>NC_143523.1:52723216-53039216 GCF_031878675.1 Megascapheus bottae
TGAGATTGCCTATGTACTGGTAATGTAATTTCAAAGTCTTTTAATGGTCTTACATTATTCAAATTAACCAGAAGCATATTATGAACTTGAGTTCAACCAGTCTGAGCAGAGGCAGGGCCTGCTGGATTAGGGATAAATCCATAACAGTTTTTCTACTCTATGTGCTAGCTTGCCAGAATTTTGGCTGAAAGCAAACTCTTCGGCAGAAGTAAATTCTTCCTTGCTGAGACAATTCTTTGTTTTTGTGACTATCTTTGTGACTCTGGTGGTTTGTGGAGAGCATATTTATAACACTTGGTACCATTGATTCTTCTTGTAACAATGTGCCACCTGACCGGTCCTGAAATGATGTGCTGTCAGACCACCCATCACTACAAGAACATACCCTTAGCACTCCGCCTGCCACAAGTTCTTTATCTATTTAGACCTGTAGCTCATGTCTATGCTCTGAAAGTGGCTAACAATGAATCGATGTGCCTTCTTCCTGTGGCCACCAGTACCGTGCACTAAATCTTTCTTCCCTTTGCCATCTTTATTTGTTATATAGGAATAAATGGACCTGAAGTTTAACATTCTGCGCCTTTAGTGTACTCCTCATACAAATATATATGTAACATTTCTAACCACAGTGCTAATACTCATCTCACAATAATAAACAATACAAATGTCCATCAAAATCTTCATGCATAAGTATATTGTGTTGTAGGGGCCGGTAGTTTGGCCTAGTGGTAGAGTGCTTGCCTGGCATGCATGAAGACCCAAGTTCGATTCCTCGGTACCACATATATTGAAAAAAATCTGGAAGTGGTGCTTTGGTTCAAGTGGTAGAGCTCTAGAGTTGAAAAAGTCAAAGGACAGTGCTCGGGCCTTGAGCTCAAGCCCCAAGACTGGCCAAAAAAAAAAAAGAAAATATATTGTATTGTATGCATTCTATGAGATCCTATTCTGAATTAAAAACAAATACACTTCACACAGCACACAGGTCAATGACATGAAATTGCCATGGCTAATTCTGAACAAAAGAAATGTGCCAAATTTCAGTAGTAGATCAAGCTAGTCAAAGGTGTTAGGATTCAGAATAGTGGTTACCCTTTCTTTTTGTCTCTCATCATTTTATTATTTCCCTTCCATTCCCCAAATCAAATAACTGGATGCATATACAAGACACAGGGTACCAGAATCATAACTAGTGAGTATAGGAGATAAACCAATAGGGGAAAAAAGAAAGAACTTCATGTAGTACTTTAAAAACAACATCATCATCATCAACAACAAAAATAACATGCTCTTGTTTTCATATCTTGGAGTTCATTTCACTTAGCATCATTTTATATGATCATATGTACATAGCTGTTAAGCTATTATGATCCTTTGCTAGAACTAACCTAGACATATACTAATTATTACAGATCAGGGAAACCATGGAGCCTATGTTTATTTTGGTCTGGCTTACTTTACTTAATATGATTTTTTTTCAAGTCTTTCCATTTCCTTATGAATGGAGCATTGTCATTCTTTCTCATGTAAGCGCAGAATTCCACTGTGTCTATATACCACATTTTCTTGATCCATTTGTCTACTTAGCAGCATCTTTGTTGGTTCCATATCTTCCAGTAATCCTCATTTCTAAAACAGCAATTGTCCTGGGCTCTCTGCTCTGCAGAAGAAAAAAAAGAAGACTGCTTTTGTAGGCATTCCAGACAACAGAAGTATGCAAGCTTCATGTGCAGAATTGCTGTTCAGAGCCATGCTCTGTGCTTGAGATTGATCTTCCAGCCAGCCATTACATATTCACCAGCGATTCAATGCAGTTAAATTTACATTGACCTCAGCATAATGGTTTCTAGTAGTACCTCCTGGCTCTTGCCTGGGCTATTTCAAAGAGATACAGACGTGTAACTCAAATTCTTTTTCTGGGAACCTATGGTTATCTAGAGGCATAGAGCTGAACCGTGGAACACATGTCGATTGCTAGTCTTTACAAACCTAAATTTGGTGCTTTTTTCTTTAAGCTTGTAAAACAGTAGAACATTCCATGAATAATAATAATCTTAGAGAAGAGAGCGTTTATTGGCCATTTAACTTGTATCGAGCTTAATGCTAACCACAGAGATCTCAATATGGAAACAAAACGTTATTATTTTTCCTTTGTTATCACTGGAGAAACTGTGGCACAAGAAAGTGCAGTTCACACAGTACCTGTGTCAGAACAGGACTTCACATAACCATTCTGATTCTGGCACTCCGATTACGGGGACACACTGTCACTCAATCCACTGTGCATCCTGCATTTTCCCACTCCTTACAACAAGGAAAGATGTCTCAGGGAAACCCAGGGCTGAGTGTATTTTTTAATATATTTTTTATTGTAATTAATAGAAGGGTTACATGATATTTGCCAGATAGAAGGTGCATTAATTCACATACATTGATACCCTTTCACATGTCTTGGTCCCCATTTCCCCCCACACTCCTCATCTTGTTCTCCCCCCTTCCCTATCCAATATCAAATAACCAAATACAAATATATTCCATATATCAGATAAGAAGGTGAGATACTATAACAATATAAGATAACCAAGGAACAGCAAAAGAGATGAGAGATGACATAGTACCTTAAGAACAACAATCATTCATTATATGGCTTTTGCTTCTATATCCTAGAGATCCTTTCATTTAGCATCCTACTATATGGCCTTTTGTATCAAGGTTTTGTTCTGTTGCAAATCTCTGCTAGGAGAGCCCAAGGTTTCTACTGATTATGACAAATGAGGGGAACCATTGAGCCTAAGTTCCTTTGAGTCTGGCTTACTTCACTTAATATGATTTTTTCTAAGTCTTTCCATTTCCTAACAAATGGGGCGATGTCGTTCTTTCTGACAGCAGCATAGAATTCCATTATGTACAAATACCACATCTTGTTGATCCACTCATCAACTGAGGGACATCTGGGTTGGTTCCACATCTTTGCTATGGTCAATAGTGCTGCAATGAACATTGTTGTGCTAGTGGATTTAGTATGTCCTTGTTTCTGGACGATTGGGTAAATGCCAAGGAGTGGGATTGCTGGGTCATAGGGGAGCTCTATGTTTAGTCTTTTGAGGAACTGCCATCTGCTTTCCATAGTGGTTGAACGAGTTTGCACTCCCACCAACAGTGTAGTAGTGATCCCTCCTGGCCACATCCCCTCCAGCATCTGTTGTTATTCGTTTTCTTGATCCTGGCCATTCTAACTGGAGTGAGGTGGAATCTTAGAGTTGTTTTGATTTGCATTTCTTTTATGACCAGAGATGTTGAGCATTTCTTCATGTTTATAGGCCATTTTTGTTTCTTCTTCAGAGAAGACTCTCTTTAAGTCTTTGGCCCATCTTTTAATGGGATGGTTGTTACTTTGGAGATTAGTTTTGGATTGATTCAATTTTTTGAGCTGTTGATATATTTTAGATATAAGGCCTTTGTTGTATGGTTGGTGAAGATCTTCTCCCACTCTGTAGGCTTCCTAATTAGTTTACTAGCTATGTCCTTTGCCATACTAAATCTCTGCAATTTAATGCAGTCCCACTTATCCAGCCTTTCTCTGATTTGTTGTGATTCTTGGTCCTTATTAAGAGAGTTTCAACCTGGGCCAAGGAGGTCTAGTGTATCTCCCATTCCTTCTTGTAAAGTTTTCACAGTGATGGCTTTTACCTCCAGGTCTTTGATCCATTTGGAGTTAATTCTAGTACAGGGTGACAAAGAAGGATGTAACTTTAATTTTCTGCAGGTGCTTAACTACTTCTGCCAGCACAACTTGTTGAAGAGGCTGTCTTTCTTCCATTCTATTTTTTTGGCTCCCTTGTCAAAGATTAGGTGGCCATAGTTCTGTGGTTTTAATATCTGGGTCTTCAGTTCTATTCCATTGGTCTTCAGGCCTGTTCTTGTGCCAGTACCAAGCTGTTTTGATGATTATAGCTCTGTAATAGAGTCTAAAGTTTGGTATTGAAATTCCTCCTGCACTGTTCTTTCTGCTAAGAAGTGTTTTTGGGGGCCGTGAGTTTGGCCTAGTGGTTAAAGTGCCTGCCTAGCATGCATGAAGACCCGGGTTCGATTCCTTGGTACCACATACATAGAAAAAAGCCGGAAGTGGTGCTGAGGCTCAAGTGGTAGAGCTCTAGCCTTGAGAAAGTCCAAGGACAGTGCTCAGGCCCTGAGCTCAAGCCCAGGACTGGCAAAAAAAAAAAAGAAGTGTTTTTGCTATACGGTTTCTTCTATTATTCCATATGAAATTTTGGATTGCCTCTTCTATTTCTTTAAACTATGACATTGGGATATTGATGGGTATTGCATTGAATTTGTAGATAGCCCTTGGCAAGATTGTCATTTTCACAATGTTGATTCTTCCAATCCCGGAGCATGAGAGGATTTTCCATTTCCTCAGTTCTGCTTTAATTTCCTTTTTCAGGGTTTTAAAGTTTTCATTAAAAAGGTCCTTTACATTCTTACTTAAGCTAATTCTTAGGTACTTTATTTTCTTTGAGGCTATTGCAAAAGGAGTTGCTTTCCTGATTGTTGCCTCATTCCTCTCACTGTAGGCGTAAAGGAAGGCAGTTGATTTTTGAGGGTCAATTTTATACCCTGCTACCCTTCCAATGTTTTGAATCAGCTCAAGAAGCTTGGGAGTGGAGTCTATAGGATTCTATTAGGCCCAGTTCTCAATGGGAATTATCCTCAGTTCATTGTAAGAAACTGTATATCTCAACTCTGTCCTAGCCCAGTTCTGCCTGATAATTGGACCTGACAGGACATAGGTGATTAATAATTCCAGCCGATTCCTTGATCTCAGATGTGCAATTCCTAATGCAGAAGCATAAAATATATTTTAAGGCAACACAGTTGAAGAGTGTTAAGGAGAGGCACAGAAAAGGAGGGACAGAGGGTGAACAAATGCATCAGTAGTTCTCACTAGACACTGGAAAATGAACTATACAACTTTGTGTGTGTGTGAAGATGGTAGGGAAAAACTGGGAGAGAGCTAAGGAAGGTGTGACATTGAACAAAAAGAAATGTACATTTTTCCTGACTTATATAACTGTAAATACTCTGTTTATCACCTTTATAATAACAATACTTTTTATGGCAACATGAGTCCTCTAAATGCCAGTAATTCTAATGATGGTAAAGTTGATTGTCTTCCATGCCACAAACTTAACAGTATGTGACCAATGACCACGGATTGAAACCTCTAAAAGTGAAATGCCACAGCAAAGGTTTTCTTTTTGTAAGTTAACTCAAGGGGTCTGGTTAGAGCAATAAAGTGTTGCCTAATTATACCTGGGCACAGAGCCTAGTGAGACAGTGACTTTTGAATTAAGGTCTCTCTAGAGTTGACAGTCTGCTAACCAAGAGTAGACTGTATCAAGAACATTCAAGAAATGAAACAATGTGATATATCTCAGAATGGGCTGAAGGTAATATGGTAATTTTCGTTTGGAACTAAAAGAATTATTTAGCTGAGAAACTCAGGATTATAAAACACTTGTGTGTTGAAACTTAAACAAAAGTAGACTCCTATTTTTCTTGACCTGACTAATTGTGGAAAACGCCAGTTCTATACTCAAACCATTTGATTAAATAAATATTGGAAACAATCTTGGTAAAAACAGTTTGAAGACTGCATCACAAGTTGACCAGCAGATTTGAGTTGAGTTTCATGTGTGTGTGGTGTGTGTGTGTGAGTGTGTGTGTGTGTGTGTGTGTGTGTGTGTGTGTGTGTGTTAGGGGTGGAGGATGTTTGGCTTGGTGATCTTGAAGTTTGAACTCAGGGACTCCCACTCTTAGATTCATTCTTCACTACTTGAGCCATGCCACCACCCTTAACCAGAATTTTGGGGGAGTTATATAGAATTAGAACTTTTTAAAAAGTAGTTCAACATCTACTTTAGAAGAAAGGATTTATGGTAACTTGCATGTGGGACTTAATTTTATTTTGTGTTTCCTAAAATCCTATCCTTGAAGAACAATAACACAGTTAATTCAATGGGGTTATGATGAGAAAGCTACGGACACAATTCCTCATTAGTTAATGTCTGCTTTTCAGTTCTTTGCGTGTGTCACAAATAAAATTTAGAACCACTGTATTTGAGCCCTAGAAGAATAAAATGCTGTTTGTCCTCAGGGTTTATACCTTCTAGTTTGGGAGGATTCTCTCTCTCCAACTGGATGGTTATCTTACTGAGCCTTTGCTTCCTGGATGCATACCTTTGCCTCCAGAGTGGTGACAAGGATGCCCTGAGCATATGTGAATAAGAGATGGCTTGGTGTTGTCACAGGATTTATTCTTAAGCTCTGGAGGTAACCAGAAACCAGGGATGGACAAAGTGCCTCCAGCTCAGCATGTTTAGATCCTCTGTCAATATCTCAGGGCTCTTAGCTCAGGTTCATATTCCTGGATGATTTCATTTTGTCTCTCAGTAGGTAAACATGTAACTCTCTAAAATTTACCTTGCTTTCCTATGTTCCTTCCTCCCAAGTTCTGGCTCCAGTTGCATAAGGACAGCCCCAGATAACACAAAGGTTTTTTAACTATGTATATACATATATACTTATATGTATTAAAATATATGTATATGTTTAAAATTTTTTTAAATGAAGCATCAAAACTGTACATAAGTGTTGGGTACATTGTGTCATTCCAAAACATATATTCAAGCTTTAAGGATTAGTGTAACTGATTTATCCATCATTTCAAGCATTTATTAGTTATC
This sequence comes from Megascapheus bottae, assembly GCF_031878675.1. Classification (NCBI taxonomy): domain Eukaryota; kingdom Metazoa; phylum Chordata; class Mammalia; order Rodentia; family Geomyidae; genus Megascapheus; species Megascapheus bottae. The sequence goes on from NC_143523.1 coordinate 52,729,960, forward strand.
TGTGTTGGAAACATTCAAGTCACTCCTACAAGTGATTTTGAAATTTACACTTCATTGTTGTAATCCATAACTACCCTACCGTTGAACCATTGTACTGTTGAACTTTAAGTTGTTCCTCCTGTATCTGCTGATTATGCTGTCTCCACACTCCCATCACCCCACCTTTTCTATTCCTGCATGACCAAGAAAACATTGGTCATGCCAAGCTTCACGCCTACCCACTCTGCTCCCTCTCTGACTTCCAAGGCATGCCTTTTCACCAGTTCTGAAAGAGCCCTCTCTATACCTGTACTATTTCCCTCACCAAAGAGCATAGTTATTCCCTTGCCAAGCCACTTTAAAATATGAGTATCATTACTGTGCCCACTTTACAAATCAATACACTGAGGAACAAATGGATTAAATGATTTTCTCTAAACCACATAGCTCACGAAGGATAAGACTGGGATTTCAGCCCAGACAAATCTAAGTGCTAAACCATAGTCATTCCCTTCCGACTTCTGCAGTAGCCTATTGTTTGTACACATCGTATATTTCGTGAAAACAAACAATCTGTCATAACTAACTCCAAACCTGTGCTGGTATGTCTTAAACCAGCCAACTTTTATTTATGAAGATCTCTGGGTAAACCTATTTAGGCTCAGTATTTATTACTGTTCTTGGTCTGAAGTAAGACTGGCTAGTAAATTGAAAAATGGTTGGGAAAGTTGTATCACCGTGCTCTGAATGGTTTAAAATCCCTGCCAGGCCAAAATGCTACTGGGCATATCAGCTCTTCTAGGCTTTCACCCTGAAATTATGGTGCAGACCATTAAGCTAGGAGATATTTTCAATTCTCTGCAATTCTATAAGCTATGAAGGGTTCATTGAGCACAGAAGACTGAGCAGTAAATGGACGTACATTGTGAATGGAAAACTTTGTGTTTGGAGAATCCCCACAGAGAAAAGCAAAGGGAAGGGAATGTTAAAATTTGTTTTACTCCAACAGGAATCTTGTAACACATATGGGAATGCCCCTCCTGTTCTACAGTAGTCAGTAGATATGCCATGAGACTTCCCTGGAGAATATTAGGTTCTGTTGAAGCCTATTGAGTAGTTTCTGTAGGCTTCACCATGCACTTAAGTGTCTCCAAGGACGATAGCCTTGCTGTGCCCTCTGGTCCAGGAGACTGTGTATTTCCTGACAGTACCTTGCTCTCCATTTCCCTCTGTAGTGCTTTCAGACTTGCCCTTTAATGTACTTTTTCCTTTTTCCCTATGGTTGGCATTTTTAGCATCCATTGTGACAAGCTCACTGCTAACACAACTGCAGCTTCAACTATAGTACCACTACCATGTGGCCTCTGGTTTACCCCAAGCCTCTCACACCGCTGGGGCCATAGCACTGCACTTCATCATTTAGGTTGTCAATATTCCCTAGTACAGGAATGACAAGTCTCCAGAAGCATGTGGCTCATATATTGTAGATGACTCTCTATCTGGCAACTGTGGTCAGATTTCTGAGCTCTACCTAAGTCAACCCTGGATGCTGAGGGTTTAGTATAGGAATCAGAATCTGATGATCAAGAAAAGATATTCTTCCCATGATTGAGCAGATTAAAATACATTATATATATAATGGTTTTATACAATATATACAATGGATATATACTATACACACACACACACACACACACACACACACACACAATGGAATTCTACATAGCCAACAGACAAGATAAAATAATGGCATTCAAAGGGAATTGGATGAATCTAGAGCGAATCATGCTGAGTGAGACAAGTCAAGACCTAAGGAACAAAAGGCGCATGATATCCTTAATATGTGGCTATTAAATCCAAAGAGTACAAGAGCGAGGACTCAATAACTGCATACCCAAAGCTATGGACATGGTAATGGAAATATAAACATAACTATATAGACATAAAAACCTATGACTCTATAGACATAATGTTTTATTTCATAAATTAATATGTTTCTATGCCATACAAACACTTAGCCTAATTTGGATTAAGTTCTAAAAACTAAGTCCCAATGATTGTATATAGAGATTCCCTTCTTGAACACTTGTTTGTTAAACTTGTCATTTGAAATATGATGTAAAATCAATGTTAATAAATCCTTTAATAAAAAATTCAAGAGGTAAAAAAAATACATTCCCTTGAAGAAGTGTTGGCATGATGATTTTTTGAGGCCATTGAGATCTAACAGAAGGAGAAAGAAACTTCTCAGACCTTTATCTTATCTCTGAGAAATGAGAACTGCCATAAATTCCCTCTCTGGTGAACTTTTATGGCCATGGAAAGTCAACCTTGTGATGGAATTGTGCAAACAAGTCTTACACTTTGTTTCTTCCATATATTTACCTTCCTACAGTTTGCTGTCACTGGAATCCTAAAACTTTTCTTTTGTGTAATCATTTCTCTACAAATTTATTGTTCTTTGTTGAGGTGTCACATGAGTACAAGTTCTATCCCCCTGCCTTTTGACTTTCTCTTGCCAATTTTATCTTCTATATGTATTTGCTGCCCATAGGATAAACTGTGTTTCTCCTGTTAATGTGCCTTTTGTCAACTTAACTCACAGGACTGTAAGAATAAACTTATAGAGATAAAGAAAGGCTTTTTTTTCTTTTTTAATTTCTCCTACAATAGTAGTCATTGAAGGCAAAGTAATAATTACTAGGAATTATTTCAGAAGTCACTCAATGTGACATATGATCTTCTTCCTATAAATCCAAAGGCAATAAAGAGTCTTCAGTGCCCTGGAACAGAGAGGAAATGTGAAAACATGATAAGTGTTCACAAAACAGTTGGGAAGAACTGAAATTTCAGAAGACAGTTAACTAAGTAGGATTTCCAGGGTTCAATTCCCATCCATGGCTGTGGATGATACCTTGAATCAGAGAAACCTCAGATTCAATTACAATTACATTATTTCCATGAAATAAGTTAAATCTAGACATAGACAAGGCCAGAGTTACTTCTAAAGAATTATTGGATTAGGGGAGAGAAACAGGTGTGATTAGAGAAAAAGACTATTGTAAAATAAGATAGCACCCACCACAAAATCTGACAAGGTTTCAAAGTTTAGAAAAAACAAGAGTTTTCCTTTTGTAGGGAATAATGGACAAACATAAAGACACAGAGGCCAAGTGGCACAGAAAATTTTGTACCTCAAGGTGAATCTGTTTTCCAGACAAAACAAAGAAAGCATGACTAAGTTTTGGGGGCCTGTTAAGTATTTTTTTCAGAGGTATAAACAAGTTAGCTAAAGTACAGTGCAGTATTATGTTCACCGGGAAGAAATGCTCCCTTCCCTTGGCTCTCTCCCCCTGAATCCTGTAAATCACTGCCCAGCATCAGTAACCCTGGCATCTGGCATGACTGGGGCAGTGGCAGGTCCCCCAGACTGAGGTATTTTCCCATCCTCTGAGATCCACTTCCTCTGTGGCCACACCCCTCCCACGATATAATCTCTCCCCTTCCACCAAAAGGCCTCTTGCCCACCTTGGGCAGCTGGAGATCTGCTCTCTTCCTCACATAATACATCCTCTTCTCTTGAACTGCAGACTTTACACAAAGTACAGTGATACCGTTGGGATAAGCAGATGCCCACAACTGATGTTGGAATGTGGTAGACATTTAGAAGGTGGAGACTAGTGGGAGGAAGTTAACTTATTGGGAAAATATCCTTGAAGGAAGTGTTGAGACTCTGGCTCCTTCCTGTCACTAGCTTAGTTTCAGCTGTCATTTGTCCCCAGCCAATGGTACTCTTGTACAAGCTGTAGAATCATTAAGAGATGGGACCTATCAGAGAAAATTGGGTCACTGGAAATATGAGGGTTGTCATGGAATGAACCACTTTCCTTCACCACATAGTTCCTGCCAGGTTGATCCTTTCTCAACTCCACAGACTGAGAAGCAACAGAGACTGGAAACTAGGGACTGAAACCTCTGAAGCCATGAGCTAGTTAGCTTTTCCTCCTTTCTGAATAAGATTATTCAGGCATTGGGGTTTCTTGTTTTTGCAGCAAGTGAAAGATGACTATCATAAATAAGAATCTGGAAAGTCTATCTGGCCTCATTACAGGCAAACAAGACTTCTGAGAAGGGGCAGATGAGGTAAGTCACATGAGAAAGGAAGGTCTTTGCAGGAGCCATTTTTCTGAAATAAGCAAGTATGGGGAGATGTCATGGTTGATGGTTTCTAAGAGAAGTATCTCAGATAAAGCATATCCTTTCTACTGACTGCATGATGAGTTTGGGCCTTTATTTCTCTAATGAGACACTGAGGTTTTAAAAAAAAGTAATTGGGTTTTCAGAGGCAGAAGATGGAATATTTGTGAAAGAAGCATATTTGAGAAGTCTGGTAACATTAGTCATTATAAACATTTTGATTAATTTTGTTGTGGTTGAGGCTGTATCATGGGCTTTGCTTTTATTAAAGCAATTTTTATTATCTATTTTAAAATTAAATGCAAACAACCACAGTCTATAGCAAAACATTTAGCCAAACGAACCAAGATGCTATTAATCTTCATGTGACCCCATTACCAACAAGAAGAGAGTCAACGTGTGGGAAAGTATTTCACCAGAGAAAGGACTGATCAGATCTCCTTACTCTGACTTTCCAATGGGATTCATCCCATTCAATGCAAGCACAGGCTTCTGGGGTCAGGAGCCAAAAGTGCTCCTGTGGATCTGTAGGAAAAATAGCCCTCTGACAGTTATGCTGTGTATCTCAAGGTGTGTAGTCCAAGTCCTGCTGATAGGACTTCAGTGTCTTTCTATGAGCACTGTATTCTTCTACCCTGTTCTCAACACTCACTGGAATAAAGTCTCCCCTCACATCCTTCTGGCTTGAAAAGAATTCCTTTGAGACTTAATTTGAGGGAATTCTAAATATTTCATGGGCTCATCTGTCTGTTTAATTATGTCTACATGCAAAAGAGGCTTCCTGGCAAGGAAGGCATTTTGCCATCGTGTTATATAAATATTTAAACAGCTGAGTTTTCTCTGTATCCCCAAGAAAAAAAATCCCAATCTTTGCTTCTCAAGAGAAGTTCCTACTGAGAAAGCTGTGTGTAGTGGACATGTCAGCATTTTGTGAGTCCATCTCCACATATACGAGGGACAAATGATTGTTATTTTGAAAGCTAATTAAACAATGAAAATTTTGTCCTTTTTTTGCCTGGATTGTTTGCAAAGGTAGATTCAAATACCCATTAGTGGGGCTTTGGAGTAAAATAAATATAGAAAAGAATCCTGATTAGCCTTTGCTAAAATCATGTGAGTCGATGTAACTACACTGATCCTTATTTACCTTAGGCAAAAAAGGAAAAGAAAATAGGAGCAGTAATAATGCAGTTCCTGCCTTCTACAACCACTCGTCTATTCTCTGTTTCTATTATTCTGGTCATTTCAAAAACATAATATAAATGGAATCTTATGGTATATAGCCATCCCTATACCCAGTCTCCTGAAGACGCTTGTCAGATATGGAGAAATAGGAAAAAAAGAAAAAAGCATAGAAAAATAGGAGGGCAGAGACTTAGGGGCTAGGGAAGATGGAAGGGTTGAAATGCCATAGAAGGTACTTTAAATTATATTAAGGACTTTGGCTTTTACTGAAAATCATGACCACATAAAACCCTACCAAGCCAAGTTAGGCTCATATCTTTTTTTACTGCATTATCATGAAGACATACTAATTCATTGTCTTTCTTGCCTTTGAAAGAAGAAGGTGTAGAGAAAGGATACTGATTGAGCAATTCTTAGAGGACTGAAATCAAACAATGAAATGGATTCATCAATGTCTGCTCCATGGGGTTTTTTTGGAGGATATATTTGGCATATGGAGTTCCTCAGAGAACAAATAAGTCTCTTTTCCCTAGGATCATGGTTTTCTACATTCCCCAAGACTAATTCCCTTCTTTACATTATAATCCTGGTACATTTCCTGAAGCACTAATAAGCTTAATGACCAACAGAGATTTCTTTGGTTTTTAGTCTATGCAATCAAAACAATCGAAATTTTCCTAAAACAGTATTCCCTTGGAAATTTATCCTTAAAATAAATCTCATTTTAGAAAAAAATCTGTTTATAGAATTTTCTCAGCAAACCAACAATATGCAACCTCTGATAGCATGCTAAATTATCAGAGGAATTTTGTGTATACCCATTACTACATGTTATATTTTATATATTATATATTATATATACTTTTGCATTATATACCCATAATTACTGTTTATAATCCTCAACACAAACTTGAGTGGAAGGAGTGCTGATCTTCAGCCAACAGACTAAGAAACTATCAATTGAGAGTCTAAAATATGAGGTCTTAAATCATACCAGTAAGTCAATATAATACAAACACACACACACACACACACACACACACACACACACACAAATGAGAGAGTAAATATTTCTCCCAATAGAAGGTAGTTATTCTAAGTTTTATAAAGGAGAAAATGAGCCAGGATAAAAATGCCAGGAAAAACCAAGTAGACAGCAGATCATTCAAATCACAGTCAGATGAGATTTCATGCAAAATAAAAAAAGGGAGATTTTCTGCCTTTTCCCATTTCACTAGTTTTGTGTTATTATTGTTTAGACATTTTGTTTTGTTTTTATGTTTTTGCTGGTACTGGCCATTGAACCCAGGGCTTCTCACTCTCACTTAGATCCTTTGTTCAAAATTGGTGCTTTTCCACTTGAGTTATGCCTTCACCTCTGGCCTCTTTGATGATTAATTGGAGATAAGACTCTCATAGATTTTCCTGCATGGGCCAGCTTTGAACCACAGTCCTAAGATCTTAGCTTCCTGATTAGAAAAGATCTCCTAGGATTACAGACATGAGCAACCAATGCTCAGATTCTAATTTTAATTGGAAATGAGAAGAATAAATAGAAATTAAAAAACAAATAAGTATGGGGAAAGATAGGAAAGGAAAAGAAAATGGGAAAAAATAGTTGTGAAAAGAGAAGAAAAGGGAATGACAGAGAACATGGAGATAAACCTCAGTTGCTAACAAAGAGAAAATACAAGGGAGATGACAAAAGGTGAAACAGAAAAGAAAAGGCATCTGTGAGTGCAGAGATGCCTGGAACATGCTCAGACTCCCTAGAACAGCCCAAAGGATTCCAACCTGCTCTTCTCCCTGAGAATTATAAGTACTGCTTTACATTTCATTTGTGCTTGTTACAGCAGCGGCCCCTCACTCACTGAACTAAGAACTCTAAGTGATTCATGCCTGTGATCCTAGCTATGAGACTGTTTCCTCCAGTTCACTTCCCAAAATCCAGAAGTGAAGGTAAGGCTCAAGTGGCACACCACCAGTTTAGAGTGCAAAACATAAGAAATAGTGACAAGGCCCTGTGTTTAAGGTCTAGTACAACAGAGAGACAGAGAGAGGGGCAGGGGGAGGGAGAGAGACAGAGAGAGAGAGAGACAGAGAGAGAGAGAGAATATCCTGAATTAGGATATCCTGGATTAGGATATCCATCACAATGGTGATGGAAGGGGTGATATTGATCAAGATGCCTTATATTTAGACAAGTATGTTGATTTGAAACTCCTTTGTACTACTTCTTACAGATAATTAACAATGTTTAAAACTAATTTCCCAAGGCCCAATTTCTTTTTTTTTCTATTTAAAATTTTATTTATTCATTTATTTATTTAGCCTGTCCTGGGACTTCAACTCAGGGTTTGGGCACTGTCCTGGGACACTTTTTTTTTTTTGCTCACGGTTAGTACTCTGCCACTTGAGCCACAGCACCATTTCTGGCGTTTTCTGTGTTTGTGATACCAAGGAATCGAACCCAGGGCTTCATGCATGCTAGGCAAGCACTCTACCACTAGGCTACTCTCCCAGACCCCATGATGCTGAAAACAGGGGGGATGGGTGGGTGTGTTTGTGTGTGGTTGCTGTGTATTTGAAAGCCACAGTCTCTGGTTTAGGCCCTGTCAATGGACACCAGTCATGTGCCCTGCGGCTACCCAGCACTTCCAGAAGAAAAAGGAAAACTTTCCCAATCACTTTTCCAACCACACATTGTGTTAAATTAGAAACTAGCAGCTGTGCACTTTACCCACTTTCTCTTGCATGAGTTATTCCAATTGCACTTCTTAAATAAAACTTCCATTTTAGCTGTGGAAATAGATTTCTTCCTGAACAAGTTGTTCCTCTACAAATAAGTGTTATCAGATATGTGACAATGATTCTCCCCACAGAAATGGGCTCCATCAACAGCAGCATCCTATTTGTAGTGGACTCATGTTCTGTGCTAGGAAAGCTTCCTCATCCAGAATTTTGGGGATAAAGTAGAATCATATTTTGTGGAAAGAGAATAAAATAGATTTCTGAGAAATGAAAATTACCTATAAAGCAATTTAAAAATATCTTTTCCAGGCAGAAAAATGTGATTTATGATATTGGCAGTTTTGACCATTACTTCTCAGGTACATAGAAGTAAAAAGCATATTTTAAAGCCATTAGCCTGAAAAGAGAAATTTGCACTCTAGAATTTGCCCTACTTTCAGTTTTTGTATTTAAAAAAAACTGCTTTGCTTTTGCTATTGGATAATAAATAAAAGCTATTCAGTGAACATTTTCCCTCTAGCTTCCATTATGATAAGCATTTTATGTAACTTACCTCCTTTATTCCTTAAGACAAACTTGGATGGGAAGCATGCTGATCTCCAGACAACAGATCAAGAAAGAATCAGCTTGGGGTCTGAAACAAGACTCCTAGATCACATACCACTAAGTCAAAATTTGGAATGGGACCAAGGCTTGATTTCTGCAGGCATGAGGTACAGAAGCATCACATATGCCCTCAAGTAGAAGCTTTTGATAGCAGATCTATGTAGAGTACTAGAGATTACAGAGGGAATTGGGGAAGCAACAGGGCATGGTGGACTGATGTCATTATGTAAAGCCCATAAAGGAAACCAGAGACGCTAGTTGTCTGTACCAGATGGGGAAGAGATATAAGCCAAGTTTTAATACGATATAAGAACTTGATGTAAATGAGGAGTGTCAGGAATAAGTGGAGATGTTCAAAGAGAATCTACTTAATGCATCTAAGAGTCTAGGCTACCCCTCAAGCCACAGGGCAACTTCCAGCTTGTTAGTGGTTAAATGGAGATAAGAGTCTCACTGTCTTTAGTGCCCAGGCTGGCTTTGAACCTCGATCCTCAGATCTCAGTCTCCTGAGTAGCTAAGATTACAATTGTGAGCCACCACACCTGGCATTTGGAAATGATGTCTTAATAAGATAGCAATATTACTTTCAGGTATCAGTGCATGCTGTTTCTTGAAGTAGCAAACACACAGGAAGTTCTATTAACTGTGGCATTATTATCATAATTAATATCATGAGTAATTGAAAGTTAGAAATGTGCTTCCTATTAACAGCTAACACATTTGTCAGGCATTGATATGTCTTTTAAGATGTCAACGATGTAAACATGTGTTTTTATAACAATATTGCATTCTGAGAGTAACAAGTAAAACATAATCAAAATAATAGAAGAAATCTGGTATACATAAATGACCACTAATAACCAGTAAATGAATAGTAAATATCACTTATAGAAAAAATGTAATTCTATTCTTGTATGCAATGTAAATTTAAATGAATCACCTTCAATATATGTGCTAGCACAAAGCTAAAGGAGGTATTGAACTTCCATTCAATGAAAGAAAAATAAAGAGGACAGAAGACTTGCATAGATCATTTATCTATTTAAAAATATAAAATATAACTATTGCAAAAGTTGTTTATATATGGAAGTTCATAAAGATTTTTTGTTTTATTTTATTTTATTTTATTTTTTACTATCAAGGTAATGTATGGAGGGGTTACAGTTACATTTCCCAGATAATATGTACAATCTCACATATTGATAACCCTTCTTACATTTTTGTTCCCATTTTCCTCCCCCTTCATAAAGTTTTGTAAATAATTTAAAGAAATAGTAAATAAAATGCCAATTTTCTCACACATCAGAGTAGTGTACTAAACATTAAACATTAACATTGACATATATGATTAGCATACAATATCTCAAATTACCAAATGGTTGGCAATTGCTCTTGTCCTTTTCTTTATCCTTCTATCATACCTCTATCTATCTATCATTCTGTCACTCTTGCAACCATCCATCTACCTAGCCATCTAGCCACTCATCCATCTACCTATCCAGTCTATCTATTCATTCATCAATCTAACCTACCTACCTATCACAAAGGAGAATTTAAACATTCAAAATACCAATAAACAAACTTATAACTTCCTTAATTTTATAAATGTGACCTTATAGTAGCTTTTCACCTCTGAATTTGCCTAGCAAAGGTCACTTAGTTCATATCATTTGCTCACATTTATCACTTGATTTATTGATACCAGATACTTTTATGAGATTTTTCTGTCTTGATATTTCTTTTTAACTGGAAAAAGATGAAAACTCAATATTGTGTTTAAAAAATATTTCCCTGATGTTAAAGTTTTTGAACTAACTTTCATGCACTCAGTGGACATTTGAACATTTTCTTTTCATTTGAAAAGTGTTCTGGTCAGTTGCTCTTTTTTTTTATTTGCCTATTTGCCTTTCTGTGGTGTTTCTGCTGTTAATTTGCTTTTTGCTGTGAATACTATCAGATTAATATCTGGCAAAGAATTTCTCCCTTTCTGTAAACTGTCTCTTCATTCTGTTGACTGTTTTTATTGCAGTTAAGAAGCTTTATAATTTGCTACAGTCCTGATGATCCATTTTTGCTCTTGGTTATTTCAGAAATTCCTAGTCTATGCCTGAAGGACTGATGCCAGCCTTATTCCAACCCTCCCTGCCACCCATCAAGCAAAGCACCCAGTACCCAGTGTGAGCTTTCATGCTTGACCAAAGGCCTTTCATTTCAACCTTGGTTAACTGAAAGTTTCCTGGCCAAGGGCTGGGAGATCATAGCCTGATTTTTATTTTTCTTCCTTTTTAAGACCCATATAAGCCTGACCCTAAGCCCACCCCCTTAGACAACCTCTGACCCCACAGGAAGGTTTGTTGCTTCTTGCTGTACCTCAGTAAATACTGCTCATTTGCCAAGATGGCAAATACAAGCTGTTCCTTCCTTTCTCCTCCATTTTCTTAACTTTGGTGCTGAAACTCAGGAGAGGAAAAACATCAAGTATAGCTGTGTCCCCTATGGGACATGTGAGGAAAGTGGATAAATTGAGATTGCATTAGAAATAAAAGGAGGAAGTGGATGATGCTGATAACTCACACCTGTAATCCTAGCTACTTTCGAGTCTGGTATCTGAGCACTGTGGTTTGAAGCCAGCCTGGGCTGGAAAAAGTCCATGAGACTCTTATCTAATTTATCAGAAGAGAAAAAAAACAGAAACAAAAATGAAAGTGTGGTTTTTCCCCCCTTCCCTATCAAAATCAAGATGGGTGGGGGGTGTGGGAGGGGAGGGAAATGGGTACCAAGACATGTGAAAGGGTATCAATGTATGTGAATTAATGCACCTTCTATCTGGCAAATATCATGTAACCCTTTTACTAATTACAATAAAAATGCAAAAAAATAAATAAAAAAAGAAATAATCTAGAAATGCAAAAAAAATAAAATGAAAGTGTGGCTCAAGTGGTAGTACACCAGCTTTGATCAAAAAGTCCAAGTAAAAGTACTGAGTTTTTTAGTTTATTGCGAGCACAAAAAGTAAATACCCATTATACAATTATAAAGTATTGAGATAAAGACACATTTATCTCTATAAACAGGAAAAATAAACTAATAAGAACTATAACTAGGAAAACACTGGAATGATCTTATTAGACAAACTAAAATAATAATGAGCAGATGGGCCAAGTTGAAAAATACCCATTTCTTATAGAGTCGATGTATTCTTTGGTGTTTATTCCATTGTGCTTCTAAGTACATGCTCTATTTATCTTTAAAATCATATTTCACAATAGTAGAATTGTCCATCTAAAATATGTTAGAAGGCAAGAAAAAAAAAGTATGAAAAGATGAAGCAAACATCAAAACCAAGCTCAGAGATGACCTCAGTTTTAGATTTATCAGCTATTTAAAATATCTATGATTAACATGCTAGAAAGCTAAGGGAAAACACAAACAGCATGCAAAAACAGATGGATAATGTAAGCAGTGAGATGGGAAATTTGGAGAAAAATTTATGAAAGGAGAAAATGTTAAACTCAACTTTATTACAAACAAAACATCTCAGTAAAATTTTTAAAAATAGAAATTATTTTAGAAAGCAAGTAAAATTCTAGAACAGAAAAGATAGTAACGGAATTAATCTCAACCCCAGAATGAGATATGGATGGATGTATCTTCATATGCACATGTATGCATGAATATATATGACTGTATATGGTTCAGTTTTTTAAATAAATTTTAAATATTGGCATGATCATATACATACATACATATATATACATATATATATATATATATATATATATCAGAATGTGTTGGCATCCTTCTCGGATGTCCATGTGGTGGGTAAGATGGTGATGGAGCCCACGAGTAATAACAGACCCTGGAGGTCAGACTCTCAGTGCAGATCTAAGTTTATTCCACAAAACAGTGCTCGCTAAATACAGATTAAGCGGTTACAGCCAGGTCATCAAATAGGGACAACCGTCAGCCAATGGTGTCCTGAGACACGCCTCCCACTTGCTCCAAGTGGGAGGGGCCAGGTGCCCTCTGGCTCCTGACTGCTTGCATCACTGAGTGTGTAGTGATTAAGGGCATATTGCAAGCAGCAAGGTTCCCCCACAAGAATGCATTATTCCTTTCAAATAAATTCCATAAATTTTGACATTCAGAATATAGCTAGTAACAAACAAACTCATTTCAACATCAATTCAAGGAAAATGGCTCTCCTCAGCTATAGCCCTTGTTGGTTTCTATAAGTAAAAAAATAGTATAGACAGCAAAACATTTCTACACAAATTTTTAGAGTTTTGGATTGTTAAATTTTTAGATTATCAAATTAATGTTGTTTATATGTGGGAGAAACTACTTTATTGTGTATAACTTTTATATTCTCTGCTGTTCTTAAAGTTAGGATAAGTAGACAATCCAGCTCTTGCTTGTGGGATATATGTACAAAGGAAATGAAATCATCACGTTACATATTCACATTTATTGTGGCACCATTACTAAGGGAAGGATTAATTCATTAACATATAGAATTAGCCAAGACACTTACCAAGATATAAATGGAGAGATGAAATGTGGTATGCATGCACAATGGAGTATTATCACCAAGCCACAAAGAAGAACTAAATCTAGAGCAAAATGGGTAGATAGAAATGGAAGCCATTACGTTAAGTGAAATAAGCAAGAAACAGAATGAAAAGTCTCACATGTTCTGTCTCTCACATGTGGTCTAATCACATCAATATAATACAATCATGGGGGAACAAATGTGTTAGATTTGATCAATACAGGATAGATAGAAAATAGACAGACAGACAGACAGATGATAGATACATAGGTATACAGATATGTAGAAATGATATAGATATGCAGGTACATACATATATGTGAATGAAATTATCACACTGAAGCTCATTAATATGTTCAACTAATAATGTTTAAATAAGTCTGTAAAAGTGTTCATCTATAAAATAATGGGAAAAAAAAGGATACAGGAATTTATTGTTTTGCCCTTCCTGATTACTGCTGAGTTTATTATAAAGCCCAGTATTTAAAGCCAAGTAGTTTCTACCTCATTTCCCTAATTCAAAGCAGGGTCCATGCACCATTCAGCAAGGCTTAAAGGCCACAGCTCTCAGTGCCTGGTGAAATCCAATCAGCAGACACATTCCCTTAATCACCGGTACTTAGGTATGTGAATGGGTTCAGACACATTACAAGATCTCTGTCCCCTTCCCACAACAGAAAAGCTGGTCCTCTGTCAGAATGCCATGCCAAGTCTCTCTTAGTAGTAACCATTTTGTCAGAGCTCAACATTCCAAATCTAATGGCTATCTTGTTTGGAATTAACATTGTGAAAACCCCAAGAGGAGAAAGCGATAAGGCTCTGCATAGCCTAATGTCAGACAATAGTGACACAGCTCATTGTAGCACAGTGTGTGATCATTTGAATCCTAGTACAACATGAAGGTAAAATGTTGGGATACCTCCATTTTCCATATTCCCTAACAGTGTCTTCAGTCAGTTATCAGCATCTCCCAGGCCAATGGTTGTATCAGACCCAAGAAAGACATCCAATCCTTCAGAAAGAACTCAAAGGTTTGGCTTAGCTTTATTTGCAGCATTCTGGAAAGATATTTTGGGAATAGATTCTGAAGGTGCCAGCCCAAGAAGAAAAAATGATAGCATAATTTAAATTCCATTTAATGCATCTATAATGTACTTGGAAGCATTTCTGGATTCAATGTGTTAGCACAAGCAGCAGGGAGTAGCTCTAATTGGTTGCTTGGTTGATTAACTGAGCATGGATGCAACAAAGGCCCCACACTAAATGAAGTTAAGATGCCAGCAATTTCTTAATGCACTATTAAAGGACAGCTCCGAGAGATACACTTACAGGAGCAGATTTACCATGTCTAAACCCACATCCAAATTTATCTCTTCTCTGAAGGTCAGAGATACTATGGGTGAAATAGTTCCCTTAATGAAAAAGGAAATGGAAAAATCATGACTGGCTAAAGCCAGGAAGTGGCTACAACAGTCAGAGAAATACATGGACCAAAACAATCAGCATTAAAGATAGGATAATCTGAGGTGAAATAATTTTTGTGAAGGGTAATTATATTTTTCTTTTTTATTGTAATTTATAGAAGGGTTACATTCTATTCATCAGATAGAAGGTGCATTACTTCACAAACATTGATACACTCTCTCATGACATGGTCCCCATTTCCCTCCCTTCTCCCCCCCGCTCACCTTGATTTCCCCCTTCCCTACCCAATTTCAAATAACCAATTAAGCACATAAAAAATATAGCAGATAACAAGGTGAAATATTGTAACAATATGAGTTAACCAAGGGATAGCAAAAGAGATGAGAGATAACATAGTACATTAAGAACAACAATCATTCATTATATGGCTTTTGTTTCCTTTTCCTGGAAGGTCCTTGCATTTAGTGTCATACGATTTGGTCTTATGTCTCTAGATTTTGTTTTATTGTAAATCTCTGCTAGGAGAGCCCAGGGTTCCTACTGATTATGACAAATGAGGGAAAACATTGAGCCTAAGTTCCTTTGAGTCTGGCTTACTTAATATGATCTTTTCTAAGTCTTTCCATTTCCTTACAAATGGGGTGATGTCATTCTTTCTGACTGCAGCATAGAATTCCATTGTATATAAATACCACATCTTGTTGATCCATTCATCAACTGAAGGACATTTGGGTTGGTTCCATATCTTTGCTATGGTAAATAGTGCTGCAATGAACCTTGTTGTGCTGGTGGATTTAGTATGTCCTAGTTTCTGGATGATTGGGTAAATGCCAAAGAGTGGAATTGCTGGGTCATAGGGGAGCTCTATGTGTAGTCTTTTGAGGAACTGCCTTTCCATGGTGGTTGAAGGAGTTTGCACTCCCACCAACAGTGGCCACATCCCCTCCAGCATCTGTTGTTATTCGTTTTCTTGATCCTGGCCATTCTAACTGGAGTGAGGTGGAATCTTAGAGTTGTTTTGATTTGCATTTCTTTTATAACCAGAGATGTCGAGCATTTCTTCATATGTCTATAGGCCATTTTTATTTCTTCTTCAGAGAAGACTCTCTTTTAAGTCTTTGGCCCATCTTTTCATGGGATGCTTGTTTCTTTGGAGATTAGTTTTGGAGTGATTCAATTTTTTGCGCTGTTGATATATTTTAGATATGAGGCCTTTGTCTGTTGTATGGTTGGTGAAGATCTTCTCCCATTCTGTGGGCTTCCTAATTAATTTACTAGCTATGTCCTTTGCCATACAGAAGCTCTGCAGTTTAATGCAGTCTGTGAGGGGTCATTATAAGTAAATAGGAAGCCCATTAAATTTCTCTCACGATTGAAGTATATATATATATATATATACATATATATATCTATATGAACAGAAGAAAATCAGGACTCAAAATCAGTCTTCTAACACCTTAATCTGAGCCTGTTCAAAAAAGGCAGGAATTAATGAATAAATTGGAGGCCTGAGATTACCTTGAGAAAATGATTCTACATCAGCTGCAAACAGTTTATACCTTACTCTAGAACTTCCATAAATGGGCCCATGACATTTTCCAGCTAAATAGTGTAAAGTAAAGGAGACATATACAGTTACTTCCTCAGAAGGAGTAGATTCTTGTCCTGGGAAATCATTGATTCTTTGAGTTTCTTAGTACTATCATATTCCACCATTCAGGAAAGAATTTGTTCTTGCTATTGCCTATTATTCTGTACAGATTGAATATTACAGAACCAGTAGGATCCTGGGATTCTTTTATTTCCAGGATACTTCCTGGAATAGAAATTCATCAACAACTAAGAAACCCTCCTATTGGCCTCTTAACACAAATACTGAGCACAAAGTGGAAAGATCTGATCATGGCATTATGCCAATACAAGGCCATATCCCTGGGGAACTGCACTAGTACTGACCTCCATGTAAAACCCGAAAAATGAAAGGAACACAAGTGGCTCACATCTTAGTCTTACCTACTAAGAAGGCTGAAGTCTGAAGATCCTATCAGATGGGTTCCTGAGAATCTTATCTCCAATTAACCAGTAAAAAAGCAGGGTTTTCAGCTGGCCACGCTGTCATACAAGCCATGAGAACCAATGCTACACGCACCATCACATTTGCAACATTTCAGTTAAATGACGGAAATATTTCCTGCAAGCCTATTGGAAAGCATTGATATTACTGTATACCCCTTCATCCAGTGACATGGCTTGTATGGAATTTGGATAGGATGTGATATGACATACAATAACTTGACAGATTGGCCTCTGTCCTAAAGAGTGAATTGTGTCCTAACCAGTAACAACAAAAATAGACTGATTTTACCTAATGGCCTAAATAAATGGATGAAGAAGAAACAAAAGATCATATTTCAAATGGGCTGTTTCCCTCTTAAAAATTCCTCATGCATATTATTATTGTGCTTTAACTGTCATGAATTAATTGGAAATTGATGATTCAAGAAAAGATTGCTTCCTGTAGGATGCCATTAAACTAGAACTTGAAGTTTATATGTAGTCAATTTTGGATGGTTCATGTTCTGGCAAAGAGGAAGGGTTTACATTCTTAGTAAAGAGAATCAGCCTTAACTATCAGTGAAGAAAGAGAAATTGAGATTGCTGAGCTCAAGGACTTCCTTGGGAGGTTCCTTGTACTACTTAGTAAATTTTAATGCAATATTACTAGAGTCATATGCATACAGGACCACTGAGGACCAGATTTCTTGTCACATTGTTTTATCTTGACCAGCTGACAGACTTCCTGGAAGTGGGGTGATAAAAGAAAACATGGAAAAACAGGATCGTGAACACAACCTAAGAGTCCATCACTATTAAGAAAATAAGGAATTTCAGAGCTGGGATCATAGCTTAGTGGTAGAGTGCTTGCCTAGTATGCACGAAGCCCTGGGTTCTATTCCTGGCTAACACATACACAGAAAAAGCTAGCAGTGGTTCTGTGGCTCAAGTGGTAGAATGCTAACCTTGAAATAGCCCAAGAACAGTGTTCAGGCCCCAAGTTCAAGCCCCAGGACTGGCATGGGTGGGGGGAAGAAAATTAAGAGCTTTCAGCCACTTTTCTATGTCACATGTTTTTGTTGATTAAAGAAATTCCTCTTATAAAGATTGATATGTATCTACGACATACAAACCCTCAGCTTAATTTTAATTATGTTCTAAAACCTATGTGCCAGTGATTGTATCTAGAGATTCCTTTCTTGAATACTTGTTTGTTAAACATGACATTTGAAATATGATGTAAAAATCAGAGTTAATAAAATCTTTCAAAAAAAGAAATTCATCTAATTCCTCTTCATCACTTTATTATTGTACATAAGATATGCTAGTGCAAGTTAAATTCATGGTTTAATTTCCTGGTTATATCATGATGATATGGGATCATATAGATCTTAAGGAGAAATTAGTTCTGTTTTTAATGCTAACAGGAATAACTTGGAAGATGAGATGAATTTCAATCAATGGCCATAAGTTACCTCACATTGTCGGGACTAGCTGTGGGGAAATATGTGTACATTTGAGAACAAACTGAAGATTAACAAGGTGTGCCAAATGGGTGGAATGTAATGGATTTTTGGCATATTGTGTTGAATCCTCTGCCAGCAATAGAATCAGAAGAAAACACCCCTCAGGAGATTTGGTTTCACTTGGCCCTTGTTCACGTGGCCTTCGTTTCTCTATTTGTATTCTTGTACCTTGAATTTCCAATGAAGAACCGATGATATGAAGAAATAGGTTAAGAAAACATTCTTTCCTCAAAGTATGCAGAACTTGAGGCCTGTGCCATGCTTGGTCCACTACCTAAACACCAATCCCCACTATCATTTTGTTTCAATGACATTGAACTTGCTGGCTTCAGGTAGATAGCTCTAAACCCTTCTCTCCCACATTCATACTCACCCCCACCACACACACACATGCGTGCGCGCGCGTGCGCTCATTTCTATCTCAAGATGCCACATTCACTATTTCCTAGCCTAGAACTCTTTATTATCTGCAATTTTCTATAGCAGAATCTCCACTGGATCCACAAATACCCATTTCAAAGCCCTTTCTCCCTTGCTTTTCTATTAGAGAGAAGTTAGAAAAAAAAATAGTCACTCTCACAGAGTGTCTTGCAGCAAGAAGTGGCCCTGTGACTCATCAAGGATATGCAGAGACTTTTGGGAATTCTTCCCTGAATTAAAAAATAAAGGCAAATATGACAGGCACCAGGACTGATTTCCTGGGCATGAACTATGCGCCCATCTGACAGCCTGATCTTAGAATGGATCTTCCCACACCTACCCGTGATTTAAGCGCTCTCTGGTTACCATTTTGCAAAACACAAATACTTTGTCTTACTTTAAAAACAAGAGTCACAGGAGATAGTGGGGGCATCATGATGAGGATAATGCCTTCACTGGGTAAGAACAAAGTTTACAGCCTGAGTGCTGGTGTTATTCCTCAGACACCTGAGGTGAGGAACTGCAGAGGAGGGAGCCAGCAGGCACTGGGAGTGCAAGCTGGACTGCCCCACATCCCAAACATGGTCTCTTATTCATATTCCATTTCCATTTCCTACTGTTGCTTCTGATGGCAGGACACTGCCTGCTACTCTGAGCTGTAGTGATACACTGAACAGCTGAAGGCCACCAAGCCAATTTTTTAGTGCCTGCACTGCCTGCCTTGTGTGCTGAGCTTACTTTTTCAGCAAGGTGTTATAAAAGAAATGCTCGGGGTCAGAAGCATGGCCTAGTAGTAGAGTGCTTGCCTAGCATGTATGAAGACCCAGATTCCTTTGTATTGCATGCACAGAAAAAGCTGAAAGTGGTGCTGTGGCTCAAGTGTATGGCTGTAGCCTTGAGAAAGCCCAAGGACAGTGCTCAGGCCCTAAGTTCAAGCCCCAGGACTGGCAAAAAAAAGAGAAAAGAAAAAAAGAAATGCTCATGCATGGATAACAAAATAAAGACTAGAAGGGAGTTATTTGGAGATTAGGATCTCTGGCTTTGAGAGCAGCTATGTCATGACAAAGCAAATAGAAATCAAATGAGCAGACCATGGGATTCACATTTCTCCATGAAACTTTGCATGAAGGCAATTCACTTCAGTCTTCATATGTTATAAGAACTATTCACAAATGCCACAAAACAAAGGCACATTTAACATTCAGACTGAGCCACAGTGACTTTAGCAAACTTGCTTCATACAAATCAATTCTAATTGGATGTAAATTTATATTTGGCAATAATTGGGCAGAAGTCTTTCCTGTGTTGCCACAGTCTATAAATACTTTTAAGCATCCCAGCAATACTTCTGTCAGCAGAACAACTCTTGTCAAAATTAAGCAATTATCAAAAACTAATTGCAATTTTGCATCTGCCAAGAGTGAGTGGCAATGCTTTCAATTACATGGACTGAAAATGAACTTACCTCCAGTACAAACTTTGATGATCTAATAATTGAAATTGCAGAAAAGCAAATCAGAAAAATAACACCTATCAATTAAGACAGTACTTGAGTAACTGATTATCTTAGAGGCCAATCTATGGCACCAAAACTTGTTTATTTTTGCAATTTGTCAGTTTTTATTGCTTCTTGTATGTCATCATTACCTTTATAAATAACAAAATATTTCATAGGGAAAGAGGTTATGTATTTTGAGTATCTTTAATGTTACTTCATGAGCTTATCCATTATAAAACTATCCTCTGACAGACACTGTTTTGACTGTCCTTTCTAATTTCAAAAATGCCTAAAGTTATAGTAGTCACTCCGAAACAGTGAGAAAGAAAATGCAACATATCATAAATTAATAACAATGATAAAGTTCATTTTCATTCTTTTTATTTTGCAGTGCTACTGGGATTTGTGACTAGGGCAAGCTTTCTAACACTTCAGACATGCCTCTAACCCCTTTACCTTAATTTGTTTTTCAAAATAGTATCTCATTTTTTTCCCTTCAGTGTGGGACTTGGACCACAATCTGCCTACATCTTCCTCCCTCGTCTTGGGGTTGAAGATATGCATTATGATTTTCTGCATCATCATTCCCAATATTTCTGTTTAGTTGATGCCTTTGACCTACACAGCCTACTTTAATATATACAGGAAATGAATTAAAGTATCAAAAGTTTGAGCTACATTCTGTTCATTGTCCTGTTACTCGTATGCATCCACTCATATCAAATTATATGTCACTTCTCAGAAAGAAATGCCCTGACTTAAAATTTCCTCCTTTTATGATAATAGTCATTCTATTAACATTTACTCAGACAACAACAAGGATGTGATTTCCTTTTTTTCTTTTCTTTTGTGCCAGTACTAGAGCTTGAACTCATGTCTCACTTGACTTCTTTACTGAAGACTAGAGCTCTACCAGTTGAACCATGCTTCTGCTTCAAGCATGTTGCTACTTAATTGGAAATAAGAGTCTTACAACTTCCCCACCAAAGCTGGCTTCAAACCATGAGCCTCAAATCTTAGACTCCTGAGTAGCTAGGGTTACAGACATGATTTTCTTTTCATTAAATCAAAATGTAAGTTCTATAAAGGCAGAAATGATTTATATCACTATCACTACAGATCCAGTACCATGGTACACAGTACCTATTTAAGAAATATTTGCTACAGCCGGATGCCGGTGGCTCACACCTGTAATCCTAGCTACTCAGGAGGCTGAGATCTGAGGATCAGTTCAGAGTCAGCCTGGGAATGAAAGACTGTGAGATTCTTATCTCCAATTAACCACCAGAAAAACCAGAAGTGGTGCTGTGGCTCAACATGGTAGAGCACTCGTTTTGAGCTGAAGAGCTCAGGGACAGAGCCCAAGCTCAGAGTTCAAGCCCCAAAACTAACAAAAAAAAAGAGAAAAGAAAGAAAGAAAGAAGGAAGGAAAAAAGAAAATAAAGGAAAGATTTATTACATTGTAAAAAATGTCACACAGAAAAAAAAACAAAACTCTGGCTTGCATAAAAAAATAGGAAAGAGCAAAGCACCTCTATCATTTCTTTAGCAAGAACAATTAAAAAGCATATTTTCGACCTTTCCAATGCAAACTATTATGCTTTGCAAATTGTTTTTTATTAGGCGAATTAGAACATTTCTTACCTAAGTCCAAAACATATAACATTAAATTTCTGTGATGGCAAAAATCATCTTCTATCTTTCTTTAAAGGTACATCCTGCCATACAGCCTTCTGAGGACTTCAGAATCTGCCAGTGCTCAGAGATGCATTGCATCCAACTGCAATGACTTAGCTATGACTTTTCAACTACTAGAGGTTAAAAGAAAATCACAGACCAAGGACCTAAATTCATGATAATGAAACAAAGAAAAGAAAATGATTGTTAACTCCACTCTTTCTGGATCCACAATAAGCTCAGCCACTGCTCCAAACAGATGCAACCTCCTAAGCTATATACCGCAGAAAACTTTTTTTTCTTTTGAGGCAGGTTTAGCCAACTATCTTATTCATTACCTTACTGTTGATTGCCTTACTTTAAATAAGTGACCGATTTTACTTCCACATCTCAGCCAAACAAGCCTCATTCCATCTCATCCTTCAGTTCTATGGAGATCTTTCCATGTCCCTATTCGTATCAGGGGCTGCCTGTAGGCAATCTTGGTCCCTTTTATCTGAGGACACGAATATCCTCTCCAATGCAGAATCTGGGATTCTCAACTGGGAAACTCAGTTAAATTCAAGAATGACAGCAAATCCACTGGCTTCCCATCACCCTCTGCTGCTTCTTTCCCTTTTAGTCCTGATCTGGCACAGCCAACTAATTGGCAAAGCAGGTTGACCATATGAAGATTTAAGTAACAATTGAAGACACTGGGGTTCTTTTGTACTCTAATTTGGAGATTACTGGGCACCTGTAGCTTGTGCCTCTAATCCTAGCTTCTCAAGAGGCTGAGATATCAGAATCACAGTTCAAAGCCAACCCAGGCAAGAAAATTGTGAGACTCTTTTCTTCAATTAACCACCAAAACGCCAGAAGTGCAATTGTGCTCAAGTCATAGAGCACAGACCTCAAGTAAAAAATGCTCAGGGATGGTGCATAAGCCTTGAGTTCCTAGGATAAAACTAGAATAAAAATAAAATGTTAAAGAAAAAACAAATGGCAAGGTGCAGTTAAAATTCCATGCCCTGCAATTATATTATCCAAAGGAAAGACATGCATGCCAAAAATGACATTTGAAAAATAAAAACATTTGCAGTGAGGATAATAATAATCCACAAATCTAAACAAACTGGGTGCTGTTGGCTCAAGCCTGTAATCTTATTTGCTCAAGAGACTCAGACCTGAGAACCATTACCTGAAGTCAGCCTGGGCAGAAAACTCCACAAGATGCTTATTTCCAATTGACCAGCAAAATAAACCAGCTGGGCTGGAAATGTTGCCTAAGTGGTAAAGCACCAAACAAGAGTGCAAAGCCCTAAGTTCAAGTCCCAGTACCAGGGAAAATTTTTTTTTTAAAAAAGTGTAAGCAATCATATTGTTTTCCCCCCTCCCTTTCCTATTTCAAATAATCAAATAAGCGTATATACAATATACCAGGTAACAAAGTCAGATACAGTCACAATATGAGATTAACCAAAAGGCCACAAAACAGAAGAGAAATAACATAGTACAGTAGGAGCAACAATCACACAAGGTAAGCTCTGGGCGGGGGGAGGGAAATGGGGACCAAAACATGAGAAGGGGCATCAATGTGTGAGAAGTAATGCACCTACTATCTGGTGAATGTAGCTGTAACCTCACTATACATTACAATAAAAAATTTAAGCAAGTTTTCTAATGTATTTAATATATACAGGAAAGTTAGATTTCTAGGAACAAAGATCTTATCTTTGTTATGAATTGTTCTGGCATTATTCAACATTGATATTTATACACTATAAAATAGAATGTGGTATTATATGTCTATTTTTTAAACACACATGATTTCTACTTCCTTTACAGTTTCTGGAGGTCTTTCTTGTCCATTTTATTCTCACAACTTTCTTGTAAATGAAATATATTTTCAACTCAATTGTACAAGTGAGAAATTTGAAATAATCGTATATACCTGCCTGAGAAAATAGATACTAACAATAAAAACATTACATGGCTCCCATTTCTCAGAAACTCTGAATTCTAGAGGTAATCCAAGCTACTCTATGTATTAGCGAAAAATACTCTATTTGATGGACTCCAGAAAGTTTCTATTCCTAGAAAAGTGAAGCTAGGAGCACTGTGACAAAGGGAAATGGAGAGTTTTAATCAGATACTCCATCCATTTCCATGAGCTGACACTCAAAGCAATGGCCAATTTGTTTACAGAAAGAAAAGTCTGAAACTGCAACAATAAATAACCTAATACATCAAGGCTTGACTTTCGAGAGGCAAGAACCAAGTCACTCCATGAGGCTTCGTTGAGCAAAGATTTTTTTTTTTTTAGCTTTAATGACTTTGAGGCAGTTGGAAATATTGACCTGGAGTCCAGAAGTGTTGCTGATGAAGACACAAAGAGCCTCAGGCTTTGGTCACCAAATCACTCACTCATCCATTCCTTTAGCAAGTGCTTCCAGAGACAATATTTCCTGGTATAAACTGAGAAAGCCATCGGATAAATCTAAGCAAATGTTCAAGATAAGAAAGAAGAAAGGTAGATTCAGGATGAAGCCAATGAATGGCTTGCATACTGGTATTAGTGAGAGTGCTCAAGTGGCAAACTCCTCACATGATGAAGGCCAAAGCACACATCTGCCTCCAAGGAGCAAGTCTAAGTTACTATATCCTGAATGTCTTCCATAAAGCTCCCATTGTGTCATGAACACAGTCCCTACTAGGCTGTGTTTATTAAAAAGGTTTATGTATGTGCACTTCTATTACCCAAACATACGCATCCTAAAGAGAATATTGGCCCTCATATATGGTACATTTGATCTATGCCAGTTGAATGAATGACATAATAACAGATATAATGACTTCAAGTTGGCAGAGGAAACAAAAAAAATCTGCTTTTCTCATTAATTAATGAACCTGTACATTTGATTAAATTATCAAGCATGATTGAAGGCTACCAAAAAAAAATCAAACTATTTTAAATATATTAATTTCCTCTGGAAATGAAAATACTAATTATTTGTGGGACCAGTCAGTGAATCCTGCCTTCTAATTTCCTTACAGACAGCTTCCTTAATGACATTAGTAAAGAGAGTCCCCAAAGATATAAGGAATTCATCCAAACTCCATCAATTCAAAAATTCATGTAAGCAAGATTAATTAGATCACACTGTGGCTTCCACACTGAAAGTCTTCCAGATTGAGCTGCCTTTGAGTCCCCAAATTTGTTGTCTTAAACTACATTCTACCACAGCCACATTCATTCTACCCAATATGCTGATGGCATTTCCACTTCAATTTTAGGAAACAGAGACTGTATTTTTTGTCGTAATTCAGTGATGTAAATTGCACTCAATATCTAGTAAATTGAGATATTCTCAGTGAAGCCAACTTTATTGCTTTTTCTCTCCCCATTTGGCATTAGCAAGTGAATGTATATGCTTAAAAAGTAAAAGTAATTCTTGTCTAGGTGCTGGCAGCTCCGCTGTTATTCTAGCTACTCAGGAAGCTGGGTTCTGAGCTTGGACAGGAAAGACAGTCCATGAAACTCTTATCTCTTCTTAGTGCCCCTCCATGCCCCTCCACCCAAATAAAAGCTTAAGTAGAGCTGTGTCTCAAATGATAGAGCACTAGCCTTAAATAAAATAGCTCAAGGGCAGTGTCCAGGCTCTGAATTTAAGCACCAGGATAAATACACCCCACTCCATCTCCCAAAAGTAAAAGTAGTAGAAATAAAAAAAGTTGGATATTTATTCTGATTCTGAAAGTATGTACAAAGTATTCAGCCATAAAAAGAATTATTTTCTCATGGAGATGTTCAAACTACTATGTTTTTAAGATAGTAAAAATGGGGCCGGTAGTTTGGCCTAATGGTAGAGTGCTTGCCTAGCATGCACAAAGACCTGGGTTTGATTCCTCAGTAACACATACATAGAAAAAAAGCCAGAAGTAGTGCTGTGGCCCAAGTGGTAGAGCAGTAGCCTTGAGAAAGCCCAAGGACAGTGCTCAGGCCTTGAGCCCAAGTCCAGGACTGGAAAAAAAAAGATAGAAAAATAAGGAGCCTCTTAAGTGACCAAGAATGGAATATAATTAATGAAACTTGTAAAAATGCGATTGTTTTTCAAGTCTTTGATTTTCTTTCATCTGTCTTTCAATTTAATTCCTACTAACTGAATTCTGTATGGCCCTTCATGAAAGAAAAGTCATGAGCAAATATTCTTATCTTCTCATCAAACTAACACACTACTTACAGCCACTCCAACCTTTTCTCCTATTTCAAAGGAAAAAGTATTAAAACACTACTTACTCTGCATTTCTAAGGCTCTCTTCTTCATTTTCTCAGAAGACTTACTTCTCCAAACTTCCGGATCATTCTACTCAAGACATTCAACTTAAAATATTCTCTAGCCCAAATTTCATCTCTGCTACAGCCATAATTCCCATCTTCCCTTTGAAATTGGATTTTATATTGGTGGACTATAAGCTGCTTTACCTCTCAGTATCTCATTCTTTTGCCAGTAGATATGCATAGGGACTTTGCACCATCCAAATAGCTGAAAATAATCTTAATGAGACAGTGTTCTTACTGCCATTAAACCAAATAAATGATTTTCTGTCAAGGGCTTTTCTCCCATTCTCCTCATTTAATCACATATAGGCACCTGTATTTGGATTTTTTCTGGATTATCAAACTTAAAGTCCAGAACTTAAATCTAATATCAGTTGCCCCTCACCCCCAAAAATGTACACACACACACACACACACACACACACACACACACACGCGTGTCCTCAGGATAACCACGACATCGTCTTTGATATGACCATACTCAGAAAATGTCTTTTTTCTATTTCCTACTTTTGAGAAAGTGAATTTCAATGAAATATCACTGCTAGCATTGCTTCTCAATCAACAACATTCTATTCTGAGGGTATCACCAGCCAACCCATGTTTAAGTGTTTACTATGAAGACCTTAGTTAAGGTAAATGTTTAACTTACATACATTAAGCTGTCACTTTTATCTTTCAGTTGGCAGGCAATACAAAGGATTTGAAAGGAAACAAAATGCCACCATAATGAGATAAGCATCCTGTATAGGGCATCCTGTAAAGCAGCTGGCCTTGTTTATCAAGTCCATACTATTTTAAAGAACACAAAAGAGATTATTTCACTTCATTAGAAGAGAAAGCCAAGACAAGGTCATGTTTGGAAGAGCATTGTTTTAAAACAATTGAGAGTGTTAGACTTTTGGCATGGATAGGAAAAAATTAAAATATATTAATATGGAAAGATATGGTTTATTTATTAAATAATCAGAATATCCTAAGTCATTATGGCAAAAATTTCACATTTGGTAATGAATATATTGAAATATCTGAAAAGATAATAAATTCATATGAGTTTATAAAAACCATAATAAGAAAGGGAAGAAAGAGCAGAGAAACAATGACTTTTAGAAGGAACTCACTATTTCTCACTGTTGTTTCTTAATCACTAGAACCACAGTGGAGAGCTAGACTTCGAAAGTTCTTATTGGCCCGGTTCAAGGTTTGAGCAAAGTGCTGGTACATTCTTTTACCTAAAATGACAAGGAGGTAAAAGCATACCTTAATCTTCCTCTTAGAAATAATTTGAGAAAGCTACTTACATAGTAAAAGGAAAACGAATATGATGTCAGCATGCCCAGTTACATTACAAGTTATATCAGGGTCTGTAGAAAGAAATAGCTGGGCTCTGGTGATTGATCCCAGATACTCAGGAAGCTCAAGTTCGAGTTCTGAAGTCATCTTAGGGCAGAAAATATGTGAAGACGCTATCTCTAAAATAAGCATCAAAAGGCAGAGTTGTAGGCATGACTCAAATTGTAAAGCACCAACAGCGCAAGGAAGCTGAGCAAGTGCAAGGCCCTGAGTTCAAACCACAGTACTGCCAAATGAAGAGAGATGGATGGGGTCAGTTAAACATGAAGAAGTATGCATTTGATCCTAAGAAGTGGGTAAGAGTCTGATGCTCTGAACCAGGTTGTTCACTATTCCTTGCATGTGTTCATCTGTGCAGGATTCATTCTAATGTTTTCTCAAGCTCTAAAGCTGCCTTTATTATTCACATGTCAAATAAACGGAGATAGGTGACTAACTTACATTATCACTACTTATGCTCTTTTAGACTTCAATTATATGCATGCGCTGTCCTCCCTCCCCTGAGTGCTTTCCATAAAAACCAAGTATCAACATTCCTCTGGTTCTCTTTAGTCCTCACATCTTCCATCCTTATCCTCTTCCTTTTTCTCTTCCTCCTCTCCCTCTCCTCTCCTCTAGCTTTCTCCATCTCATTTGTATCTTTTGTATTAGGTATAGAGACCAGTGATGCTTTAGGAAACAGAAACATTTTTCTCCTCAGTTTTCAGTATTATTTGTAATTCTGTCCAGAGATGAGTTGATCTTTGAAGCTCCATAGTTGTATTCTTGAGCTGCGCAAATAAGACTTCTCTATAACACGAAGAGTAGAACGTCAGCCCAGATACCTAATCTGTGTGCCAAGACCACTCTGCTTTTAGAGGAAGATGCCACTCTGACAAAGTTCATTTAGACATCCATTGTGATCCCAACAGAAGAAAGGTGAGAACAATATCACTTATATTCACAACACATCATAGTTCTGATATTCTTTGGACATTGCCCTGCATTACGATCAATGGTCTGGAAACATAAGTTCAGAGAAGATGATCCTCTGCCTCCTGTATCAGAGCTGAAAATGATAGGACTGCAATGGAACCCATTATCTCCCAAATCCAGTCCTAGTTCCTTCCCCTCCCCCATCCTGGATAAACACATATATTGTGAATCTGCCATGCTTGTGTTATGCCAGTGAAAGAAAAGTCACTCACGCGGTCTCACCTTATCAGATTCCCCTCCCCCAAGGAATAGTTTCATTAGCTAACAATCCATTTGGAAGAATTTTCCAGTCTGACAAACCTGGTTCCACTTGTCTGTATTTATGCAATATTATGATTTTCCTTTAAGCTATCTCTTTGTTTGGTGTGTATGCTCATGCTGAATCAGAGAAGAAAGTGCATATGTCAGTGTATCAATTTACTGTAATTTTCTTAGGTCATAGATGCTTAAACTCTCACATCTACAAATTGGCCATTGCATCACTGTCTCCAAGGATTCTTTCAGCAAGAAAGATACAGAAAGAGATATGATTTTTTTATGCCCCGCATCCAAATTGAGAAAGGAGTAAGTAATTTCCATCTTCTAACTGTGACTACAAAGTAGACCTCCAGTTCACCAGAAACCTTATACTCTATCACTTGGTTTCCCATGCACAATATCTTGAAAATAGTACTGAGGCTGAGTGCTCATACCTGTAATCCTAGCTGAGTTACTCAAGAGGCTGAGACCTGAGGATCACTGCTCAAAGCTTCCAAGGCAAATAAGACTAGTATCTTCAATTAACCAGCAAAATGCCAGAAATGGAGATGCTGTTCAAGAGTTCAAGAGGTGGAGCGGCAGCCTTGCATGAAAAAGCCAAATGAAAGTATAATGCCTTGAGTTCATTTCAAACCCCATTCCAACACACACACACACACACACACACACACACACACACACACACACACAATCAAATTTGTCCTGAATCCTCTTTTATAAACACTTAAACTAACCTTCAGACTAGATTCTCTTTGCCTGAAGTTATTCTCAAATCCTTTACATCTATCTAGCCCACCCCTGCAATTTACACCAAGCAAAATGGGTGGGAAACATTTACATTGCATTACATTACGCCTGCCTTGTTCACCACATTCTTAACTAAACACTGAATCCTGTCTTGGGATTTGAGTTTCACACTTAGTCTTGATTGGAGCCCATCTGGGCCTAGTCATAGAGCAAGAAAAACAAGTGTTCCTGTTTCTCAAGCATATTGTTAGATAACAACATGACTTAACAGAGCCTCTTAATTAAAGAAAACTCTAGGCAAACAATTGAAGAAGCAAATTGCACACTATTGTTCTTCTGAGCATAGATGCAGAGACATTTCCTCCCTCCTTTTTCTTCTCACAATCTTTCTCAGATATCCTTACTATAGACACAGTTGGATATGCTAAGAGGCGAGAAGGATTAAAATGCATGAAATATGAGCTCATTAAATAGGATGTTTTGCTTTCTAAGTGTCTTTCAGATGTCCACTTCAGAATCCCTGAGGATATGTTTTAATTTTCATCTCTCAAAAACTATACTAGCCAGGCACCTGTAACCTCACGCCTGTAATCCATCCTTGCTACCCAGGAAATTGAGATCTAAGGATCTGGGTTCAAAGTTAGCCTGGGCAGGAAAGTCTGTGAGACTTTTATCTATAATTAACCAGCAAAAAGCCACAAATGAAGCTGTGACTTAAATGGTAGATCCAGTCTTGAGGGGGAAAAACATCTAAGGGAGAGCATCCATGTCCTGAGTTCAAGTCCCAGTATCAGTATCAAAAACCCCAAAACAAAACAAACAAAAAACCCTATAGTAAGTACAACAAAATCTGGTTAGTATGCTATCTCAGAAAATATCCACCCTATAATTCTGCTGCAACAAGGACTATTTGGAGATAATAGCTTAGAAAAGATTGATGATGTAATATATATATATATATATTATGTATAATATGTGTATATATATATATATAAACAAAGACCACAGGAGGCTTTGCACTGTATTACCCTCTGTGAGTCAGATTACAGGCAGTTCCTTCAGGGATTGTCCAGAACAATCCTGCCTGGGACAGGAGCTCTGGTCACCCTCAAAGAAGCAGCAAGATTTAAGAGGATAGAAGAGAAACCTCAAAATGAGCAGAACAAAGCAGGAAAGACAAAATGAAAGCCCTGCGTCTGGGACAAGCTCTGATGCCTCCTGCTGGGCCGTGAGCTGTGTGGGTAGCTGATCTTCCAAGTGGAGAGCCAGGCTTTGTGTGAAGGGTGCATGAATCCATGAGGGGTTCTAGATAGAGCTTCCCCTTGACCTCCAGGACAAGCAGTTAGCCAGCAAGTAGGATTCCTTAGCTAAAGGCTCAGGGAGAAAGAAGTATGTGGCCATGGAGCTGTCACACACCCCAAGTCCCCTGCAAGCAGGCTAAGAGGTGTCCTGGATGTTACTGGGCCTGTCCTTATCTCTCTGAACCTGAAAATAAGCTTCCACCTGGACTCAAAGAACCAATTCTCTGCCATTAATTCTACCAACTACCCCAGCCTGATAAAGCCAAAAAGAAAAAAAAATCTTACATGATCATTCTTGAGAGAAGTTAATTGCCTGCTTATTGCTATTACTGTGATTAATGAGGGCAAACTTGCTCTCAGCAATGCCTCCAAAAAAATGAAATAAGAATAGACAGCCACTTTCTACACCAAAATCCTTCTGGCCAAGCATCACCCCCAACACATACAGAGAGAGGGGAGGGGAGGGAGGGAGGGAGGGAGGGCGAGAGAGGGAGAGAAAGAGAGAGAGAGAGAGAGAGAGAGAGAGAGAGAGAGAGAGAGAGAGAGAGAGAGAGAGAGAGACAGACAGACAGACAGACAGACAGAGAGAGACACAGAGAGAGACACAGAGAGAGACACAGAGAGAGACAGAGGCACAGAGACAGAGAGAGACAGAGACAGACAGAGAGACAGAAGGTCTGTGAATCACACCACTAGGCCAGGGCTATTTTCCATTCATCCCTGCTTCCCTAGGCTCTCAGGGCCAACCCAGCCCAACCTCTGTGGTGAGTCCTCCATCACCAGGTCTAGTCACTGAAGCAGCTGGAGATGACAGAAGTCAACCCATTTTAGCCTAGATGCTATGGTGAAGCTTGACTGAGAGTCAGCTTATACTCCGCTTCCTTCTGACTTTTATGATGCTTTTATGTTTGTGGTTCTGGGGCAGGGGGGAGAGAAAGCATGTTAGTTAAAATATCAATCACAGTATTAAGCCTGTGGAGGAGGCACTTTTAGGATGCCCTCCCCTGTGAGGATATAAATGAGGAGAGGTGTGACATGACTCCTATTTATCTGTCGGTGCCCGGCTCCCACTGTAAGGCAGAAAAGATCTTGCTGCTTCCCATTAGGATGGCTTCTCTTCCTGAGGACTGTAATTAGCTAAACGCATTTCAACGCCACTGTGGAAACAGCTGGGAATATACATTTCCAGGTGACGGATCAAAGCTTTACTTGTACAAATCTTTGCGTTTCTAGATGTTAATCCACAGTTTGAGGAAAATAGGTAAAACAGCCAGTACTACACAAAACAGAAAACACAGAAAGGAGGCAATTTGAGGTAGGAATATGTTGAGGATAGGGACCAATGAGGGTGAGACTGAGACAGAGGACTACATCCTGAAACATAGCCAGCACAGGGCACTGGAGGCAAAGGAGGCAGCTAGCTCCATGGCGAAGGGTGAAGCTGAGGCTACTGTGATACCCTGAGTCCATAATAGGTGATGAGTTAGTTACTCTTTTCCATAAAGGTCAGGTAACATTTATTTTTTCCAACTGGCATTACATTTGTATATTAAATGGATTTAAGTATCTTTTTGTTAGACATTTTAATTTAAAAATTACAGATCAAATTGATTACAACAAAGTTATTTTTCTTTTCCTGTTGGGGTCATTGCTTTTTCTTTACCCTGTTGATCTGTCTTTGAAACCTTGAGTGTCTGGCACTGTGTTGAATTGATTAGAACTAGGAAGGCTGGCAAGAGTGTGGAGCCCTCTAGTGGAGAGTCTGGGCAGCGATGGGTCCTAGCTCTATCTGGGAAGCCATTGCTCTTATGATGAAACCTCAGCCATGGGCAATATTTGAGAGTGCCACTCAGTCCAAGAGGCATCTGCAATAAGGTTTGCATAAACAGGGAGAAGTGAGCAAAGGGGAATGAGACCGTGCAGTCCTAAAAACCATAGGTAGTCATGAAGATGGATGTCATACTGGGATAAGGTCCCAGGACTCACTGGAGAGAGAGGAAAATTTGTCTATCAGTAGCATACTGCATAAAGAAAATGCAGTATGTTTGCACAATGGCCCTTTAAAAAGGAAGAGCCTTCTCATTGGATGGATAACAGCATGGATAAACACAGAAGATGTTATGCTAAATGTAATAAAATAGAATTTTATGAAGTTGAGATTAAAGAAATGGAGAGTAAACGGATGGTAACCAGAGACTCCAGGAAAGCAGAGGTAATTGGACACAAGGTCAGATAGATGGAGGAACAGGTTTGCAAGCTATGAGGGTACATAGGGTACAGGAGGGTAACTATAATCAATAATAATATATAAATATACAATATATAAAATATACTATAATTAAAATTATAACTATATAATGATATATTATACACTGTATCACATTTTGTAATGTCATAATTTAATACATATTACTAGATATATTACTATAATCTATAACATGCTATATATACATAATATACAAATTGTATGCACACCATGCAATGTAAAAATATATATTAATATATAATGTACACATAATATAATGTATATATTATAAAAGTATATTATTTTAGATTAGAGATAAATAATATACAATGCTGCTGGGCACTGTGGCTCACACCTATAAAACTGCTACTCAAGAGGCTGAGAACTGAGGATGAGATGGGGTTCAAAGACAGCCTCAGCATGAAAGTCCGTGAGACACTTATCTCCAATTAATCACCAGAAAACTGGAAGTGGCACTGTGGCTCACATGGTAGAGTAATAGCCTTAAGCTGAAGAGTCAGGGACAGCACCCAGGCCCAGAGTTCAAGCACCATGACTGACAAAAATAATAGCAATAATAATAATATACAATATAACACATTATGCAACATCATGTATTATATATCATATTATATTGCATTATACATTATGTGGCATATTCCATATTATAAATATGTATTGTATATTTCAAAAAAGCCATGAGTCCATTTCAAGTGTCTCAACATGGATCAGTAAGTGTACATTGCTGATTTGACATGTTCATTAGCTTGATTTAATCAGACAGCTCATATGGGAAGTAGTGATTTTACACTGGGGATATATATATATATTATTTGTCAATCCAAATAATATTAATATTTTTAAAATAAATGGTAACGAATAGAAAGAGACTAGACATTTTTGTGGATCTTTGATCTTGGAAGTGATAGGGTCACTTCATCAAGTTGCCCAAACAATGGGAGTGGAGTAACTCCAGAGTAACTCCAGAAGTCCTTGCCTTGCTGAAAAACATCCATGAGAGTGGAGAGTTGCCAAGTGAGTGGGTGGATGGGTTGGAGAGAACAACCAGGCTAGCAAAACTGGGACTTAATTGTTCTGATATTAAATCACTCCTGTCCAACAGCACAAAAACATCAGGACAACCACTAACAGAAAATAATATACACCCAGTACTGCCATCTAAACTTAGTCATTTAGTTTATGATGTGGTCATTCACAGCTTTGTCCAGAAAACACACACACACACACACACACACACACACACACACACACACACACAAATCCTGCATGAATTGGGAGCTAACTTTAATTGACCCTTTTTCTATAATTGCCACTATGCAATTGAAATTTTAAGGGCATAGTCTTTGTAGCTAGAACCATATAAGTGCAAATTTCAGTCTTATAGGAGTTACTTCGTCTTCCTAAGTTCCAGTTCTCCATTGTACATTTGGGGAAACAATATTTACACTGAAAGGTGAAGTTAAATTAGCCAATCTCTGTAAACATTGTGATAGATAAATTCTGTACCAACTTTCCTATGCCATGCTGCCCAGATATTTAGACAGAGATTATACTTCCTATTTCCATAAGCCTGCTTTTGGATGAAGGAACACCTCAATAGGTAGAATTTGAGAAAAGCATCTGAACCTCCAGAAAGTAGGTGAACCTTATCCAGTCAGCTAAAAACCCAACCAGAACAAAAGAAAAGAATGAGCAAGAAGGAATTCTACTCTCTTTGAACTTCAAATACAATAATGTATCTTTCTGGATGGCCTTTACATTTTGGATTTACCTGACTCACTAACCATGTGAATCAACACCCTACCTATCTTGTTTCTTTTCTCTACTGAATCCTGATTTAATGAAAACGCATAATATGCCTAGATATACAGTAAGCACTCCATGTCCAATAACCCATTTAATTATCACAGCAATTTAGGTGTAATTGTCTTCATTAGAAAGAAGACCAAGTTGGGGATGGGGGAGATAAAGCATCTTGCTTAATACTATGTAAATACTGAATGTCAGAGTCAGAGGCATGTTTTGTCTTCAGCCAGCACCTGCTACCTATGCCTGGACTTTAAAACACCCTTCCACCCCATTCTTCACAAAAAACTAGCTATTCATTATGATCAAAGAATTGTGATTCTTTTTAAAGAATATAGACTAAGGGCCAAAATTGGTTGAAATTCCTAAGTTCTTAATATCTTCTTCCCAGGCACATGCAGATATCCAGTCAATATATAATGCTTTAATTCATTGGATCAAATTAGACCATTTTTCAAGATTACTAAAATGAGCTCCAAGAAGATACATTATATCAAGAGGAAGCCCCAAGCAGAATCTTCCCTTTCACTCTGCATTTTAATTCACTCTGTGACTTATTTTCTAATCATTCCCATCACACAACTACTAACTGTATCTCCTAAGTTACCTCCAAACATCTTGCAGATATATGGATTCATGGTGTGTAGGTCTACTTTGTTTCCTTAGTAAGAATGTACAAATAATCATCCATTTGTTCTCAAAAAAAGTTATAATAATTTAGAGCTCTAATATTCGCAGGCTGTTGTTAACATTGCTGTGGACCAAACTAAATCTTAGAAGTATGTAAACTTTCCTAATTGCAAGTATTTGTCTTTGGAAGATGGAATGACTGAGAGTAGATTTTTCCTGCTCTCTAAAACAACAAAGTGTAGAGTATACCAAATAGTGCCTGGACATTACCCATCAGGAAGTAAAATGGAGTAATGCTGGATACATTGAAGGTAATAGGATGGACCCTAAAACTGGCAAAGTTTCTAAGCCACAGTCCAGGTTAGCGAAGCCCAATTCCCCTTGTGCTGAGAATGCTGAACTAACATTCTAGTGATTCCAAAGTAGTGACAGTTTGC
Organism: Megascapheus bottae; assembly: GCF_031878675.1. Taxonomy (NCBI): domain Eukaryota; kingdom Metazoa; phylum Chordata; class Mammalia; order Rodentia; family Geomyidae; genus Megascapheus; species Megascapheus bottae. Next base: position 52,765,925 of record NC_143523.1, read on the forward strand.
AAAAGAAAGAACAGAAGAGGAGGTAGTACAATGACAGGACCAGGGTGATGGTTAGAGGGTCATCATCGTATTCACTTAAGTACTGATGAACACAGGCTTGTGGGGAGAATTCCTTCTGGATGTCCAAAGAATGACTAAAAGGTTAGAAGTGCTGGGCTTCACACAGAGCTGAGGGAAGTTCATGTTCTTACCTGACAGTTGGGAAAAGGTCAAGAACAGTGGATGAAGTACAGAAAAGGTCTCACAGCAGCAGTAGTGAATAATTAATACCACACCAGCATTGCTATCGTCTTGCCTAACTAAACCTTAAAAGCTACGCTGGTGGCCTGGTGTTGGTAGCTCATGCCTGTAATTCTAGCTACTCAGGAAGCTGAGATCTGAGGATCATGGTTCAAAGCCAGCCAGGGTAGACAAATCAGAGACTCTTCCCTCCAGTTAATCACTGAAAGTCCAGAAAGAACAGTGTGGCTCCAATAGTGGTAAACACTTTTGAAGAAAAAAGAAATGGGGGGGGTAGGTTGGGGAGAGTGAGAGGCCATAAGTTCAAAGTTCATGAATTCAAAGCCCAGTACTGGCACATACATAAGACACACACACACACACACACACACACACACACACACACACAAATTAATTAATTAAATCTTAAGACAAGACATGATTACAATTAAATACAAAGAGTAAATCATGATTTTCCATTAAATAATAGGATATCTGTAACCTAGAGCAATTTTGTATATTTCAAAACAGCTCAAAGTAAGTATCTTTAGTGTTTCATTATAAAGAAATAACAAATGTTTGAAAGGCTAGATCTGCAAATTACCCTGATTTTATCTTATTTATATATATGTATATATATATGAGGAGATGCATTATATATGCATATATACATACTCATATTTGTATATCTCCCAACTTTGTATTTTTTATTTTTTATTGTGATTAATAGAAGGGTTACATTATATTCACCAGATAGAAGGTGCATAACTTCACAAACATTGATACCCTTTGTTATAATATGGTCCCCCCCGCTTATAACTTTGTATTATTTTTTTAGAAAATAAAAAGCATGAGAAGAAACAACCAAATTACATTAAGTAACTGTAACCGAAAAGGAAAATCTCAATAATGTTCATATGAATATAAAAATAAAGCATCCAGCAAGATAAAATTCATAATGACTGACATCGAACCAAAAATGACCGTGTATTTATGAAAGCAGAAACAAATAATCACTTGAATTCAACCAGGAACTGACATATGAATTAGTATTAATAGGTTTGACATCTATTTTAAGCATGTACAAATGTTGGAAAAGTTAAGTAAAGACATTGAAAGACATTCAAACCAAAATAAAACTAGAAAAAAAATTCCTATAAAGTTTCACATGAAATTTTAAGCAGGAATGACAGGGGATCAGTTAATACAAAAGTCAAGTAACTTGACAACAGTGCAATAGCACATATTCTAAAGAAAATATAGACCCAGTAAAAGTTTTTATGAAAAGATCCATAAGCTGTGAATATTTGCCAGAGGATTAATGACTAACTTATGCAGGCTTAGAGACTTCTTCCAAGAAGAGTCAGAACATATTATCTCCATGAAATTAGTTTATTTACTATTTTGTGCCAGTAATGAGGCTTGAAGCCAGGGCCTTATGAGCCTCTCTGGCTTTTGAACTGAAGGTGGTGTTCTGCCATGGAAGTCATAACGGCATAGCTTTTCCCCAGTTAATTGGAGATTTGTGTCTTTCGGATTTTACTGCTTCTGTGTGATCCACAGTTCTCAGCTTCCAAACAGCTAGTGTAGGAATTAAGCTATCTTCTGTCAGTGTGATTGCTTCCTTTTAGTCAACCTTGTGAAAATTGCTTTTTTTTTTCTGACAAGTTTCTGCTCTGGTCAGATTGTTTCTCCCCACTTGATTATATTTTAGTTACAATATATTCCTGTTAAGGTTTAATTAAGACACTCTGTTACAAATTTATTGAATTTTACTTACTTTCTGTTCCTGTTGTATTTTAATTAAGCCACATCCTGTTATACGTTTGACCTTCTATGAGTTAGCCCATTCTGCAAGCTTGTGAAACAAATTTCTAGCCAATTAGAACAAGAGGCAGTATAGAATTAGGAATAAAACCCTGGAGGACTTCCTGTCCAGCATGCTTGAATGCTTGGATTCTTGTCAGAAGCATATAGAAGTGATCTTTGCCTTATTGATTTTGCATTGGTGCCCTTATTTCTTTACACAGCATCCTATTCTCTTGAACTATTTAGAACACTAGGGTTACAGGCATGGGATACTAGTATCCAACTATAAAGTGATCTTAGACACAAAAGCCCCTATGCAATTTATTACAGTAACTATACAACAATTATTGTGTTAAACTCCAAGGCTAATTTAGTATTCATTGCATTCCTTAATTCAATGCAAACTTCATGATTTGCACATGTTATCTTAGTGACTGTAAGCACATTACCAATGTCAGAGTCTAAATTTGAGGTACCTCACAGACATGAGGCTTTTGCCTAAAGGAACTTTGCAACTTTTCTACCAACCCCTAACTGCACAGGCAGCATGTTGTAGAATCATAAATGCTCAGATCTGCTGGCTCCCCTCCCTTCTCTGTTCCAAGGTCATCTCAAGGTCAAGCTGAAAAGGTGCATGTTTATTGATTTTATTTTTTAAAAAATCATAGCTCTGTGAAATACAGTGAGATTCTAAAGGGATTTCCATAGAATGTTTGAAATTCAAAAAAAATAGTCTAGTAACTTGAACCCCAGAAAATATAGACAGTGTATAAAGTATCAGGCTATGGCAGGAATTATTTGATATGGTTAGATGACACCCTAACGAGATGAGCAACCCTCTTGCCTGCTAAATGTTAAAAGTCACAGGATAGGATGGTGAAACACACTGGAGGTGGAGTCACATAAGGATGACCTATACTATAAGAAAGGACCAAAAAAAGGCCAACATTGAAAAGGGTTAAATTTTAAAAAAGTAATGAGACTGGATTGTCTTGTTTTTCACAGATATTCTTGGAGCACTTTTCTGGTTATCACTTTCTGCGATAAAATCATAGTTCTCTTTCTTCACAGGGAATGGAAGAACTTCCATATTGAGGAAGACAGGCAATTTCTGAAATCCTAAAGCTACAAGCCTGTCCCCTCTTAAAAGGAACTTGAGGAGAAAATTAGTGGGAATTGGCTCCAGCATGTGTGTGTGTGTGTGTGTGTGTGTGTGTGTGTGTGTGTACTTCCAACTTAATGGAAAGCCAAATATCTGAAGTTAATACAGCAAATTTGTCAAAGTTTGTTTTCATTAACCTTGTAAAAGCACTTCTTTCTCTCCTTCCTTTCTTCTCATTTTGAATCTGTTAACTGAAGTATCTTTTTCTGCACCTAGGAAATCACAGTCCAGCTGAACAATCTCCTGTTCCACCACTACCACCAATGTTTTGTTCACAGGCATTTCTCTGATACTTGGTTCAAGCCAATACTGAGGCTTGAACTCAAAGTCTCAGCACCCACTGTAACCTTTTGCTCAAAGATGGAGCTCCATAACAGCTCCACTTCTGACTTGACTGGTTCACTGAAGATAAAAGTATTATAGACTTTCCTGCCAGGGCTGGATTTGAATGCAATCCTTAGATCTCAGCCCCCTGGGAAAATTGGTTACAGGAGTAAGACAGACAAGATTTACTATTTATTAACCAGAAAATTCACAGAGGAAAATAAAGAACAAGGAGTGGATTGCGGCACAAATGGTAAAGATCTTGCCTAGGAAATGTGAGGCCTTGGGATCAAACTCTATTATTGAAAAAAAAGATCTAATAACAAAAATGCAGCTTAGGCAAAAATAAGAGGAAGTACATTACAAGTAAATCAGGGACCTGACCCATGTTTTCCTGCACTTTTTTTTCAGCCCACCCTCTTACGAAGGCATAGGTCCAAGCCTTAATGAACTTGGCTGTTTGATTGCATAGGGTATGAGTCCTCTCTGCCTAAATTAAAGAGTGCCAAGAGATCTGCAAAGCCTTTTTTACTATACTTCTAGTGAACATTCCATGTCTAAGTCAGTCATGGGCTTCTTGCTATACTAAAAGAAAAACATATTGTCCAGCAAAGAGCAAAAGACCCAGTGAAGATCTAGAATATGTGCCATAAGTCTTAGAGTCCTTTCTCAAATGGTCTAATTAGCACATTTTAATTCATTATTCTGTAAAAGAGACCATTCAGAATTATCAACAGAGACCTACAGGTGGCTGGGCTTTCCTTCAAAGAAACAATAAGTGAAAGATGATCTTTATCTAATTCTCAGAAAGAAAACGGTCCACAATCTACCCTCAGTGGCAGTACAGATCTTTCCTTTCTTTGAGAATTCCACTGCTAAGATTATAGTCATATTTGATGTCTTAGAATCCGACAAATCACAAAGCAAGTGAGCTTTAAGCTTCCCTTGGTCAACAATGGCTTTATTTCATCTCACTTATTCCTACCCACAGATTGGCAAATCATAAGTGTAAGTTCTACACTACAAACATATCAATCAGTTATTTTCACTTTAAGTCTTACCAGTTCACCACTAGTATACAGAAAATTCATATTTTCAGCACTGGAATAGTTTCAACCAAACACAGAACTATGCCTCTGCTCCCAAAGGAGTCTGCATGTTTGCTTTGCTTTGGTTGGCAGAGGAGACCTAACCACATGATCAAGCACATTCCTGTAATCCTAGCTACTCAGAAGGCTGAGATCTGAGGACAGCAGTTAAGGCCAGCCTGAGCAGGAAAGCCCATGAGAACCTTATCTCTAACAAGAAGCCAGAAGTGGAGCTGTGGATCAACATACTAGCCTTGAGCAAGAAAGGTTAGGGACAGTGCCCGGGTGCTGAGTTCAAGCCCCAGGACTGTTGCAAAGAAAAGAAACGTCAGTGGCCATGTGTATTTTAAGTATAATAAATAATAAGTAATAGGGTCAGTTACATAGCACTTGCTTAATAATGTTTAAATATATTTATGATTAGTCAAGAAACTACAACTCAATAGAAAGTACAGATGAGCCAGGCAGAAGATAAGGATACATATAGATTGCTCTGTTTCAAATGATTTTCCAACTGGACCATCTCTGCGATTTCTACCTTTGTATATATCTATTACATTCATATCCACAAGTGTGTGTGATGATGTAGGCTCAAGGGCCCCCTTTCCCAGGCATTACTACGTCTGTTTGTTTAAAGCAGCAGTCAGTGCTAGCCCAAGGGGGCCCCCTTTCCCATAATTTCATGTGCTTCTTCCACAAGCAACACTAGGCCCTTTGGATTAAGGCAGGAGCTAGCTATCACCCCCTTTTACCTTGAGATGGCAGACCTCTGAGGCAGTTGACATATAGGCGTACACAGCTTCAGACACCCTTATCTACCACTTGGGCAGCAGCCATAAATCTTGTTTCACCATGATGAAGTCCTTAGTTCTCATGTCCACCCCAGGGTCTCTGCCCTGTCTCTGACCCCTAAACCCAGTAGGTCATATATATAGTTCACACCAGACACTAGCTGGCACTTCTCTCTTGTGAGAAGGGGTCTTGCCAGCCCCTTTGCTCACAATAAACCTTTCTTTTGTTCTCAGTACCTGAACATCTGTGTAGCTTTTGGAAAAGTCTACAGATTTGATAGCAGTGTGCTATGGACATAAATATTTTTTTAAAATTTTCAAAAATGAATGCAAGATTGTAAGCTCTCATTTTATTTTTATTTTCTTGGTAGATTTTTTTTTGCCAGTCCTGGGGCTTGGACACAGGGCATAGGCACTATCCTTAGACACATTTTGCTCAAGGCTACTGCTCTACCACTTGAGCCACAGCACCCCTTCCAGCTTTTTTCTGTGTATGTGGTATTGAGGAATCAAACCTGTGGCTTTGTGCATGCTAGGCAAGCACTTTATCACTAAATTACACTCCCGGCCTGTAAGCTCTATTACTTAGCAATGTAACTCTGGGGAAATATTTGACCCCTCTTAATACAGTTAGTTGCCTATAAAAAGATAATAATGATTCTATTCTTCATTTGGAAGAATTTTTGTCAATTATAAAAGACTAGGCACATGTAAGAAATCGTTCTCGTGATGGAAACAAATCAGAATGTCAAGTGCAAGAGCACATACAATTTCAGGACGTGGGAGCCCCAGATGAGTTCCTGGGACAACCTGATGAGCAAATATCAAAGACAGAGACTATGAACATGATGCCTGCCCCCCCACATCCCCTTCAGCCCCCCTCTCCAGACAGATAACACAGCCACTTCTGCCCAAGGGAAGGCTGGATGACCAGTCCCTTTAAGTAGATTCCATTCCATCAGATTGTCTCAATATACTCTCCTTGTATTTGCCATCAAGCTCAGCAATGCATAAAGGCCAAGTATAGTGCAAACACAAGTTACATGAATCTGGGTTTATGATATGAGTAGGGTTGACCTCTCACTAATCATTCAACCACTGCTCTCTTAGAGACTCAGTTGACAAGGTGTAATATGAAGGGGAAATGGCCAGAGGAAGAGCTCTGAAGGCTGTACTAATGTACAGACTTTAATGAAGGATATGCTAGCAGAAGGCGGGACCCACCTCGGCCAAGCCAGGTGATACATTCACATGCAGAGAATAAGATTCAACAAACTGTCAAGTAAGCCACTTTGAGAATGCCTTTGAGATTTTTTGCATTCATTACAGAGATGCAGAAGAAAAGACAGAAGTAGATGGAACTAGGAGAAGCTCCAACCTGGAGAAGGTAACTAACTGTGTGGGGCCCAGGCCACAGACACAGATAGAGCTCACTTCCGTGGTCTGGAGAGCTTGCTCAGAAAGAAGCTGACTTCTGGTCTATGGTTGGCTCCCTTGTGGCAGGAGCAGGGCCTGGGTGTAGTGTTTTCGATGGCCATGCTTCACTACCAATCTCAAACTGGGTCACAGAGTTGGCTTGCCCTTGGTAACCATGCTTTCAGGAAGATTGGGTAGAAAAAGAGCTATCCATGGGTGAAACAATGCCACAGTGATGCTCACAAGACATGATGCTAGAATGAAATTTACAACTTGGGGGAGGGGAGTTGGGGGGGAGGTGAAGAAGGAGAAAAATGAGGGAGGAGATTACCATGTTCGAGAAGAAATGTACTCATTAACTCACTCATGTAACTGTAACCCCTCTGTACATTACCTTGACAATAAAATTAATTTAATAAAAAAAAGAGGAACAGGAAAAAGAAAAAAATCTATTCGTGGGTACCTTTGAGCCTCTTGGATTTCCTTACCAAAGTATCCTGTGTCTGGGAACCCCTAAATCCAGGGTCTTTCTGTCTGATAATTGCTTCCCATATTCCTTTTCTCCCTGAGGAAATCAGCCATCAAAACAAAACAAAAACAAAAATGCACAGCGAAGTCAAAACTGCTGATGTTTCCGGCTTTGAAGAGCTTAGAGCTTAAGTCAGACGCTAATGATGGAGCTATTATCAAATGCACTAGCTGAATGCAAATGATTCTCATCCATCTAAGTGTTGAGGCTCCCCCGGAACCCCCTGAGAAATTCACTTTCCTGCCTATGTATTTGGTTAGCGAAGAAATATCCGGGGAAAGATGTTGTTTTGGCTTTCAGAAGCAAATCTTCTAGTGATCACTGCAACTTATAAATGTCAGTTTTGAAAAATGGAAATTTTGTGTGAGCAGCTCCTATGGGAAGACTCTTGCTTTGCATCTGGTTTCAGAAGGGGGAAGCTCTATTGACATTCATCAGAGATTCCAGCAAAACCCTGCCAGTACCCCCCTAACTTTCTACAAAACCTCTTAATGAATCCCAAGACAATAGAGAACAGAGCTCCATAATATCCCCAAAGCAGGCTTCATCCCCAAAACATAGACTATTTTTATGGATAAAAAATAAATTATCTCCTTGTTCTATACACATTTGTTATTATTCTATTTTTGCCGTTGAGAATTTATTCCCCTAGAGTAAGTGAATAAAAGCTTTGGGATTCTTGCAAGAAAGTATTTTTGCCCGGCTGATGTTTCAACCATCAGAAGAAATAAGACAGCCAACCTGAAAAGAGAATGGAGATTTCCTCTATAGTGAGCAGATTTGTTAGGAAGGCTCTGAGTCCCTGAATGAGACTCAAATAGCAGGCAATAAGAGTAGTCATGACTTTAAAAGAGTTCCAAACATGAATGCTTTTTAATTCTTTTCTCCAAGTTAATTTCACACACCCACACCCCAAAAGCACATCCTCTCCAGTCTTTTTTTCCTTCTGAAAGCTATATGGTCTATTTTATATCTGTATTAATTTGCTTTGTTAATATCTAAAAGGTATTCTTATTTTGTCAATAGTGACAATCTTTAAGGACTTTTTCTATTAACCAAATCATCTCTCCCTCCTATAGTGTAAAGATTTCCAGCTCTTGATCTCAAGATTTGCTCTTTGTTGTTCAACCATTTGCCATGAACCTCACTATGCACCTTTATGTATTTCTTCATGTTTTCTGAGCATTGTGCATTTGTAAATATCAACCATTCACTAGATTTGTGTCTTTTGCGTAACTTTTTAAAATGGTACCACCTTGTCATCTATTCAAATTGCACAGTAGAATTGTGCCAGCGCAATGTTTTTTCTTAATATTTTTATTGTAATTAATAAAAGGGTTACATGATATTTGCCAGATAGAAGGTGCATTAATTCACATATATTGATACCCTTTCACATGTCTTGGTCCCCATTACCCTCCCTCCAGCCCCCATCTTTGTTTTCCCCCTTCCCTATCCAATTTCAAATAACCAAATACAAATAAATCCAATATATCAGATAACAAAGTGAGATACTGTAACAATATGAGATAACCAAGGGACAGCAAAAGAGATGAGAGATAACAGTACATTAAGGAAAACAATCATTCATTATATGGCTTTTGTTTCAATATCCTGGAGGTCCTTTTAATTAGCTTCATATTATTTGGCCTTATGAATCAAGGTTTTGCTCTATTGCAGATCTCTTCTAGTAGAGCCCAAGGTTTCTACTGATTATGACAAATGAGGGAAACCATTGAGCCTAATTCCTTTGAGTCTGGCTTACTTCACTTAATATGATTTTTTCTAAGACTTTCCATTTCCTAACAAATGGGTCGATGTCATTCTTTCTGACAGCAGCATAGAATTCCATTGTGTACAAATACCACAACTTGTTGATCCACTCATCAACTGAGGGACATCTAGGTTGGTTCCATATCTTTGCTATGGTGAATAATGCTGCAATGAACATGGTTGTGGTAGTGGATTTAGTATGCCCTGGGTTCTGGATGGTTGGGTAAATGCCAAGTAGTGGAATTGCTGGGTCATAGGGGAGTTCTATGTTTAGCCTTTTGAGGCACTGCCACACTGCTTTCCATAGTGGTTGAACGAGTTTGCACTCCCACCAACAGTGTAGTAGTGATCCCTCCTGGCCACATCCCCTCCAGCATCTGTTGTTATTCGTTTTCCTGATCCTGGCCATTCTAACTGGAGTGAGGTGGAATCTTAGAGTTGTTTTGATTTGCATTTCTTTTATGACCAGAGATGTTGAGCATTTCTTCATGTGGCTATAGGCCATTTTTGTTTCTTCTTCAGAGAAGACTCTCTTTAAGTCTTTGGCCCATCTTTTAATGGGATGGTTGTTACTTTGGAGGTTAGTTTTGGAGTGATTCAATTTTTTGAGTTGTTGATATATTTTAGATATGAGGCCTTTGTCTATTGTATGGTTGATGAAGATCTTCTCCCACTCTGTAGGCTTCCTAATTAGTTTACTAGCTATGTCCTTTGCCATACAAAAGCTCTGCAGTTTAATGCAGTCCCACTTATCCAGTCTTTCTCTTATTTGCTGTGATTTTTGGTCCTTATTAAGAAAGTTTCGACCTGTGCCAAGGAGGCCTAGTGTATCTCCTATTCCTTCCTGTAAAGTTTTCAGTGTGTCAGCTTTTACCTCGAGGTCTTTGATCCATTTGGAGTTAATTCTAGTTTGTCAGCGCAATGTTATGGACAGTTTTAGTCTTCCAGCCATTCTCCCTGTTACTGCTTATGTCCATGGGTTGACTTCCATAATCACTTGTTCTTTGTTTCATCATCTCTTTTAGGCTATTATACAGTCATGTACTATATTTTATTTTCAATAGTGAATTTTCCAATTCTAGAATGTCTGTTTCTATCATTCCCTAATACGATCATCTACTTATTTAATATGAATATGGAATTTTGTTTTATCCCAATCAATATCAATATCATAACGTGTGTGTGTGTGTGTGTGTGTGTGTGTGTGTGTGTGTGTGTGTGTGTGTGTGTATTGGAGCATTCAGGACCTGGGTGCTCTCTGTCAGCCTTTTCACTCAATTCTAGGGCTGTACCACTTGAAGCATAGCTCTGCTTCCAGTTATTTGTTGGTGAATTGGGGATCAGAGTCTCACAGCCTGTTCTTTCTAGGCCAGTTTCAGATATGACTCTCAGATCTCAGCCTCTTGAGTAGCTAAGCTTATAGGTGTGAGACACAGACACCTGTACATTATGGTTACTTTTAAATTTCACAGGCTGTATCATCTCCAGATTGTCTTCTTTTACACTCCTTTTCTGTTGAGTAAGTGGTTGGCAAGCTTTCTCTATGAAAGAACAGAGAGTAAACATTTTAGGGTTTCTGATTGCTGTCATATATCCCTTTCTGTTGATGATACTGTGTTTTGTTTTGTTTTAAAATCCTTCAAAACACTAAGGGGGGAAATCCTAGATGAAGAGTCATACAACAAATCGTCTGTGTAGTCAATTTGGCCCACAGACCTCATTGGCTGACACCTGTGCTTTTTTATTTTCAGAAAGATTCACATTCATTGGTGCAAATACAGTACCTAACACTTGCTAAACATGCATTTCACACTAATTGGTCACATTTCCACAGGTAGTCAGTTCACAGGACGAGGCTCACTCCTTGCCAGTAGGCAGGTGTAGGAGGTAGCCGAGAGCCTGAGCTGCCTGCAGAGCCAGCCAACTGTCATTCAATTAGACAGGGCTGGTGGCCACTGGCCTTTTAGGAACAAGGGCACAGAGACATCCAGCTTGCTGGATTCCTAAGAAGGACTGTGGGGGGAGGTAGCAGGCTTAGGCTGTAGGTGCTTCCAGAGCCCAAGGGTGGTGTTTGTGGGAAATGGCACTCCCTGTGCCCAGAGCACAGAAAGGGGTTGGAGGCCTCTTGGAGGTGGCAGCTGGTCCCTCACAGGGCAGGTTGGAAGGACTCCCGAGAGAGCCCAGATATTACAGTGTGGCCACAGCCCCTATTGCAAGACTGGGATGGCAACACAGACAAAAACACCAACAGCCCAGGGCAAACCAGGCTTATTTCCCTATGGAAACATGTAAAAAGCTTGGGAGGGAAATGCAGTCTTTCAAACCAATCCTACTAAACTTTGGATTTGTTTTTCTTACGGATTTTTTTAAAAACTTGAAAAAAAAAAAGAAAGGAAAGACTGAACAAAAAGATCCACGACTCTACTCTCCCACCTCTATCTATAAGCGTCCCCCCACCACCCTCTGCCTCTGCCTCTTTCCTCAGCTGGAAACATCCATGCCCCATGTCTGTGAAATGATGTTTTCTCTGTGTCTCAGGATGAAAAGCGCCAATTGTCTTATGAGGTGCTGGAGAGAAACTGGTCAGCCTGGAGGCCAATGTTTCCTGGGACCACAGCTCAGGGTTGTGTATTTACTTACAGGGTCCCCAGAAACGCACCTCTTGACTGTCACAAGCAACAACTTTTCTGGGCTCAGGAGCCAGACCTGGACTGTTTGCTCAGAGGCAGGAGCCCAGAGTTGCTGAGTTTGAGGGCAAGTAATAGTTTCCTCTCTGGGCATTCTGGGCCTCTGAACCATGGTGACCTCTAGGATGTCTACCTCTAGGAGACTCCATCCCTAAACACACTAGAGCTGGCTCAGGGACCAACTGTAGGGCTCCAGACAAAGCCCAGGACAGCCAGAGCCTGCTCCAAGTCCAGGAAAAATGTTGTCCTATTGGTGGAGGCTAGCTTGTCCTTCACGTTGTGGAGCCAGCCCTGCTGCCACAGAGACTACTTTGTCCTGTGGTGACATTTACTGACATGTCTTGTAATAGGTGATAATGTTGTTTACTCAAATTTCCATGTGTGTGTGTGTGTGTGGGGGGAACAATTACCTTTTGAGTGACTTCCTGGTCGATTCCTCTCTGAGGAATCCTGTGGGAAAGAATTGACACCTACTCTGCAGAGTCTGTCCCTTTTTCCTGCTACTTCATATGTCCTGAACATAAGGAACACTAAATGGTGGAGAGCCTGGATTCTTTTACCCTGGTGAGTGCTCTTCCTTTTGTTTCAGTAAGCCATGATCTCAGATGAGCTCAAAGTACAGAGCCATTTCTTGTGCAATCAAGGCTGTCTCAGTTCATATTCACCTTTACCTCAGCTCCTTTGAGGCTATTACATAGGATTAGGGAATCCTCTAGCTGGTTCTATCCCTCCAAAATTCTCCTTCTTTTCAGTGGCTAATTTTCTGACTTAATCTTTCGGGGGACTCACACCAAAATACTTCAGGTTATTTTTCTTTTTTCTTTCAGATATCTCCATTTATCACCACACGTGTTTGATCTTAAATTAAAAATTAACTCCCTCAAGTAACTCCACCCCTGAGTACGAGTTCCCAGATGTTCTCTAGGGCCTCAGAAAGTGATATGCAGCAAATGGGTCTTCCAAGCTCCATCCTGGCCATATGCTGGATGGTAGGGTCTGGCATCTTGTCTTCATGGTGGGGAACAGTGAAGCCCTGCCTTTCAGGTGACAAATGTGCCTGAATCCTTGGAAACAAGGGTGGGCCATTGGCTGATAGGTTATTCAATGTGTCAGTCCATTGTCTGGGACTGGGAGTTTCCAGTGACCCTGTCTCTTAACCTGGCCTTATTTAAGCCCAGACTGCCTAAGGTGACACTAAGCCATGCCATATGTTCCTGTGTTTGTGTCCTGACCTCCTGTCTCCTGACTCTTCTCTGGTTACCATGGCATCCCAATTCAACTCTCCATTGGAGCTGAATTGGTTTCTTGGTATTGTTTTTGTTCATTCTTTCCTTTCTGGCTTTCATGAGTTTCTTAACAAAGTTAAATGTATTTTCTGGCTGCTAGGCTTTAAGATAGGAGTCTATCATGCAGTCGCCAGCTTTGTAATAAAGTCTCCATGATATGATCCTTCAAAATGTGGCTTCTCCATTTTCTAACCCTACAACAGAAGTAGTTTCTTAAAAGTCCTGCCTTCATTTTGTTTGTTTGTTTTTGCTGCCAATCCTGGGGCTTGAACTCAGGGGCTGGACAGTGTCCTTGAGCTTCTTTTGCTCAAGGCTGGTGCTCCACAATGTCACCCACATCTCCACACCTGGCTTTTTAGTTTATTGGAAATAAAAATCTCACAGGCTGTTCTGCTCAGGCTGGCTTTGAACTGTATACCTCAGAACTCAGCCTGCTGAGTAGTTAATATTATAGGTATGAGCCACTGACATCTAGCCTGCATACATTTTCTTTCGTTATTTTCCATAATAGATTCAGGCTAGTATGATCTCGATGAGGAGATATCTTCTTAGAATGGCATTTGCTAAAATGGTGATTATAATGCTCTTACTATCAGATTCTGACAGCATCTTTATCTTACATCCAAACTAAGAAAGAAGTTGAAGTATGAATAATAGCTGTTGATCCCAGATTTGGCCCAAATATCAGCCTTAATGTTTAGACAAATGCATGAGCTAGAGTTCACAAACGATAAACACACTGAGCTTATGAAAATGCTGGTACTTCCTGTGTGATTTATTTCCAAGATTATTTTCCCATTTACTACAAAACTACAATGCAACACTCTTCAAAATGCTTGTGTTGGCTAGGTGCCACTGGCTCACACCCATAATCCTATCTGTTTAGGAGACTGACATTTGAGGATTGCGTTTGAAAGCCAGCCTGAACAGAAAGGTCTATGAAGCTCTTACCTTCAATTAACCAGCAAAAGAGATGAAAGGGAAGAGCAGTGATTCAAGTGGTAGAGTGCCAGCTTTAAGCAAAAGAGCTATGGGACAGCCCAGAATTCAAGCTATAGTACCAGCACAAGAAATAAAAAATCAAAACCCTTGTTTATATAGTAATTTCAGATCATAAAATTGTTGATTTATCATAAATGAAAACAAAATAAACTGATGTTGTTAAAAACTTTGCCAGGATAACCAAAGAATAACCACATTTCTCCTGATCAATCCAACCCCAACATGTCAGAACTAGAGGTGATTGTAACTATATATTCATTTTTTGCCAGTCCTGGGGCTTGATCTCAGGACCTAGGCACTGTCCTTGAACTTTCTTGAAACTACCATTCTACCCTGAGCCACAGCACCACTTTTGGCTTTTTCTGTGCATGTGGTACCAAGGAGAAAAACCCAGTGCTTCCTAAACCATGCTAGGCAAGCACTCTACCACTAAGCCATACTCCCAGTCCTTTAAATATTCTTTAAAGTACTTTGTTTTGCTTTGGGTTTAGCAAGGAAATATGTTACAGGTAACAAAAATGTGGACTATGTAATCAGTACCAAATATCTCAGTCTTTCTGTTATTACTAATACTAATGATTTCTTGACAATTTACCAGAGACTATATAGGGCAAACATTTTTCAAAAGCTTTATGGTAGCTCACAGTTTCGGTCATTTTTGTGGTTAACTTCTTGCTTGCCAAGGCCCAAGACCTTACAGAGAGAAACTATGACCATTCCAGAGACATAACCCCACAGGCTCTTATGACAGGTATATTCTCAAATCATTTATTAACCCTTTAATTGATTAAACGTGTGAGTGGATTGATCCATTTATGAGGGCAGAATGCTACTCATCTCTCAAAGATCACACCTGGTCCTACCTACTAATATTTCATAATGGCATTAAATTTCAACATGAATTTGAGAAGTCCACATGGAGATTTGTCCAAACTACATTTGAACCATAACTCTCTGCTTGCCATGTTTCAAAAGTAAGGCATCTACTCAAATGTATTTCTTATGTCTTAGTTCAGAAAGCAGTGGTTGATAATTGTTGAGTGACTTGTCATTGAAAGGTTATTTTTTGAGCAATCAGGAGGAAACTGGCAGGTACATACAATCCAGTATTATATCACCCATAAATTCTAAATGGCCAAATTCATGCTCTAAAATCTCTCTAGACTTAGTCAGACTTAATTCTACTTCCATTCTTATGATTATTTGTGTGAACTTGGCCAGAGCCTTTCTAGAACAAGATTAGTTAAGCTACCCGTCTATTGTGGAGGGCCAAAGAAGGAGCAAGAAGGGAAGATTAGTGAGAGTGACAGGGGAGGTATCTATCACCATCAAAGTATGTTGTATATAGGTGTAAAATGTGATAATAAAACTCATTAGTTTGTACAGTTAATATATCCCAATTTAAAAAAGTCTATTGAACAAGAAGTGAGGTACTCACATCATAGTATAGATAACACACTGTTCGTTTATCAAAAGGCTTGATACAAAAGAGGATATTCTTTTTCCATATATTTTTATTGTAATTAATAGAAGGGTTACATTATATTCACCAGATAGAAGGTGCATTAATTCACATACATTGATACTCTTTCTCATGTCTTGGTCCACATTTCCCCCCCCCACCCAACCTCTCATCTTGTTTTCCCCCCTTCCCTATCCAATTTCAAATAACCAAATAAAAATATATCCAATATATCAGATAACAAAGTGAGATACTGTAACAATATGAGATAACCAAGGGACAGCAAAAGAGATGAGAGATAACATAGTTCATTAAGGACAACAATCACTCATTATATGGCTTTTGTTTCCTTTTCCTGGAAGGTCCTTGCATTTAGCATCATACTGTATAGCCTTATGTATCTGGGTTTTGCTCTATTGCAAATCTCTGCTAGGAGAGCCCAAGGTTTCTACTGATTATGACAAATGAGGGAAACCATTGAGTCTATGTTCCTTTGAGTCTGGCTTACTTCACTTAATATGATTTTTTCTAAGTTTTTCCATTTCCTTTCAAATGGGCAATGTCATTCTTTCTGACTGCAGCATAAAATTCCATTATGTACAAATACCACAACTTGTTGATCCACTCATCAACTGAGGGACATCTGGGTTGGTTCCAAATATTTGTTATGGTAAATAGTGCTGCAATGAACATGGTTGTGCTAGTGGCTTTAGTATGTCCTTGTTTCTGGACAATTGTGTAAATGCCTAGTAGTGGAATTGCTGGGTCATGGGGGAGCTCTATGTTTAGCCTTTTGAGGCACTGCTATACTGCTTTCCATAGTAGTTGAATGAGTTTGCACTCCCACCAACAGTGTAGTAGTGATCCCTCCTGGCCACATCCCCTCCAGCATCTGTTGTTATTCGTTTTCCTGATCCTGGCCATTCTAACTGGAGTGAGGTGGAATCTTAGAGTTGTTTTGATTTGCATTTCTTTTATGACCAGAGATGTTGAGCATTTCTTCATGTGGCTATAGGCCATTTTTGTTTCTTCTTCAGAGAAGACTCTCTTTAAGTCTTTGGCCCATCTTTTAATGGGATGGTTGTTACTTTGAAGATTAGTTTTGGAGTGATTCAATTTTTTGCGCTGTTGATATATTTTAGATATGAGGCCTTTGTCCGTTGTTTGGTTGGTGAAGATCTTCTCCCATTCTGTAGGCTTCCTAATTAATTTACTAGCTATGTCCTTTGCCATACAAAAGCTCTGCAGTTTAATGCAGTCCCACTTATCCAGCCTTTCTCTGATTTGTTGTGATTCTTGGTCCTTATTAAGAAAGTTTCGACCTGTGCCACGGAGGCCTAGTGTATCTCCTATTCCTTCTGTAAAGTTTTCAGTGTGTCAGCTTTTACCTCCAGGTCTTTGATCCATTTGGAGTTAATTCTACTGCAGGTTGACAAAGAAGGATCCAACTTTAGTTTTCTGCAGGTGCTTAATCAGTTCTGCCAGCACAACTTGTTGAAGAGGCTGTCTTTCTTCCATTCTATTTTTTTTTGGTTCCCTTGTCAAAGATTAGGCCATAGGTGTGGTTTAATATCTGGGTCCTCAGTTCTATTCCACTGGTCTTCAGGCCTGTTCTTGTGCCAATACCAAGCTGTTTTGATAATTATAACTCTGTAGTAGAGTCTGAAGTTTGGTATTGAAATTCCTCTGGTGCTGTTCTTTCTGCTAGGAAGTGTTTTGCTATATAGGGTCTTTTATTATTCAATATGAAATTTTGGATTGCCTCTTCTATTTCTTTAAAGATGGGTATTGCGTTGAATTTGTAGATAGCTCTTGGCAAGATTGTCATTTTCAGGATGTTGATTCTTCCAATCCAGGAGCATGGGAGGTTTTTCCATTTCCTCAGTTCTGCTTTAATTTCCTCAAAGGAGGATATTCTTAAGAGAGGAGTACAAGAACTCAATCAAAAGCTTTGTGCATATGATCATGTAAAATGACACTTATAAAATGTACTTCAATGAATGGAAAAAGTTTTTTTTATTATACTCTTTGCAGCTCTTTTTATTCTTTTCTTTTTTTCTGTTTTTATTTTTCTCCCTTTGGGTGCTGTTTTTTGTTTTTAAATTTCTATATCCTTTGTCTTGTGTATAAGTTTATCTGATTTGGGGAGTGGAAGGGGAAGCACAGAAATGGAGGGACAAAGAGTGAACAAATTCAACAGTGATACTCTCGAGGCACTAAGTTGGAAATGAACTACAAAACTTGGGAGGTCAAGAAGGGAAAAACTGGGAGAAAATGAAGGAGGGGTTAACACTGTTCAAAAAGAAATATGCTCATTTACCTGACTTATGTTATTGTAACCTCCCCCCCATACATCATCTTTACAATAAACATTTTTGGGAAAAATGTAAAAGGAAGGCATAATATAAAAACAAAATTTTCATCTGAATTAACATTGTCCTTGGTCCTAAATTTTATTTACACATGTTACTTCCAAGGTTTTTCTTTCTTTTGCCAATTTGGGACTAATGGAAAACAGAATTAGTCTTTTTAACTGACACTGATGAAAACCGGAGCTACAACCTTACTCAGTAATAGTTTCTATTGTCCTATGGGTTAGTTGTCCTGGACAAGCATTCATCTTTGGCTTTGAGTAGAACACTTACACATTAAAATAGTGTGTGAGTATGAGTATCTACTGTGCATACCATTGGTATGCAATTGAGCTACTTTAATAAAGAAAGCAAAAGTCCCTGGCATCATCCTAGAATCCTACTAAGTAGAGGAGATATGGGAACCGTAACAAACCATCAACACATCAATAATATTATCATATAATTTTGAAATCAGCAATTACTCTGAACAAATTTTAAACCAGCCAAAAAGCTAGACATGAAATGAGAACAGTAGTAAGCAACACACTGTAATTACAAATAGGGACTTTTTTGTGAGTACAGCAATGGCTCAGAGTCTTTAAAGTGATGAAGATGTCAGCACATATGCATGATGTAAGAGAATGTATGCTTAGAAAATCGCTGTGCCCTGGGTTCCCAGAGCAAAAGGAAAATGTGTGAGTGACAAGGGGAAGTGATAGGAACCAGATCATAGAGGATGTTGTGGGAACTTGGCTTTTACTGTAAACAAAATGAATATCACAGAGAGATGTTAAACAGACTTAATGATGGCTTATATTGAAGGCTTGCTGTAGTTGCTAGATGGAATAAACTTGGAATAAACTACATTAGGACACTTTTATAGTCAAGCAGGGAAGCAATGATGGCTTCCAATAGAATTATGGAAGCAGATGTGGCATGTAGCTGGACCATTAGTTTGTTTTGAAGGTTGAGCCAATGAGATTTCCTGATTTCC
Organism: Megascapheus bottae; assembly: GCF_031878675.1. Taxonomy (NCBI): domain Eukaryota; kingdom Metazoa; phylum Chordata; class Mammalia; order Rodentia; family Geomyidae; genus Megascapheus; species Megascapheus bottae. The sequence goes on from NC_143523.1 coordinate 52,784,821, forward strand.
ATGAGAGACAAAAGAAAAGTCGATATGACCATGATTTTAGAGAATTCACAATGAACAAGAAGATGGATGATGGATTGTCATATACCTGGGACAAAGAAGGAAGAGCATGAAGAAATGTATGAATAGAATGAGAAAATCAGAAAAAAAGAGGTCTAGATCTGAAAGAGAAATTAGAGAATCATAAATATATGCAAAACACCATGTCATGGAAATGAAGCCATTATTTTTATGCAGCTTCCCAGAAATCTTTTAAAACAGGAGTTTTTTCCTTTTTCTTTTTAAAATTTCCTATTCTAAATCCCTTCAAACATATCTTTCTGGTTTACAGGTTCTCCAGGTCTTGGCTCTGACACGCAGTTTAGCTGCACCTGCTGATGCCGACTGCCTGGCAGGTACATATCACCAGCCCTCTGGAAATCATGGAGAGGGCAGATTTGGCTCTGAATGTGTGAAGCAATTAGATTCACCCCAGTCCTGGCTATTCCTCCAGAATAAAAGCAGAGGGGCTGCCAGTTCTCACTTTCACAGTGTGAATACCTATGTGGGCCTCACCTAATGAGGAGGCTGCACTTCAACAGTCTTCTGTCTTTCGAACATTTTACATGGAAAGGAAAAGCCATATCTGAAGGCTGGGAGGATTCCTTTACGTATGTTGGATAAAGGAATTGCAGCCCCATATCTAAAAGGCTAATTTCTGAAGACAAATTAGTTTCCCCAAAAAAGTGTGTCTCTAGCTATCAATAGAAACAATAGAGGGAGGTAGAGATAATATCAGACTAGAAAGACTGGATAAGAACTTGTTTTTAAAAAATTAAATAATGTTGGCATTATCTACATAGGTTTTCTTGACTCAGTGGTGTCAAAAAGGAGTAAGTAAACAGCATATGGAATTGAAGTGGGAACCACAAGCCTACAGAGATCTCTGTTGATGACCTTGGAATGGATCCACTGTAGAGATGTGTGTAGAGTCTGAGCTTGCTTCTGCCCTAGATCTATTGGCTGTGGTTAACATGACACCTGGCAAGGAGCCTCTGAATCTGCCCCTTTGCAGTCCTGAAAAGCCCCCCCAAAACACAAGAACTCAAAGAAACATTGGAGAGGAAAGTAATACTAAGGCTTATGATGAGAGTATTATTTAAATACACAACTGGGAGGACTAGAATCAGAAAATGAACACTGTGTCTCAAGTTGCCTGTGGCAAGTTCCTGACATTTTCTCTCTCGACCACAGGTTGTCCATGACTTACAAGATGAGGGCAGCATTGAACTGAGCACCACTGGCTCACACTTGTAATCCGAGCTACTCACAGGGTAGAGCTTGAGCAGAAAAATCCATAATATTCTTATCTCCAATTAGTTTTTTAAATCAAAACTAGAGGGTGGGGCTTGAGTGGAGTAACAGCCGTGAGCAAAAAACCTAAGAGACAGTACCCAGGCCCCAAGTTCAAATCCCCAGTACTGACACAATGAGAAAGGGAAAGATGGAGGAAGGAAGGAAGGAAGGAAGGAAGGAAGGAAGGAAGGAAGGAGGGAGGGAGGGAGGGAGGGAGGGAGGGAGGGAGGGAGGGAGGGAGGGAAGGAGGGAAGGAAGGAAGGAGAGAAGGAAGGAAGGAAGGAAGGAAGGAGGGAGGGAAGGAGGGAGGGAGGGAGGGAAGGAGGGAGGGAGGGTGGGAAGGAAGGAAGGAAGGAAGGAAGGAAGGAAGGAAGGAAGGAAGGAAGGAAGGAAGGAAGGGAGGGAGGGAGGGAGGGAGGGAGGGAGGGAGGGAGGGAGGGAGGGAGGGAGGGAGGGAAGGAAGGAAGGAATAATTAGTAAACAGGACAATCTTCTAGCCGTCATTTACTGAACCAGCCCAAATGCTAGCTTATCTCACCACTCATCCAAAATAAATAATAATTATTATATAGACATGTTGTTTAGGCACCAAGAATAATGATTAGACTAGGTACCAGTGGCACACACCTATAATCCTAGCCATTCAAGAAGCTGAGATCTGGAGAATCAAGGTTTGAAGCCAACCTGAGCACAAAAGTTCACTAATTTCCATCTCCAAAATAACCAGTAAATAGCTTTCTCTGATATCCCAATTCTGTTCACCTTCCCTTCCTTTTCTGTTTCGCTTTCATTTTTGCTACACCTCTTGTCACACCGTATTGCATGAACTACTTGTTTTTCTTTCTTTCTATTTTTAGCTAGCTCATCATCATTGCACCTATTCAGGGGGTAGCGTGTGGTACTTCAACACAAGTATACAATATGAAATGATCAAATCACAGTAATTTGCATATCTATAACCTGAAACATTTATCATTTCTTTGTGTTGGAAACACTCAAAATCCCCTCCTCCAGTTATTTTGACATATACAATAAATTATTGTTAAATATAGTTACCCCACTGTGCTAAGAAATGCCAGAACTTAATCCTCCTATCTAGCTGTGTTTTTGTACCCATTAATCAATGCTTCTCTATCTCCTACCCTTCTAATCTTTACCAGTCAGACAAAGCCAAGAATTCAAACTGAAAAGATTCAGAGAGGCATCATTCATAAGGCTCGAAACTGAGTTAGCATTTAGGAGCCAGCATCCAGTTCCCAAGAATTGAGATCTGCTTCAGAACCACATCACATCAAAACAGAAGGTTCACAGCAAGAAAGAAGCTTGCTTGATTGTAGCAATGAAGATAGTGGATCAGATAAGGTGAGTGGCACAGGTTCTCAGAGAATCTCCTGCTTCAATTCAATGGCGGCCTCCCCTGCATCAGAGAACAAGTGTGTGGCCAAGCCTCATAGAGAGGCTACAAAGGGATACAGAGGCTGGGTGCAAGCCAGACCTTCAGTGACTCTCACTGCTCAAAGATCAACTTAGCAACTCACTAACTTGACTCACAAAGGCCTGGGTGATGAGGTTTTGCTTGTCATTCATAAGCATCACGGTAGATAGGGGTTTCATTTCATTTCATCCAGAAGCAATGGCTTCCTGTAGCATTTGGTGACTTCTTCCTCTTGTACCCAGCCATGAGATACATGCCACATCACTCCAGAGTGCCTTGATTGTGTCTGTGGGTTTACTACTTGGTAGAGAACGTTAGGCTGGGCCCAGCACCTATCACAGAACCAGCTCAGTAAATTCAGAAAAAACCAACACTGAAGCACACCTAAAATCATGTGTAAACTTCTCCCATGCTGTTGAAAATGAACATAGGGCTGAAGAATCTATTGGCACAAAGAATTAAAGGGAACTTGGAGATTAGATCTTGAACTTTGCCATATCTGCTTCTTTGATCCCAGCTTATATACCTATCAATCTTTCATAGGCATTCTTCTTATTGTCACTTCCTTCAAGGTAGGCTAGTGACAGGAGCTATCCTGGCTGTCACTGAGGAATCTTTATGAATAATGATTTTTTAAAAGCCTGGGGTTTAAAGTATCTTATATGTGGGTGTCATGTTTTAACACCAGATACAGCACCTAGGAAAAAATATTTTCTCATTTTATTGCTTGAATGCATGCATGCATAAATATCACACAATTTGCTTTATTGGGAGATGTCCAGGCTTGGTTTAACAGTTTTGGTTTCAAATTCTAACTCTACCACTTAATGGGAAAGTGGACGATAGACTATAAAACTGGTCCATTATCATCTTGCCCGCAGAGCCATAAGAATCATGGAGAAATCAATGCAACATACATAATTCTTAGCATGGTTCCTATTATATATTCAGTGAATGTCTCTCCCTTCCTTCTGCAGCAGGAAACATTCCCTGCCCTCTTTTATCGGCTTCTACTCCAGAGTCTAGAAAGATCATTTTTTAACATCAAAATAAATGTCACGGAATGTCATAAGTACTTACAAAAAAGTTCTGAGTACTCAGTATTTCCTCTCCAGCTAACTGTTTAGGAGAATTACCAAAGCAGGAATTACAAAATCCACTGGCACAAGCCAAAGACAGAAAAACTCAAAGAAACACTGGACATGAAAGTGGGTCCAGATGGAGAGTGGGTCCAGATGGAGAGTGGGTCCAGTTATCATTGGACTGACTTTGATGTGAAAGTGAACTAGTTCTTTCTCTCCCTTTTGCCATTTTATACAGCAAGAAGACCCTCACAAGATGCTGAGGCCAAGCTCTTGGACTTTCCATTCTCAGAACCTGTGAGAAATAAATATTCTCTGTGTGTGTGTGTGTGTGTGTGTGTGTGTGTGTGTGTGTGTATGAGTACATGCATGTGTGTGTGACATGTACCAATCCAAGAACTTAAACTCAGAGCATTGTCATTTTCCTTGAGCTTTTGTGCTAAAAGATAGTGCCTTGCCATTTGAGCCACACCTGCACTTGCAGCTTTTTCATCATCAACTGGAGATAAGAGTCTCATGAACTATCCTGCACAGGTTGGCTTTGCACTGCAAACCTCACGTCCCAGCCCACTGAGGAGCTAGGATTTCAGGCAAGAGCCAATTTACACCCAACCTGAATCGCTTTATTTTAAAATTACAAAGATTTATCTATTCTGCAATAGCAACATAAAAAGGCCAAGACAATGTCAATGATGAGGATAAAAATGCTAACTGGATTTACTTATGTGGACACCTAGATTGTCTGCACTTAGCACTCTATTACAACGACAGTGGCAGCCACAGAATTCTTCACCAGTCTTTCATCAGGAATGTGTGAAGGTTAGAGAAAAACTCAAATAGGGTAGAAGTTGAACAAGTTTAACTGAAAAGGGCTTGGGATAGGTGTTGGAATGCAGAAGAAAAGGAAATGAAATATATAGTTGGGAAATGGAGTCAGTCTTCTGGGGGTAAATTTAGTCTGAGCTTCATTGCATGTAAAAGTGAGATACCAGCAGATCTTGCTTACAAGAGAAGCCCAGCCTGGGAACTGCAGCAATGTCACAACCCTTGGCTCTCAGCCAGGGATCAGGGTTAGGAGGAGCAGGCTCAGGGAAGGCTCGTGAGACAAGTACCTATCACCATACTGATTCTGCTGCAACTCAAGCTGAGTTCTTCATTCTTGCCTTGTTGAATCACATCCATACTGTTATGTCCTTCTACCCCATAGGGCATTCAGTCCCTCCAGACAGGACTGTGAATACTATTGTCATTCTTTTGAACACAAGGCTGTCATCCTTGATATAAGTCAAACATAGTAAGAGAGGAATTTATCAGGAATACCAAGCTTCTCTTTGGACCATGGGCTGGTAGCACTTACTAAGCCATGATTGGAACACAGCAGAGCAAATTCTTTTTTTCTTTTTTTTCATATATTTTTTATTGTAATTAAGAAGGGTTACATGATATTTGCCAGATAGATGGTGCATTAATTCCCATACACTGATACCCTTTCACATGTCTTGGTCCCCATTTCCCTTCCCCCACCCCCACCCCTCATCTTGTTTTCCCCCGTTCCCTATCCAGTTTCAAATAAACAAATACAAATATATCTGATATATCAGGTAACCAAGTGAGATACTGTAACAGAATTAACTCCAAATGGATCAAAGACCTGGAGGTAAAAGCCGACACTCTGAAAACTTTACAAGAAGGAATAGGAAATACACTAGACCTCCTTGGCACAGGTCGAAACTTTCTTAATAAGGACCAAGAATCACAACAAATCAGAGAGAGGCTGGATAAGTGGGACTGCATTAAACTGCAGAGCTTTTGTATGGCAAAGGACATAGCTAGTAAACTAATTAGGAAGGCTACAGAGTGGGAGAAGATCTTCACCAACCATACAACAGAGAAAGGCCTCATATCTAAAATATATCAACAACTCCAAAAATTAAATCCCTACAAAACTAATCTTCAAAGTAACAACCATCCCATTAAAAGATGGGCCAAAGACTTAAACAGAGCAAATTCTTACATGGAGATGCCCACAGTGGTACCATGCTGCTTGAAAAAACAATGGTCGAATCTTTAAATATATATTGTTGATGTATGTATTAATTTATGTTTTTTTTTATTTATTTACTTAGGTGTACAAGCCCTAGGACTTAAACTTGGGGTCTCAGTGCTGTCTTTGAGCATTTTTATTCTAGGTTAACACTATACCATTTGAGCCACATCTCCACTTCTGACTTTTTGCTAATTTGTTGAAGGTAAGAGTCTCACAGTTTCTTACCCAGTCAGGCATCAAACCTCAATCCTCATATGTCAGTTTCTTGACTAGCTAGGGTTAGAGGCATGAACCTGTATGAGCTGTCACCTAGCTAAAAAATATATTTCTATGGCATTAGAAACCTGAAGTTTCCTGCTACTAATACAATTAACTATGCAATCCATACTCAGTGGTTTTCGCTGGGCTGTTTCAGGAAATAATTTCCCCATATCATACTTTTTTCTCCCTCTATCATACAATTCACCTTCAAATGTAAAAAATATATGTCACCCTCATTTTCTAGCCACCAAATCCAAACAAACTTCAAAGCGTAACCCTTGCTCTGTCTTGCTTTCAAGCTCTTGCAGCTTTTCCAACTCATCACCCCTAATACAGGGATGCTTCTTCTATATCATTTAACCTACATTTCATTCTCCTCTGTAGGTTTTCAGCCACCTGTTCACCCATGTACTACTCACTGGAAGAAAGCAAAGAAATGGCAAGCTCCTTTAAGTGAATGAAACCTGCCTCATTCTCCCTTTTATCTTCCTGAGTCCAGCAGCGTTCCTAGTCTATGTCAGATGCCCATCAAGTGTCATTGAGTGATGGGTGGTAATAAAAGAACAGATGCCTTGTTGTATTAGAAGTATAGGATTCCGCACGTCACACATAATCAGTACATTCTTGGAACTGAGAGTGACGGGATTCTGTGGGCTCTGAAGCCAGAATCTCCACTTACATCTCTGTCATGGTAGATCTTCACCTCAGAAACATTTCACATTTGCTATTATAAGTGAATGTTCCAATTCCAAGACCTGCAACTTCCAGTTAGCTATATATGCCTTTAGCTAGAAAACACGGATATGGAAGGGTAGAAATCCTCCAGGAAGCACACCTGTGTACAGACATGGAAAGCTATGGAAAATTCTTAATTGTTCTTGTAATTCTACATGGCTTCTCACCATTTGAAACCACATGAAGTACCTGGCCTTCTAAAGAAAAGAGACACTCGGGCCAAACTGCATATATTTTTTCTTAAAGGAGAAGAGATAAAAGACACTTAACTATATACCTTGGTTTTCTAATGTTATAAAAAGACTATTTTTATATACATAAAAATCTATGATGGGCTATATACTCCATAGACATAATGTTTTATTACATATATTAATATGTATCTATGACATATAATACAAACCCTCAGCTTAATTTTAATTATGTTCTAAAACCCATGTGCTAGTGATGGTAAATAGAGATTTCCTTCTTGAATACTTGTTTGTTAAACATTACATGTGACATATGATGTAAAAATAAATGTTAATAAATTATTTAATTAAAAAATACTGAAAAACATGACACTGAAAAGGAAAAAAAAACACTAAGACTATTTAACAATATAAGTGACAATTGGGAGTGAAGAGCTTTTGTATTCAATAACTGCTCTGTCATGCTCTCCGGCTCTGGGCCAGATTAAGTGTGTCCCCTTTCTTTATCTAAAAACTCTCTTTTGCAGTCATCTACTCTGTTCTTGATATTTTCTGTGATTAAAAAAAAAACTTTCATTTTTGTCTTTATTTGTTGTCCTTTACTATAACTCAAACTCCAGTGTGTGTTGCTTGCAAGCTCAGCCTCTGTAAACATCCTCCAGCCAGACAATGTGCCCAAATGTCACCACCCAGATTCCTGCTCCCTTAATCCCCTGGGTGATCCTGAAGCCCTAGGGGTTAGGTTGAGGATGTCTGTACCAGAGAGACATCTGCTGGAGCCAGCGCTTACTGCAGCTGCAAGGCAGCTATCTCCGAGCTAGAAAGCCACAAGATACATGCTCAGAGACACAACATTGCTCAATGCCTTTCAAATTTACACCTAGAGGCAAAATTAGCCCCATTTCCTGATATCTCTGAATAAAAGAAATATAAATTCATTTTCACTCGGCATGTCTTGTATATCAGATTCCATGCTAGGTATTTCCCACACACCCTTGTATGACCCTGTCATCATCTCTGGAAGCAGCCAGCAAGATCCTTGTCCAAACAGAAGGAAGCATACTAACTGGGGTCCTTCTGCCTGACTTCCTATGTCACTTGAACCGAATGTTTCAGGTCTGTCTAACAAAGAGTCTCTGTGTGTTGTACTGGTGGGTTTTGCAAGTGATGTCACCCATCGTTTGCCTTTTCCATCCAAACACACGAAGTAATATTATCTTATAGGTTAGGAAGAAAATAGGTGTGGCTCATTCAAGCACTTACTCTAAACCAATTTAATTCCATACACCATCACAATGAATCCTCAATCAAGGATGATGAAAGTTGGCCAAGTTTGCATAGCTACTATTGGCCTGAAACTCAGATTTAGTTCTGTCTCTTTTCCCAGTCCCACTGAGACTGGCCCATTCTCCTGTCTAATGCTCACACCTCGATGAAAGGGACCTGCAGTTTGTACAGAAAGCAATATATCATAGGAAGTGTGCCTTAATAGTGTAGACCACAGCTCCAATGACAGCAAGAGTCAAAAAGAGAAATGGGCTTGAAATTCCACCTGGAGCTGAAATACAGATCAGTTTAGCATATGTGTTTAAACTAAAATGCATCACTATCCTTGTGAACCATCTTAATAAACGAGGAGTAGAGAAAAGATCTGGGACCACCCTGCGACCAGCCAGTTCACACCAAGTAACAAATGAGCTGATACCACTGGGAGATAGATTGGCACTGAAGGAGCATAGTCCCTGATTCCAAAGTCGAGACTCCAGCATCTGGAGCAGGTGGGCTCCACATAAGGATGAAAAGGCAGAGAAGACACATGGTATGGAAAGAGTAATCACCATCAGCCAAAAGCGGAGCTGAATTTCATCCTGTAAAATTCAAGGTCACAAAGTCATTCAATGAGGATGCCAAGGGAAGAGAAGACTAGAAGCCTAGAAACCTAGAAGACTAGAACCATGAAACCCAGTGACGGCAAGGAACATAGTGAAATGTCCTTTCACAAGGAATGAAGGTGACCTAGCTTCGGATGGATGTGTGGATATGTGTCCATGGGAGTTCGTGTTGGCATATGTTCATGTGTGACGGGAAAACCACAAACTCGGTGCACAAGGAAATACTCTGAACAGATATGCTGACCACAGTACCCTGAGTTCTGATTGGTAGATTCCTTACCTTGACCTTCTCTGATTCACCGTGGTCAAAATTCCAGGCACACTTAGACTGAATATAGTGATCTATGGATGATATCGGCAGAAATTATCCTAGTACCATTGATCATGGTTCTCAATACCAGTCCTTGAAGAATCACAGAGCTCAGCGACCACCCACTGATCTACTCAACCAGCACCTTCAAGCCCACACACCCACCATGCCCTCTAAAGTGTATGACCCCTGCCACTGAATTGTTCTTGGTCTGTCAGAGATTAGGTACGGTCTTAGGGTTTCCCCAAAGACAAAGGGTACTGAAAGCATTTGCCTTTCTCCCTGACAGCCATTTCTCAGAACCACCCTTTCCACCAACCCCTCTGACCCATCTCCCCTCCTAGCCTCCTGAACAAAGGTGTTCTTGGAGGAGAGTCTGAGACCGAGGCCACATCTGAAGCTGACACCCCTGGCAGACACAGTTGCTGTTGAAGCCTCGAAACTCCTCAATCAAAATAATATTGCTAGTCCATCCCGCCTCCATCTTACCCCACTTTCATCTGCCTCTCTGATTTCACTTTTTTTCTGCCTAACATTTAAGAGGACCCTAGTTGTAAAAGGGGTGTGCCATTTCCCCTTCAGAGGGGCTGAAAGAGACTTGGCTGCACCTCACAGGCTTTCTTCCCCAGTAAAATCCATTGGACTGTTGAGGTTGACCCTTTCTGTTCTTATTGCTTTCTTAGGGAACATTTTATTCCTATCCCCTGGTGTGGGAGGGGGGAGTTCTCTTATTTTTGCAAGAAGGGTGACATATTTTATGCAGTTCAATCAGTCATACTTTGGGGTAGGGATCGTCATTTCCTCTTCTGTAATAAAGAGCCATAAACCACCTCAGGAAATGATCCAAGTTCAAGACACCTGGAACGCAACTGCAGACTCACCTGAGCCACATCACATGCGACCCTGTCATCAGCATGCCAATTGTTTCACATATTAAAAAGAATTCATGATATTGAGCAAGATGGAGTGACTTCATGGAGCTAAAAACAATTGTTATCAGTCGGGTACTATTATGTAAAGGTTCTTAAAAGTTTGGGCAAAGTAAGCTGTAACTGGTGAAACTTAGATGTACAAGAAGTCATGGTTTCTCTGAAGTGCAAGGGCTGACTCCACGCCCAGCTCTAGTGCCAAACACAGAGGTAACTGGAAGCCTTCTCCACAATCAGGACTATCATCATTGCTTTCAACATCACCATCATAAATTTTACCACCACCACCATCACTTTTTGCGCTCACTCTATTCCAAGGCTAAGTCTTAAAGGGAATCGCAATGATTCTTCAAAATAACACTCTAAGATAGAAATTACTATTATTAATTCTTAGCCTGTACGGACATCAAAGTTCAAGAAGTCAATGTCTCTGGCCAGAATGCAGTGTAAAAGGAATTTGAACCCTTAAAGTCTTTGAGAGAGAAAAACTCATGCTTTTCACTCCATGCTACTCATGGTCTTCCTGCTTAATCTCAACATATACAAACCAGAGAAATCTCATGGAAGGCTGTTAAAAGGGCAAAGAAAGAAAGCAAGAGCTGAGATGAGGATTGTTGCTTCCTCTATAGTAATCTGCACTCCAGCTGGTGCAGCTGAGCGAATTGTTTCTTACAGCATAGCTCTTGCTACTAGCAAAAAGATGAGTCTAAAAAAAAAAAAAAAAACAAAAACAAGATCCTAGATCCTGATGAGTTTCTCAGTTCAAGCCCAGACAAGATAAATAATCATCTGTAAAGAACAAAACAGAAAATAAAACTATCTTCATTTACAAATTCTTTTCCCATTAACATACAAATGCCTGCAAGAAATGAAAACAAATTCACGATAGGATTCATGAAGAAGAGAACACTCGAGCAAGAAATGGAAGGAGCAGGACTAAAGAATTGAGCTAGAAAGGGAACTCACAGCCTGTGTTAATAGAACTGCTCCAGAATCAAAAAGAGAGTTAAAAGCTGCCAGTCAGAGTCCCTGGATTAGGTTTTAGAACTCTGTATGTTTTAGAACTCCTAGGCTGTACTAAAAAAGTAAAAACAAAACAAAGCAACAACAACAAAAAGCCTATGGGAAAGAATGGTCTTGACTTCCACTGTATTGATATCACTGTGCCCTCAAGGTCCACCGTGTTCTTTGCTGGATTGGACCAGCTGGTAATCTTCACTGATAGTTTTTCTCTCTTCCTTGGTCTAAGATGATATTCTTTTGTATGGCTATTGTTAGAAATGACCTTGAGGATCAGAGGTGCTCTGATGGAATAAGACCCAAGATTCAGAAATGACCCAACTAGGCATAGTTTTACTTCTGTGGAAAGGTGCACAACTGGCAAGAATTCGATTAGGAAGCACAATGGTCAAGCAGACCACTGAGGTTTTGATCTCTAATTTATTGGTGCTCAGCCCTCACTCCCGATCCCTACAACAGCTCCTGAAACAAAGGCTGTTTGTGCCTCTGCAGTGTCTCTCACTTCATTCACATCTCCTGGTATAGCCTTTCCCATCCTCTCTTGTACATCTGGCTGCCAAAGCTCTGAATTACAGGCCAATCATAGTGCTTTCCTTCCTAAAAATATTTCTATAATAACAATAATAATGGATAATAGAAATAATAATTATTATTGTAGTCCATAATTTTGCAAAAATAATTTTAACTACAATCAGGATCTATATTTCTCTTTTTCCCAAGATAGCCTCTACATAAGGAAAAGTTGGCAGGGTTTGTTTTTGTTTTTGTTTTGTAGTTGTTGTTGTTGTTTACTTTATTTTGTTTTTGTTAGCTATAAGTCTAGCCCTAGGGAGAGGGATCATTTTCCTGTACCCATATCAGCCCAGAAAGGCTAGGCTTTTGATTTTTCAAATACCAGGGTCCCCAGGCATTGGATCTGAGGTGAAGCACTAATAGGAGAGAGGTAGACATACCACAGGTGTCTCCTGGTACTGAAATCCCAGTTCCCAGGGGCACACAAGTTTCTGTAGGATCCTAGCCAGGACTCTGGGCCTGGTGACTGTCAAGCTGCATGATAAGAGCCTCAAATGGACCAACATGGCATTCAGGCCGAACATCTAGCAAGCTCAGCCAGAGCCAAGGGTAGCAGGTCACAGGTGCTGGTAACATAGGCAAGCAATGCTGTGTTTTAGGCAGCCAAATAAGTGTGGAGCCACCTGCTGTGCACATTGGCAGAATGAGTGCAAGCCCTGGGATGCTGATGGCTGAGCCTGCAGGGAAATGGACCTCACTCCTTCTGAAACAGAAAGTAGATCCCATTTAGCATTTCCCTGGGAGGATGTTGGCTCCTAGGGGAAACAGCATCCAACACTTCAGCCATGCCATTCTGCTCTCAAAGATATACAGATGTGGCTAAAAGTGTGATTGTTCAAGTTTACCAGCAAAGGAGTGTTCCAGCTGCCAGCAGGTAGAATAAGTACCATAAGTCCTTGCATCCAAGGGGCTGTAGGCTTTTTTTTTTTTTCTCTTCTGAGGCACAGAGGTATCAATCACAGGGCCTCCTTGTAGTAGAATCCCAGTTCCCAGGAATACAGTTTTCTTTTATCCCATCTTTAATTTCTTTTTTCTAGTTTTGATTATTGCTCTCCTTCCATCTCCATTTTTACCAGTTTATCTTCTCTCCTCTCTCTGCACTCCACACTTCAACCTCCTTTCTCACGTCTTCAAGACATCCTCCCAGGTCACCATCACCACCCATTCAACTCTGTTTTCCCCACTCTCTTCCAACCCACCACAGTCATGAAGCTCTACCCCATGAAGGATTAAATGGAAGGAAAATATACTTGACTGGCTCCAGTATCCCATCTTGTCAGACTCCTCAGCATCCTCTCCACCTTTTCTTCAGCTGGCTTCTTTAGACAAAGCCATACCTATCTACACCCTCCTCAGAAACAATCCAGGATACTATCAGATGACAAAATAGATAAAAAGCATGAGTCGTAGCCAGGTGCTGGTGGCTCATGCCTATCATCTTAGCTACTCGGGAGGCTGAGATGTGAGGTTCAAAGCCAGCCAGGGCAGGAAAATCTGTGAGACTCATATCCAATTAACCACAATAAAACCAGAAAGGGAGCTGTGGCTCAAAGTGGTAAAGTAGATAGCCTTGAGCAAAAGAGTTTGGGGACAAAACCCAAGCCCTGATCTCAAGCCCCAAAACCAACCAAAACCAAAAGCAAAACAAACAAAAATGAGTCATCTGTTATGACATACACAGATCCATTCCAATACTGTCTGTGCCTCTAATATGGTCACTTTGAGCACATTGTTCACCATTGTTATCTCACCTGTAGAATGAGTGTTACAAGATTATCAGGGTTATTGGAGGGCCCATGAGAAATGTAGTAGTGCTTGGAGCATACTAAATGCCTGCAAATGGTCTGCTCTTTCCCGTGTACCATCACTACCTTCACTTTTTCTCCAAGCAACCTGAAAACCCCAGGACAGTAACTGCCCTCAAGTTTTGGATCTTTCCAGCCCAGCCTCATTGTAATGCATCCTCTCATCCCACAGCAGGCATCCAGAACAGCCAACACCAGAGCAGCATGGGACATTTGTCATGGGTATAAAGCTTAGATATACTCACCTATGTGGACAGATTGTTTTTTTCCTGTGAATGCAGGGCTTCAGCTCAGGACCTGTGCACCATCTTTTGGCTTTTTTTCCTTGCAAGGCTGGTGTTATACAACTTGAGCCACAGCTTCCAGCTTTTGGCTGAGTTAATAGGAGATAAGAGTCTGACTGATCTTACTGCCTAGGCTGAGCTGCAACTAGATGCTCAGATCTGACTCTTGAGTTTGCTAGGATTACAGACAGGAGCCATCAGTGCCCAGCTTCATCTTTCTTACTTATATTAAAATTTTCAGGATACTTCCATTGTCAGGTTAAGAGGATCTCAATGTTCAACTGTTCCCCCTCAGGACCCAGGGTGTCTCAAGCCTGGTATATCTCTTCATGTTGGTCTTTGCAGTGCCTCCTATGTTATTTAGGCTATACAACGTAGAACATTCTGTGGCTCAGAATTACCTATACCTGAAAATGTCTCTGTTCTTACTGTCTAGAAATCTGTTACTAGTCTAAGAATAGCTGTTTTCCTCATTTTAATTAGTTAAAACTTCAAGTGGAAGCATATTCAGTAAATGTCATTTATGACCAAAAGTAGATGCTTAGAAAATTCAGGTCCTTATGTTAGCAGGGTCCTTGTAGTCTTTTTTGGTTTGTTTTGCTTTTTGGGGGGAGGGTGGAGAGGTTTGGTTGGTTGTGAGACTTGAACTCTTGGCCTAGGCGTTGTCCCTGAGCTCTTCAACTCAAGGTTCCTGCCCTACCCCTGGAGCCACAGCACCACTTCCCCTTGTTGCCTTTACTGTGATGTGCCTTCATATGATTTTTCTAACAAAAAAGCCATTAGGAAACACAACCCAATACAAAAGATTTCTGATTTTAGCTAGCTTTATCATAGCTTTATGTGACAAACAATGCCATGCATGATGCTAAAGTAGCATATAAAACTAGTCTCTGCAAGGCACGATGGCTCACAGCAGTTATCCTAGCTACTCATGAGGCTGAGATCACTATTCAAAGCCAGCCCAGTTACTAAAGAACATGAGACTCTTATCTTCAATTAATCACTAGAAAATGGGAAGTGGGAATGTGGCTCAAGGGACAGGGTGTAGCCTTGAGCTAAAGAGCTCAGGGACTGCACCCAGGCCCAGAGTTCAAGCCCCATGACTGGAAAAAAAAACAAAAAACAAAACCAAAACAAAAAAACTACTCTCTGAGATACTTATCTCCAGTTAACCAGCAAAAACTTGAAGTAGAACACTGCTTCAAGTGGTCAAGCATCTACCTCAAGCAGAAAAGCTAAGGGACAAGGACCAGGCTCAAGTTCAAGCCCCAGTCCTGGCACACACACACACACACACACACACACACACACACACACACAATTAGACAAAGAACTAGAGGCAAGCTCTGACCATACTAAAGCCAACAGCTCCAGTATTCTAATCTCTGACTAGATATGATTGCTGTGAAGCTACTTTGAAATCTTCCCTGAGGCAGTCAGGGGTTTGTTCCTCATAATCACTTATTTTTGTAATGACAGTCCCTCCCATCTTCCCAATTCACCACAAGACACCGAGACCGTTGAATTCTGACAGTTACTTGCAAGAGCTTGGCTTCATGTTAAGCCACGATTTTCACTGTGTCATAGGACTATGCATTAGAACTGAGAAGTGCCTGGAAAGGCAGTGGATTAATGCATAGGGCTGGGAGAGATCAGAGAGAAAGGCAGAAAGGTGACATTGATCAAGGTGCACTGTATTCATATACTGACATGTTGAATCGAAATCCCTATGTATAAGTACTAGAAGATAACAATAATAAATGAACCCACTCCCTTGACCAACCAAGTTATAAAATACAGATGAGTTGGAGACTAGCCCTTTAAATGTCTCACAGAATACAATTGCTTCCCCAGCTCAAGATATTTTTTTTTTTAAATCAAAAAGTAGTCTGATTCTTTCTTCCCTTGTTTTTTTCAGTATCTGCCTTTTCTTTAGATTTGGTCTCCCCTTTTCATGCAATGAATAGAATCATTAAGAAGCCTCTGGCTCTCTAAGTACTATATTTAATTAATCTCATTTGGGCTACTTCCCTTCTTAACAATGGCGAGTGGTGCACCAGCTCCAAGCTCTTGAAATTGTAGATCCTGCCAATCGCCTCTCCTGCAAAGCCTCAAGGAAAGCCTAGTGAAATCAGACACATAAATTGCTCTTGTTCTTTTACCCATGCAATTAATAATACAGTTGGCTGGAGAAGAAAACAAAAGGGTGACAAGAGAGAGGGGGGGGGAAGCCAGTTTGCTTGGCTCCAGAGACATCAGCCAACATTCCTTAATGATGTCCAACCTTCTGGGTTAAGGTGCTGGGTAGGAACTAAGAGGACCTTGCCAAAATTATCTTCTCTCAGTGAAGGAAATCCTGGCTAGTTATTTGCATAAAAGGCCAAAATCTCTTGGCATGTCTGCAGCACTTTGTAATGTACAAAATGTTTCTCAGCAATTATCTCAGTTATTAGACACTGCTCAATATCTCCCATTTGCATTTCAAAAAAAAACATTAGTTAATATGCCCAAAGCTAACTTGTTCTGGGATAGGGTCTAACCTGAGTATGAGTGGCCACTTTCCTTTCCATTTCCCTTCTTTTCATTTCCCTTCACTGCACCTTACTTACAGTTATTTTACATTTTAATTTATCTTCTAACTTCTTACACTAGTGATTATACTTTGTATCCCAGAAAACACACACACACACACACACACACACACACCATCTCCAGAGGAATCGCTATTCCTACTTAAACTCTTTGAATGTATTTATTGTTCAAAGTCTCCATTTGAAATCTTTGCCAGATCCATCGTGCTGATGGATGCAAATGTAAGTGATTCATTTCCAAGTAACATGTGACAGTCCTTCGCCAGATATATAATCCAGAATGTATCCATCTATTCTCTTTTCTGGCAATTAGAAATGCCAAAATAAAATGCCGAAATGAAGATGCATGCATCTCTTGTATATTCCCAACAGAGGTTTCTGGGGGAAAAGTGATATTTCTGGGTCACAGAATACACATATTTTCAACTTTCTTGGGAATTGACAAATGGTTCTTCAAATTGCTTGTACTGGCTCACATTCCCAGCATGAATGGTAATTAATCTTCTCTGCATCATGATCAAGCATGCTACAATCAATTATTTTTTATAATTCTATATGTAGGAAATAATAACTTCTTCCTTTACATTTGGATTATTAGAGAAGTTGACAATTACTTTTCTCCTTTATTTTCATCATTGAGATTTTCTCTTCTGTAGGAAATTCATTCATGTATTTTGCTTATGTTTTTCTTCTCCTAGGTTGTCTGTCTCTTGTTTCACAAACACATAAATGCATTCTGTATGAAAATAATTTTATGATATTTCATTTTTCACTCTTAAAATAATTTATTATTCATAAATTAATATAACAGTAGTTTTTGTGCTGAAACAGTATATTCTTTTTTTTCTTTTTTTATTGTAATTAGTAAAAGGGTTACATGATATTTGCCAGATAGAAGGTGCATTAATTCACATACATTGATACCCTTTCACATGTCTTGGTACCCATTTCCCTCCCCCCCCACACCCCCCACCCGTCTTGGTTTTCCCCCCTTCCCTATCAAATTTCAAATATCCAAATACAAATAAATTCAATATATCAGATAACAAAGTGAGATACTATATCAATATGAGATAACCAAGGGACAGCAAAGGAGATGAGAGACAACATAGTACATTAAGGACAACAACCATTCATTATATGGCTTTTGTTTCAATATCCTGGAGGTCCTTTCAATTAGCTTCACATTATATGGCCTTATGTATTTTGCTCTATTGCAAATCTCTGCTAGTAGAGCCCAAGGTTTCTACTGATTATGACGAATGAGGGAAACCATTGAGCCTAAGTTCCTTTGAGTCTGGCTTACTTCACTTAATATGATTTTTTCTAAGTCTTTCCATTTCCTAACAAATGGGGCGATGTCATTCTTTCTGACAGCAGCATAGAATTCCATTGTGTACAAATACCACAACTTGTTGATCCACTCATCAACTGAGGGACATCTAGGTTGGTTCCATATCTTTGCTATGGTGAATAGTGCTGCAATGAACATTGTTGTGCTAGTGGGTTTAGTATGTCCTTGTTTCTAGATGGTTGGGTAAATGCCAAGTAGTGGAATTGCTGGGTCATAGGGGAGTTCTATGTTTAGCCTTTTGAGGCACTGCCACACTGCTTTCCATAGTGGTTGAATGAGTTTGCACTCCCACCAACAGTGTAGTAGTGATCCCTCCTGGCCACATCCCCTCCAGCATCTGTTGTTATTCGTTTTCCTGATCCTGGCCATTCTAACTGGAGTGAGGTGGAATCTTAGAGTTGTTTTGATTTGCATTTCTTTTATGACCAGAGATGTGGAGCATTTCTTCATGTGTCTATAGGCCATTTTTGTTTCTTCTTCAGAGAAGACTCTCTTTAAGTCTTTGGCCCATCTTTTAATGGGATGGTTGTTACTTTGGAGGTTAGTTTTGGAGTGATTCAATTTTTTGAGTTGTTGATATATTTTAGATATGAGGCCTTTGTCTATTGTTTGGTTGATGAAGATCTTCTCCCACTCTGTAGGCTTCCTAATTAGTTTACTAGCTATGTCCTTTGCCATACAAAAGCTCTGCAGTTTAATGTAGTCCCACTTATCCAGCCTTTCTCTGATTTGTTGTGATTCTTGGTCCTTATTAAGAAAGTTTCAACCTGTGCCAAGGAGGCCTAGTGTATCTGCTATTCCTTCTTGTAATTCTGCTTTGATTTTACTAATTTGCTTTCTTCTACTGGGATTAGGGTTGGTTTGTTGCTCTTTTTCCAGGAGCTTAAGGTGAGACATTAACTTGTTGGTTTGCAATTTTTCCAACTTGTTGTTGTAGGCACTCAGAGCTATAAATTTTCCTCTGAGTACTGCCTTTGCTGTGTCCCAAAGGAGTTGGTATTTTGTGTGCTCCTTACTGTTAAATTTCATAAACTGTTGGATTTCTGTTCTGATCTCTTCGATGACCCATTGGTGATTCAACAATGTGTTGTTCAGTCTCCATGAGTTACAGGGTTTTCGTTGGTGGAGATGTGTGTTCAGTTCCAGTTTGATGCCTTTGTGGTCTGAGAGTGTGCATGGAATAATTTCAGTGTTTCTGAATCTGTCCGGGTTTGTTTTATGGCCTAAGATGTGATCTATTTTGGAAAATGTTCCATGTGCTGCTGAGAAAAACGTATATTGTGTTGTTGCTGGGTGGAATATTCTGCAGATGTCTGTTAGATCTAGTTGGTCTACATAGTTCTTCAGTTCTAAGGTGAAACAGTATATTCTTGTCCAATGGCACAATGACATTCTACCATAATGTTCCCTGAAACCAAGAATTAGTGTAATTCTAGCTACTCAGGAGGCTGAGATCTGAGAATCTAGGGTCAAAATCAGCCCAGGCAGACAAATCTGAGAGACATCTATCTCCAATTTACTTGCAAAAACTGAAAAGTGGAGGTGTGGCTAAAGTGGTAGCATGTCAGCCTTGAAGGAAAAAGCTATCCAAGCATGGAATTCAAGGCTTGAAACAAAATCAAGGTTCAGAAAGAAAGAAAGGGAGAAAGGGAGAGAAACAAAACAGAAAGAGAGAAGCAAATAAAGAAAGAAAAAGGGAGAGAGGGAGGGACGGAGGAAGGAAGAAAGGAAGGAAGGAAGGAAGGAAGGAAGGAAGGAAGGAAGGAAGGAAGGAAGGAAGGAAGGGAAGGGAAGGGAAGTAGGGAGGGAAAAAAGAGGAAGAAAGACAAAAGAAAGAAAGAAGGAAGAAAGAGAACAAAAGAAAGAGAGAAAGGAAGATAGGAATAAAGGGAGGGATGAAAAAAAGAAGGAAGAAAGAAAGGAAGGAAGTTAGTTTCAGGACCTTTCCCTTCACATTGTAGTTACTTCTTTTTAGATTTATTTTTTGGAAAGCTGTATAAACAATATTTAATTTAATGTACTTAATTTTATATTTTCTTTATATGGCTAGTTAATGTTCTTAGGAAGATTGGTCTACCTGTTTTCTGCCATACTTATTATCATGTGTCACGTGTAAGATTAAGCCCCAGTTCTCCTCCACATTCTCTTCATTATTTGATAATACTATGCAAATACCTCTGTTTTAGCTAATCAGTAAAAAACCGATTATGTAAATTTCACCTGGTTCTTTTTCTTCAAATCTATCTCAGCTTCTTTCTTTTCTCTTTAGAATGTCCATGAACTGTTGGGGTTTTGATTGGAATCTCACCATTTATAACTTCTGGGAAAAGAACCATCCTTAGGACATTGACATCACCTACAATTCTTCGGATCACATTCTGTTATTTTATCATTCTATTTTATTTCAAACCTCACAGATTTGCCTTCATATTTTAAAATATTTTTAATTTCTAAATTTCATAACGGTACACAATGGATTGCAGTCTAATCCATCCATTTAAGTAGCCAATGCTTTGTGATCACCATCACCCCCTTCCATCTTTCGCCTCCATTTCATATCTCATTTTTTGCAGACTTCTAAATATTCTATTTTTTTCTGACTATGTGTTGTTATGCATGGGCAAGCAAATGCTTTGGAATAGTGGTTCTTGAGGTAAGCACTTTGCTGAAATAATTTCTCTAAGTAGCTCTGGAGGCTGAGCTCTGAAAATTATGGTTCAAAGCCAGTGCAGGCCAAAAAGCTTCTGGGTCTCTTATCTTCAATGAGCCAACCAAAAGCCAGTAGTGAAGCTGTGGTTTAAGACGTAGAGTGCCAGCCTTGAGCAATAAAACTAAAGAAGAGTATTTGGCCTTGAGTTAAAACCCCAGCATTACCGGAAGAGGAAGAAAAAGGCTTTTATCAGTTTTCATTTTCAATGAAAACTAGTCATACATTTCTGATAGGACATTACTAAGTACGAATATGTTCTTGTGTGTGTTGGAGATTCTCTTCCCCACTGCTCTTTCTCTTTACATTCGCCCATCTCCAAGTTCAATTCATTTTGTTCATTTAAGGTTTTTGTTTTTGCCATTTTGACCATAATTAGCATCCAATCTTTTTTCAGTTTCATGTTGCCTTTGATTTTTAAATCAAGGTTACAATATCCTCACACTACTAATTGGAATGTTTCCCTTCTTTACTTTGAAAATATTTGCATAAGGATTATCTAGTCCTCCAAGGCTTGGAGGTTGATGTCTGTAAATAGACTCAGTCTATTTTTCATTAGCATTTAGGTCAAGTAGATAAATTTCTAATAACCAACCTATTTTAGTCAGATTTTTATTGCTTAAAAAATCATGTTGAATTAGTTTCCTCCCTAACACACTTTTCTTTTTTTATCTCTCCAATCAGTCATCCTGTTACCTCTCCCATAAAAAATTAAAGTTTCACCAATATTGATGACCCCTGTAATCCTAGATACTCAGGAGGCTAAGATTTGAGGATCACAGTTTGAAGCCAGCCCAGGCAGAGGAGTCCAGGAGACTTAAAAAGCCAGAATTGGAGTTGTGGTTCAAGTAGTAGAGCACTAGCCTTGAGTTAGGGGACAGAGCTCAGGCTCTGAGTTTAAGACACACACACACACACACACACACACACACACACACACACGTGCGCGCGCGTGTGTGTGCAAGGGCGAAAGAGAGAGAGAGAGAGGGGGGGGGGGAGAGGGAGAGAGATACTCTTATTGGCTTCCTGTTCTGATTCAAGATCCTGGAATCTATGAAGGGTGAAAATTAGAACAATAATTCTACAGTGCTAGTCCCATGCACACAAGTTATCCTAAGGGTATGTTTTTCCTACCTATTGACTGAGGCACAGGAGGAAATTCTCTTGTAGTCTGTATTGGTCTGTGTCAAAGGAATATTTTTTCCAGGCCACTGTTTCCCAGATACCTCGTGCCCTTCACAGACACTATGGCTCTATGTAGGGACAAGGATCTCAATTCTAACACCCCAGCACCTGCCTTGTACAGGGACATGTTTCTCTTTTAGTTCACATGCATTGCACATGTAGATATTAAAACTCACAGCCCTACTGGGCACTGATAGATCACACCTGTCATCCTAGCTACTCAGGAGGCTGAAATCTGAGGATTGAGGTTCAAAGCCAGCCAGAGTATGAAAGTCCATGAAACTCTTATCTCCAATGAATTACCAGAAACCCAGAAGTGGAGGTGTGGCTCAAGTGGTAGAGCAGTAGCCTTGAGCGGAAGAGCTCAGGAACAGCATCCCAGGCCCAAAGTTCAAGCCCCATGAGGAAAGAAAAAAAAACCCTCACAGCTCTCTTTGGGTGAAATCTGTCACCTCCTTCCACCCACTAAAGCCTCTAAAGCACCAGCTCCCAGCTCCTGTCCTTACCAGTCTATTTTCCAGAAACGCATTCATTTCTAATGCATTCCAACTATCATCCTTCCTTTCCGCTAACCATACCTGTGCACAGAGAGTGCTAAGTAATTTTATAAATCGTTCATGATAGGGTCAGAAATAGTGGAGTCTTCAAACTATGCATATACGTCATTCTGGGAAGACAAAAGCTGAATTGGATCTGAAATCAGCAGTCTGGCAATTTGAGGAAATTGAGCACCAAGAAGAGGAAAACCTGGGAATGTGCAGGAAAGTCCAGTGAGAGGAACACTGCTGCTGAGATTTGATGGATGTGTAGAATTATTTCTACAGAGTTGCCAAGGTGGAAGAGCACAGGCTTGGAGGTAAATTGAGCTTCACCCTGTGAATGTAAGGTCCTTTCAAATGACAGCTGTTAGAAGAAAAGCAAACAGAAAAAAAATCTCCTAAGGAAACTAGAGTAGACCATAAGAACTAACAAGGGAAGGAATGAGAAATGCTGGTCAAGGTTTCCCAGAGGAAGCAAGAATGTGTGTAGTCAGCTGTGTGCTCTAAGATCACTGCCTCAGAAATGCCATTCTCAAAACAAGCAGCCCCAGAGCAGACTCTCCTGGCCACTGTGTCATTGGTGCTGTGATAAAAGGCCAATGGTGAAGTGACTGCAGCTTAGCCAGAAGCTGTCTACTCCTGCACAGTTGAGGGAACAGATATCCTCAGACAGAAGCCCAATGGCATGGTAAGCGCTGACAACAGTTGAGTCACAAAGCCCAAGGTAAAATGAACTCACTCTACACAACATAAATATTGGCTAAACTATCCTGCTCTGAGTCAAGCCTACTTACTACCTTGTGAAGTAGGTGAGAAGCATTCTTATTCATGAAGTGAATAGAATCAAAGGGGAAAACCTCAGCCTTCCAGGTGTAAATGTAACATTTACAGCTGAGTGTGACCAAAATGATGAGAGGGGTATGCCCAATGGACCTGTGTTAAGTTTTTTTTTTATTCTGTTCTTTCCCTCTTACTTGCCTTCCTTCCTTCCTCCTTTCCTTCCTTCTTCCTTTCTTCTCTTCTTTTTGTGCCATACTGGGACACTGCCACTTAAGCCACACCTCTACTTCTGCCTTTTTGGTGATTAATTGGTGATAAGAGTCTCATGGACTTTCCTACTTAAGAACCTTCAAAATGGGATCCTCAGTTCTCAGCTTCCTGAGTAGCTAGGAGTGCAGGTGTGAGATATTGGCACGTAGTGCCAGTTTTGGAAATAAGCCAAATTCAAACACACAGTGAAGTGTTTTATTTTGTCTTCTCACTTTGGACCACATTGAAAACTAGTGCCTTATAATGATATGTGAGCTAAAGTCTTCTTTTGGAAGAAAACCATTATTGGGTGCTCCAGGATAGGTGAATTTACTCTGTGAAATAACTATGATTCAAACCCAAGCTCTTTGAACATTCACATGCAGGGATAAACATCTTTATTTGACAAAAGGCCATTTAATTGCTAAACTTTGAGCAAGTAGATTGGGCTGCTCTCCAGTCCACTTTGCAGATAAAAGCATCACAGGAAGCTACAAAAGGAACGGGTTGCTTGTGTTGACCACTGAACCCTTCAGTTGCCTCAACCATCCATTCTTCATGCAAAAACACTGGAGTAAGAAAAATCTGCTACAATTAACTATTTTTCCACCACTGTAAGTAAAATTCCACATTCCAGTATGGAACTTTGCTTTTGATGGAGTTTTCTGCTGATCAGTGTTCATTCACATTATTTTCAGTTGAAGAAAATGAGCAATCCTTTCCTTTCACATTCTCTCCCAGCCCAGAAAAGAAGAGAATGATCATGAAGATGATGAAGTGAATGATTCAAGACACTGTGAATAAAGGAAAAATTTGCAGTATAGTTTTTTGCTCTATAAGAATGGACAAGTTGATTAGTGTTTCTCCATCTATAAAATAAAGAGGTCTTTTTACCTTTTATAAAATGCTGTCTTGTTACCTTACTATGTGCTGCTTGAGAACATATGAAATTATGTAGTTAAGGATAAAATTGGAAAGTATTGTGACCTTATAAGCAGTGTGGTCTGGAAACATACTCTTTTTTGTTTGTGTGTCTGTTTTGTGCTCATTCTGGGGCTTGAACTCAGTGCCTAGGTGTTGTCCTTATGTGTCCCAAGTGCTTTACCCCTTGAGCCACAGCTCTACTTCTGGCTTTTTGTGATTAATTGGCAATAGGAGTCTTGTGGACATTCCTATCTGAGCTAGTTGAATCACAGTCCTCAGATCTCAGCCTACTGAGTAGCTAGGATTACAGCCTTGAGCCACAAACACCTGGCCTATGTAGATCTAGTAAGCACTCCCCCATGGGTTTTTCTCTTGTAGGCTACCCTGAACATTTCAGCTGCTTCAACATCCTAGAACTGCTTGAATTTGTTTCATTTTGAGATAAGTCTCATCTTGTGGCCCAAGCTAGCCTAGAACTCAGTAAGTATGTATCCTAGCCTCGTCTCAAATTCACAGTCTTCATGTGTCAACCTCACTAGCAAAGTGATTATAATTATGCACCAACAGGGTACATAATGTGATGTTTGCATTCCAAACTCAGAGAAAATAGAATTCTACCTAAGTACACTCTTGTGTTTAATAGGAGGAATGTGTCTGCAGACTGAAAGCAAGGAGGAGCTATAGGACTTGTCTTCCTGGCCTCACTTCTCTCAAGGATCAACCTATATCCCTTATTGGATAAAGCCTTACATATTTTGTTCAGTTTTATTGTTGTTTATAGTGGGAGGAAAGACTCAATACAAGGTACTCTGTCACAGCTGGAAACAGAGTGCCCAGAGAAATGGTTACTCAAAATTCTATACCCAGAACCTATATTATTTATTGTACAAGACCATCTGAACATCTTTTACTTGCTGAAACACAGTAAAACATTCCACCATATTATTTTTCTGAAAACAATCAAGGCAAAAAGCTTTTAGCCTCAAAATGCGTCAAAACCCGATTGCATTTCTGATGCAACACCCAACAAGAGCAAGAATAAACCCCCAAGAAAAACTTCCCTTCTGACCTATGTAATTATTGGCATTAAAATGATACAACGCAAATAGGAAATTAGAGCTTTGAAAGATTGCTGACTATGGAGCCAGATTTCTGAGGTGGTCATTACTATGGCTCCAGGAGCGCATGTGTCTGTGTCACATGTAATTTGCCTTCTGTTTCAAGATTTCCCAGTTGCTATCAAGGCACAGGGATTCCAATGACCCACCCGGCTTCCAAAAATGCACGGAGTTGAAGGTTTTGATGTTGATTGAGGAAAACTTTAAATAATGGGAGATGTGACAGAAGGTAGCATTTTCCCTTCTTAATCTGCATGACTTGATTAGAAATTCATATATATATATATATACATACACATATATATGTATATATTGCTCTGATAGTATCCTGAAAGACAAAACAGTTTGCCATGAATTAAAGGCCAATTCAACAACACACATTGTTCTCCTGTTTTCTGTCTCTCCCCTGACTCCTTGCTTCTTCCCTGGCATTGGATTTTGCAACCCAATCTACCTCACAATAGAATAATGATATCATAGATCTAAAAGGTGAGGTTATATTAAAGCAAGGGCATTCTGGAAATGCACATTAGAATAGTTATGCTATATAGGAATCTATTAATTTTGTTTTATTCTTGACATTGGTAAAGAAAGTTTAAGTCTGATAAAAAATCATTATAAAAGCCACATCATCTTGGATCACTGAAAGTTGTCAAAAACAGCTCCAAAAGCTAACAAAATACAAAAAACAAAGATAACAGAAGTAAGAAATTACAGTAAAAATAAACTGCAATTGGGCCCAGAGTTTGGCCTAGTGGTAGAGTGTTTGCCTAGCATGCATGAAGACCCAGGTTCTATTCCTCGGTACCATATACATAGAAAAAATCCAGAAGTGGTGCTGAGGCTCAGGTGGTAGAGCTCTAGCCTTGAGAAAGTCCACCGACAATTCTCAGGCCCTGAGGTCAGGTCCAGGTCTGGCAAAAAAAAATAATAAAATGAAATGTAATTGATATACTGGAACTGACGGTGCTTGTTTTTCTGTCTCTCTCTCTTTCTCTCTTTTCTTTTACAAGTATTAACCCAATAAAATGCAGGCACTGTGGATAAGTGAATCAAACCAGACATTGACTTCTGTCTCCTATTATGGGCAAAACAGAAATTAGCCCCAAAATTAAAGGAGCACATAGCTACACATCACATGATTGCTATGAATGAAGGCTACCCTTCTATCGGAGTCTTTGGCAGGAGAAATTATTCTGGCCTCAGTGGTGACCAAAAGTTTCTTTGACGGACCCATAAAGAGTTAGCCTGTGCAAATGCTGGCATCCCAGAGGGCTAGGAAACAGAATTAGACACTCTGCAGGGATCTGCTGTGAAGAGGCTAGAAAGTTACTGAAGAAATTTAACAAGTGGACAATCTTTTAAGCATCATACAACAAAATGCGGAGAGAACAATATTCTGGTTTTATATCCATGAAATGCAAATGCATAATATTAGCAATGAGTGAGGAAGCATAGAATGGAGTTATTATAAAATACAATTATTAAAATATATTATAAAATATGTAAATATGAGCCAACTTACTTAGAAAGTATAAGTTAGTACAAATAACTGTTCAAATGCAGAAACTGCTAGTCTAATGAAGTAGAATGAAAGGAAGAATTTTTCATGAAGTATTGTAGGGGAAAATATGATTTAAGGATATAGTTTAATTTAAATTTTTTTAAATTATCTTTAGTTGTTCAAAGGAGTTGCCATTTTACAAAGCATTTTACGTGTGTAACACATATTGATCACTATCAATGTGTAGACAGTTCTTTTTGACTCTATAGAAGAATGAAATATTTTCATAAGAAAGGTAGAAAATGATATAAAAGCCTCAAAGTATACAATGCAGAATAATCTCATTAAGGAATAAAAATAAGGCATTCTAAGAATGTTAGCAAATGGAAACTAGTGTATATGAAAATCATAACCAAGAAGAATGTTATAGAAGAGATTTACTGTGGAGCAAAGAAAATACAGTTACTATCACAGAGCTGCATATTTAAAGCCCTTACAAATGATCGATTTTTATGTTATGCATCTATAATTAGAATTTTAGAAAACAAGTTGTACTACAAAAATATAAAAATCCAGTTACTATAGTACCCATTAACATTAATTAGATTACTCATTTAATGAAAAAATCTAAAAATGTCAGTAGCTACTATTATTTTATTAGTGCTAGTGTTTATTTTAATTTCAACCTGGTTGTTGTTCAAGCAGGATTGTAGTAGAAAATCATTGGTGTGTGTTGGTGTGTGTATACACACATGTGTGTGTCCATGAGCATGCACCAATCCTAGGGCTTAAAGTCAGGGCTTGGGCAGTATCTTCAAATTTCTTTGTGGTTAATTGGAGTTAAGTGTCTCATGGACTTACTGTCCAAGCTGGCTTGGAACTACAGTCATTAGATCTCAGCAGCCTCTAGAATAGCTGTAATTACAAACATGAGCCACTGGTGGCCAAAATTGGGTTTCATCAGGATAAAAATGTCTCTCAAACAATAACCACGTTTCTCTTCTGTAGTAAAATGAAAAGTAAGGCATGTTTTGCATCCATTGGGAGGGAAATATAGGTCCTGGCAGAAGCTATAATTGCACACCTGAAAGTAAGAATTAACTGAGAGATTTACAAATGGAGAAGGGAACAGTGGACAAATAGAGTCACAAGACTCAATGTACATATGTGAGTAGGTAACTGGGAAATGAAGGAATGGAAAGAGTTGGGATAGATAGGGTTGAGAGTGATCAAGATCCCTGATACACACAAATTGGCATGTTGAACTGAAATCCTTTGGTATAACTGCTTAGTGGTGATAAAAAAAATTAAAAATAAAAATAACAGAAAAAAGGAATTAACTGAGAAATTGTTACGGCAAGAGCTCTGGAGGGTAGTTAGTTATAAGATAAATTACAAAATGTTTCTCTTCACTTGAGATTAGCCAGGTAATAATGCAACAAACAAAAGACATGCTTCAAAATTAAAATTGAAATATAAAGCCTCTAAATCAACCACTTTAAATGAAACTGGAGCTATAGAGAACTATAAAATCTAACCAAAGTATTTAGAAGTATCAAAACTGTGGAAATCCATTGCAAGCATAAATTAAACTTAAAAGCCTAAAACTAGTGGGCCAGGAGTTTGGCCTATTGCTAGAGGGCTTACTTAGCATGCACGGAGACCTGGGTTCGATTCCTCAGTACCACATACACAGAAAAAGCCAGAAATGGTGTTGTGGCTCAAGTGGTAGAGCACTAGCCTTGAGAAAGCCCAACGAGAGATATCAGGCCCTGAGTTCAAGCCCCAGGCTGGCAAAAAGAAAGCCTAAAGCTAGGTGTGTATGATGAAGTATAAATGTATTTAATATATAAAATATATCTATACATCATATAATTCAACTTATATGTGAAAGCATCAAGTAAGTTCTGATAGAGCAAAAGGATTCTTTCATAAAAAGATACATATAAGTGCTTTTTCAAGGAAAGGCTGAGAAGCCTATAAGAGGTTTCAATCTCTCAGAATCTGGATGGAGTCAAGACATAACAGGATCCTCCTGTATGAGAGGAGGCTGCCTCACTGTTCACCTGCACTTTTTTTCTATCCTCCAGATGTTCCCCTAAAGCCACAACTGCAGGAAGAGTTGATCTGCTTGTAAACTGTAGGGACCTGCTTTTCATTTTAAGTTACTGGATACAATCCTTACCCCAAACAGAGACACTTTCCCTCCTTGTGATTGTTTTCATTTTTGGTTTGATTTATATTCCATTTTTGTTGGGGATTTTGTTTGTTTGTTTTTGTTGTGACCAGTGTTTGAACTCGGGATATTGTACTTGCTTGGATCACTTTCTTGCCTAGTACTCTACCACTTGAGCCCAAGTATCCAGCCAAACTTTTTACTTATTATTTGGTATATAGAGGCTTTTGACTTTCCTACCTGAGCTGATTTCAAATCTTGGCCTTGTGGATCTTAGCCTCTTGAGTTGTTAAGATTGCATGCTTACACTGTTGGTACCTATAAAAACCCTATTTTGGGTTTTTACTGCCCTTTTGTTTTTCACTACCCATTCTATTACAAAAGCACACTTACAATGTTCAAAATGTCCAGCAATAGGTTACTTTTCCATTTAGCTATTGTACATTTATAAAATTATTGTTAATTGGAATTTTTGAGCTTGTTTGTTTCATGTAACTTTTTGATGAGAAAAAGAGAAGGAAGGAGGGAAGAAAAGGAAGAAAAAAGTCTAGAAATACCTTCAATATTGAACTTTGTAATTTTTGAGATGAGAATTTAGGATTTCTTTGGTTGTCTATGATGGTAGGTACTTTATTATCTTTTATGCTGCTCTGTGTCCACTAATATTTCTCTAGTAAATAAAGTACAGTAATTTTCAATTTCTTCTTTTGCCACCTATGCAGCCACCTATCCATAGAAGCTTAAGGGTTCTAAAGTGATTTCATGAAATGCATGTCCACTTGGGGCTAGTGAAAATTTGCCCTGTTCTCTAAATACATGGCACATGTATTTCTATAAGAGAAAGAGGGCAATCAGAAAGGACAAGCGTACAAGAAAAAGCTTGCGTGTTTTAACATATGTTAGTTACTTTCCAAGAGATCAGATCTAGTACTATTGTAGTATACTACAGTTAAATGTGGGGTGGAAAGATCAGGCACAATCCCTCTCTTCCCTGCCCCTCTGCCAAAAAAAAATTATTGGAGAGATCATGAGGAACTATTGTTGGTTTTCTCTTGTTTCACCTGTGTGTGTGTGTGTGTGTGTGTGTGTGTGTGTGTGTGTGTGTGTGTGTGCAATAGGGCTTGAACTCAGGGCCTAGGCACTCCCTGAGCTTTATTCTGCTCAAGGCTAGTTCTCTACCACTTGAGCTACAGCCCAATGTTTGGCCTTTTGGTGGTTGGTCAGAGATAGGAGTCCATAGATTTTCCTGGCAGGGCTGCCTTTGAATCATGATGGTCAAGTATCAGCCTTCTGAGTTACTAGAATTACAGACATGAGCCACCAGCACCAGGCTACTTTATATACTTTTTTCACTTTGTAAGTTATCTTTAAGTAGTTGTACAAGGGAGTTTCAATTCAACACATCCATTTATGGGAACAATGTATCTTGATCCATGTCAGGCCTTCCATCATTCTCCATTGGCTCACCCATTGCCCACCCCAGGCTCCCCTCAAGTTACCTGGTTCTATTTTCACAAATGTACATTGAATATTATGACTGTATTCTCTCACCTTTCTTCTTGCCAATATTTTGCCTTCCCCCTACCCAGATTAATAACACATTTTAACTTCCTACTATTCATTTTGTTAAATTGTATGTTAGTTGTTCAAAAGACTTAACACCATTTGAACCCTCTCTTGGCTGCACCTAATTTACAAATTGTTTAGAGAAGAAAACACACAGTATATACCAAGTTTTACACTATTTGAGGTTTCAGGCATGAACTTGATGTACTACAACACATGCACTAGAGACAGGGAGATGATTCTAAATTACAAGTGTTCCAACTTCATGCCTGACAAAAGCCTTAATTTGGGGCTTTCTCTTCACTTATCAAAGATTGTATTTTCTCTCTTATAAAATGATGACAAGTAGTAATTCCTACCTGACAGGGATTTTTGTGAGAACTGGATGAGATCACACATTTCAAAACATTTTGTAATCTGTAAATCACCACACCAGAGAATGTGCTACTAATCCTTCCCTCTCCTCAACAAATACTGCCAAGCCTAGCACATAATAAGCACTCAATATATACTTTTGAAAATCATTTTTGGTGACTTTAAAAAATAGCCAAAGCCTTGCAAACCAAACTAAATAAAATTCAGCTCATTTTTTTAATTTTAATGTGAGCTCATTTTTTTTTATTGATGATTCTCACCACCTTCGCTTCACCAGCTCACATTCTCAGGAAAGTCAGCTGACAGTCCAAATGATATAGAAACAGGTGCACAATCCTTTCAAGTGTGAGATTTAATAGGGTAGCATTTCCTATAAAATGTAGGTGAAATCAAACATCTACGAGCTGCAGATGATCATTTCTGTCCAAATCCTTCCCTTATATGAATCCATGAATTGCTTTTAATTCTTGCTTCTACTAAGCTACAGAAGTTTCTAAGCTGATATGCCACCACTGCCTTCAACCGAAGACAGAAAAGCCATTTCTTTTTTTAATATATTTTTATTGTAATTAATAAAAGGGTTACATGATATTTGCCAGATAGAAGGTGCATTAATTCTCATACATTGATACCCTTTCACATGTCTTGGTACCCATTACCCTCCCCCCCCCACCACCCACCCCCCGTCTTGGTTTTCCCCCCTTCCCTATCAAATTTCAAATAACCAAATACAAATAAATTCAATATATCAGATAACAAAGTGAGATATTGTAACAATATGAGATACCCAAGGGACAGCAAAGGAGATGAGAGATAACATAGTACATTAAGGACAACAATCATTCGTTATATAGAAAAGCCATTTCTTTAATGAACATTCAGTAGGAAACGGTTTTTCTGCTTCCTCCTCCTTCATCAAGTAGTTTCTAGCATTCGAACAGAGAAGGGACACAATCCTGTAATTTCTTCAAACTGAGGTATCTAAGATGACAGATAATGCACAATTTTCTTTTCAGAAAAAAGAATTCTATCTCACAAGTTCTGACGGACAGATTACTAAATTGACTTGTGAAAAGCCAAACGAAAAGAGGGGGAAAAAAGATGCTCGTCTCCCAAAAGCACAGTCTAGAACTATTAGTTCTAGTTATTGATGAAGTTGAGCCCCGTCACAATGTCATAACTGACATTTCATCAAAGTCATTACTTAGTCTAACTTGATTGTGTTTTTTAATTGGCATATCACGTTTGATTTTAATCCTGGATATGTTTGCAGGGGTGTTGGAAAAACAATGAGAGCAGCTCATCGTTCATTGTACAAGCCAACGTTACTTTTTGCTTCTTAGTCCAATATTTTATTATTTCAAGATAATCACACATTCCCATGCACTGTTAAGAAATAATGCAAACTCATCTAATGCTTTTGTTGGCAATTTTAAAGATGGCACTCAGGGTCTTCTACATACTTGAAAAATGTCCCATCACTTGAGCTATGCCTCCAGCCCCACTCTCACTTGTAGATATCATTGTGTTGTGCTTTCATATAATAATTTTGGTTCTAATCATTGCATGGGATTTATCAAACTCATGAGGATAGTCTAGATTATTTATCTGATCTAGTTTATTTATTTCAAGGCTCCAATCATTATTATTTTTACTTACTTCCTGTTGGAAGGAATTTCTTTAGCATTCTTCCATAGTTTCAGTAATGACCCTAACAAGTCCACTTCCTGCTGCTAGGGTGCAGGTCAAGGAATTCCTGGTCTGGTTCTTTTCCCATCATCTTCCACTATGGGGAGTTGAATTTGGGGGGCAGGGCATAAAGATTCCTCCCATGGTTTTATAACCCAGAACTTGTATCCAACACACCTTCTCCTTTTCAGAGTTCTCTCTTGGTTACTTCTTACATTATTTCCCAGAGTTTTAGTTGTACTTAGAAGGGAGACTCAGGACATAAACAAACAAACAAACAAACAAGATATTATGCTCTTTCTATGACCCCAGCATCATTTCTTAACAAAAGTCTTAAAATAGCAGTATGTAGGACAGAGATAAATTGCAGTGTTTTGCTTGTCTCACACTATTCTTGGAGTGTGTGTGTGTGTGTGTGTGTGTGTTTACCACCTATGCTAAAGTTCCTTGTCTCTGCTGATTAAAAAGTAAAATGGCAGAAAAATGTTTACAGCAAACAGAACAAGTTTATTTGAGAATAAAAGAAACACATCGAAGCAGACTCTCCAACGAGAGGGGGCCAAAAGATGAAAATTTATCATCCATTTGTTGTCTGGACCAGTCAGGTCCCCCACACTTCCTTCCTCTCAGGGGTATATTTTCTTTTAATTGGTTGAGTCTCCAGGGGACTCATGATTGCTTTTCTCACTTCAAGACACAGTAGAAGAAGCAAGGAGTCCAGTGCTCAACCACACAACTCATGCAAGGCACAGCCAATGAGAACCCTGAGCCTGTGAGGACCAAGAAGAGCATACTGCATGGTGGCATAGCTCTGCCTCCTAATGGCATTAGCCTCAGCCACCCTTTTCTCTAACAACCAAGCTAGGGCAGCAAGCTCTAGTGTAGGGGGAGGGGAGGACAATGTGAGTGAGTAAGAAACATTTGAAATTCAAAGGGTTCACCAAGGGACAGCAAAAGAGATGAGAGATAACATAGTACCTTAAGAACAACAATCATTCATTATATGTCTTATGAGAAATGCTTCATTCTAAAGAAACCAGTTGCTTATATATATCCAAAAGAAATACAAATCCTAAAAAAAAATCTTAAAGGTAAGAAATTTAACGTCATAACCAGGATAATGGACATCAGAAAGTTAGAAGTGTGCATCAGAGGTAGAAAAGAAAGATTCCAGAAGGGAAAGATGGGGAAGAAACATAAGGGTAGTAGGGCATGGATGTGAGCACAAGTTTGCTGTCCTTACTTGACTTGGGTTAAAACTTAATAACCAAAAGCAAGTAAAGGTCAGTCACCCGTGCCTTATTCCTGTTATCCTAGCTACCCAAGAGGCTGAGATCTCAGTATCATGGTTCAAAGCCAGCCCAAACAGGAAAGTTTGTGAGACACTTAACCCCAATAAATCACGAGAAAACAAAAAAAATGGTGCTATGGTTCAAAGTAGCCTTGAGTGAAAAGCTCGGGGACAATAAAGCCCTGACTTCAAGCCCCACGACTGACAAAAAGCAATGAGTAGAGTATTTCAAAACACTGATGGTTCATGATTTTAATCTGTTACTCCACAGGAGAGATCAAGAAGAAGATCTGAAGCTAGCCCAGGCAGTAGTCCATGAGACTTCATCTCCACAATAACTAGAGAAATCTTGCTTGACGATGTGGCTCAAGTAGTAGAATGCTAGCTGAGTAAACAAACCAAGCACGAGTTCAAACACAGTGAGTTCAAATCCTAGTACTGAAACCCCCAAACCTAATAAAATATATATGGAATATATATATGTGTGTGCATATACATGGATATAGATAGATATGTGTAGATGTATATGTATAAATCCACAGATAGATTTATATGCATATAAATCTAGATACATAAAGCTATACAGCTATATAGGTAGATATAGTTACCTTATGAAATGGCACACAATGGTTTCTGAAAGTATATATATTTAGAAAAATCCTCACATTTTTATTTGTTCAACTAATCAAGCAGAGCAATAGTGAGCTGTATCATTACTTAGTAAAAACTTTTGAAAGCTAAATAAAATGCTTCACAAACAAATCCCTTTCAATTTGGGAAGTGGTTTTATGAGGAAACTGCTTTTAGAAAGAAAATCAGAGGAATGTTGTCAGAGGTTCAGAGCAAAGGAGATGCTCACCTCACACTTCAGGTCTCTCCCAGTCTGCAAATGTGATGATAAGGAGCAAAATGTCATGGCTAAGCTCATGGACTGGAACCACCAGGCAAGACAAGTTCTAATGACAGCTAGCTTTCATTCACTTACTCTGTAATAACTCAATAAATACTTTCAATATGCCAGATCTTTGCAAGGTTTAATAACATCATTGTTTCCCAGGACTCTAATGTAACTTTCCAAAAGTATAAGTTTGTCTTTTTAAGGTATATGAAAAAAATATTTTGAATCAATTCTCATTCCATACAAGGACCTGATTCCTGCCTAAATAAATTTTGTTCTCTTTGTGGTAAAAAAAAAAAGAAATTCAAAGGGTTCTCATAAAATTCTGAATTTAAGATGAGGAGAGGCAGCCCTCTTAAGACTGAGAACTTAACCACACTTTCCTCTTCTTCAGGTCTCATCCTTTGGCTTGTCTAGGCCTGTCTCCTTGGGTTAACAAACCCTGACTTAGCTCACTAATAAACAATCACCAATCTCTTTAACTGTATTTTACAAACACTCTCACATAAATTCTTTTATTTAATTCTCACCACTAAAAAATGGCACTGTTTCATACTAATTCTAATGAATAGGTTCTCTCACTCTCATTTTATAGTGAGGAGAGTGTCTTCCCAAAGTCATCATCCTATCTGCTGGCAGAGCTGACATTCAACTCCCATCTTTTGTCCTCCCTTGTAGTGCTCTCTACTGACCTGCACAGCAGACGAGGCTAAGAGGTCATTCCATAAATAATGCCACAAGTTCATAAAGCTGCATTTCCTAGACAAACTAATACCCTTTCCTGAACCTTCTCACAGACTCTCTCAGCTGTCACACGTTCCCACCCACATTGTGTACTTGCTTTTTCAGGCCAGTCAAACACACAAGCAAAGCAAAAGCCCAAATTATATGGAAGAAAACCTGAGAATGACCTTTCTAGTCAATATCTATTCAGTTCAATGGCCCTGAGCTTGGTGGATGGGTATTAACCATAATGTATGTTCCCTCATCTCTAGCAATATTTTTTGTGACATTCCTGGGCTTGGATTAAGGCCCTGGGTGGTGTGTGTGAGTGTAGGAGGGGTGGAGGTGGGTTGTGGGGTTTGAACTCAGGGCCTGGATGCTGTCTCTTAACTCTTTTTTGCTCAAGGCTAGCACTTCACCACTTCGAGCTTAAACCTCCATCCTCAGATCTATCTCCTAAGTAGTTAGAATTACAGGCATGAGCAACCAGCACCCGGATCCCTGTGCTGTTTTCTCAGGACCAGCACTCAATCACTTGAGCCATAGTTCCACTTCTGGCTTTTTTTGGTGGTAGTTAAATGGAGTTAAGAGTCTCATAAACTTTCCAGCCCATGTTAGTTTCAAATCACAATCCTCAGATCACAGAATCTTGAGGGGCTAGGATTAGAATCACTAGCCATCAGTGTTTGGCTTTTATCATCTTTTAATCTAGGCTAGTAGAAAATACTAGCACCCTTATGGCAAACAGAATAAAAAATGTTGCTATATATAGTAAAATTTTCAGTTGTATAGATCTTTGTAAAAACTACGACAAGTGCTGAGAAATTTAAGACCTAATGACCTTTATGGCATATATATATATATATATATATATATATATATATATATATATATACCTTCGGCAAAGCTGCTGGGAAAACAGAAGCTACCAGAAGCATCTTGAACACACCATGAGTAATGCTTCCTTGTACAAGAACTTCCTGGTATCATTGCTGCAAAGCCAGCCAAATAACAGGTTACCCGGAGGGATAGATAAAGAACAACCCCATCTCTGCAACTGAGAAGCAAGAACAAACTAGTAAATGAGCCAATAGATTCAGACAGACAAGGGAGTACACAGCTTGAGCAGAGAGACAGTGTGCTTGAGCTGAGGGAGAGGAAAGACGGCAAGAAACAGCACCAATCAGACAAATGCAGAGCCCAGAGGGCACTGTGGTTTTAAATCATTGCCACAGCATCTAGGATTACCTCCCCACATGAGCTTTTCTTGAGGTTAAGAGGACAATGATGCCTTGATCATCAGATTGTGACTTCCAAGCCTTGATCATAAATGGCCAGGCTTAAATATCTCCTTCTATAGTCTTGAGCTACCATACTGAATAAAAATGAAGGAGATTCTCTGCGTGAACATCCCACATGAGCCCAACTTTCCAACCATTCCATTCAGATAGAGGAATGAAAATGTTTCCAGATATTTCCACCTTTTGGCCAGGAACTGCCTCTATATCAGCCTGTACTCCAATTATTGAGTTCTTTCCAGCTTGAGGCTATGACAACATGGAGTAGGGAAAAATTCTAGAAGACTACCCCCTCTGTAAATTCTGATTGATGGAACCCAACAGTGTATTGCTTTCTGGTGCCATTCTGATATCTTGGGCAATCCTTGGTAAATAGCTTCCTAAGGAAGGACTCGTTCCAATTGGTTGGAATAATATCAGCAATGGATTACTGATATCATCGATGCTCATGTCATCTTTTGTTCTAGTGTTCTTACAAGACGGATAGCACGTCCAGCCAGTAATATGATCCAGATGCCAATTGTATTTGAATCATGAATAATGATTCCTCTCCTTTCCTTTTTTTTTGGGGGGGTGGGTGGGAGGTGGAGTATTAGGCTCTTCCTTGGCCTCTTTGCTCAAGACAGACACTCTACCACATGAGCCATACTTCCACTTCAGGATTTTGTGGTTAATTAAAGACAACAATCTCTCAGGTTTTTCTCCCCTGGCTGACTTCATACCATGATTCTCAGATCTCATCCTTCTGAGGGGCCAGGTTTATAAGCATGAGCTGCCAGCACCTGGCTCTTCCCCCTTTCTTACTACATCTGAATACAGACCAAGTCAGTTCCCAGCTATTTCTTTTGTGAAGGAAGCTTGACATTCTCAGAAGAGTAGATGAGTGAGCTTTGTTGCAAGGTTTATGAGAGTTCATCTTTGCTGAGACAGTCTAATTTTCTGTGCATCCCCAGGTCAGGCTACATGAACTAGATATTCTGGTGATAGACAGAACTGGCCCTGCAGGACATTTGAGTGGAACCTGAAGGCTGCCATCAATCTTACAGCCATGAAATGTCTCTTACAGTATACTACACATATGTAAACCATTGTCTCCTTAAGTTGCCGAGTTCGGGGGTGATGTATGATGCAGTGATATTCAAACTGACAGTAAACATTTAAAACAGTGAAGAAATTAAGTGTATTCTGTACAGTGTTCTTCCAGAAAACAGAGTTAACCATGACTTAAGAACACAGCCAAAATATAACAAGGAAAATCAATGGGAAGAAACAACACAAGCTTCTGAGGACGATTAGTCTATGCTGCAAAACCAATTCTGGGAGCCAATAACACATGTTAACTACTATAATCACATTAATCATTATAATCGCATTAATCAGCATGAGATTATTCTTCAGGAAAATGCCAACTAGCCTCTTAATATTTCTTTCTCTTCATCTATACAAGAGAGATGGTTTTCTTTTTTTGCCAAAGTCCCTCGACTCAGTCCCACTCCAGTCTGTTTCCACCTTACAATAAATACATTCTAAGCAGAAGGCTGGAATCCACCAGGCTTGTGGGGAGGGGGTGTCAGGGAGGATTGGGTTCTGATAAGCTCTGGCAACCAAGAGCAGCTCTGCACATTGATGGGGTTAACCCATCTGCTACCTTGTGAACACTGAGGCTTGAGATACATGCCCCAACATCTTGAACTTCATTCACACTATCCCTCACCTACCTTGTGCACAAGTTTGTCTCCCTACAGCTTCTAGTACCATCTTGTATGCACCAAACATACTACAATACCAAGACTTTTTTTTTCATGTAGTCAAGCCCAAGTACCCCTGCCTTTTGGAAGGTCTGTGAAGAGGAAGGTTGGTTACCCCATTTGGAAGATTTTCCCCGAAGTCCAGTTCATCTTTGAGGCACTAGTTTGAGATTTCTCTGCTAAACATTCTCCCCACTCCCCTCCCTTACACACAACAGCCCCATCTGTCCTAGTAACTCTTGTAGAAAATTCAGCATACTCATGGTAAATCAAATGGGGCCCGCCAAGACCCACTGTGAAAGCTCTTTTTCTTTAACATTTCCTTTGGTGATTCCCCAAACACCACTGAAGAAGGTCAAAAACATAAACCAACCCATCCTTCCTTGATTTACTCATGCCGTGCAAGCCCTACTTTGTGGAATTATTTATCTAAGTGGGCCAGCTTTTTTTTTTTCAGTTCAGATTGCCAGTTAATACCTGTGGAGTTGAGTCCCAGCTTATTCAGTTCTGGGTCTACAGGAAAACCTTAATGGACCTCAAAGTCTCCCAGGTTGGCAGTTTAAGCGAAAATCTCCAGATTTGCAAAGGAACACCTTTATCACTTTAGTTACTAGAAGAGAGATGGGAGCTGGAGAAGGAAATAGGGTTGCAAGGTGATAAACTGGCATGTCAAAGGTCACAGGTGGCATCTCATACTTTCCATAAGCATCCAGGAACTATCCGACAATGATTTCCTTCTTTCTCCCAGAAGGGAGGCAGCCAGCAGGTCGGAGGGGATGGGCGGAGAACTTAGGAGGCTTGATTGAGCCCCATTGTGGAGCTGCCTGAGAAGATCACACAGCTGGGCTAAGTGTTGTATTCAGCAATACACTTGATGGACAGTGCTTTTGTCCCAGAGACACTCCAGTCAGCACGAAGCCCTAGGTGCCTGAGAAAATTGAAGCCTTCCCAGACCATTTCACAACACACCTGATTTCTCTATTAAATCTGAGGGTAGATGGATGGGCATCGTATTGGGTAATTGTCAGCCCTGAATATCACCATGGGCAACGGGATTGCTCTGATCTTCTCTAACAATGACTAGAGGCCAGCTCCTCCTGGCCTATTTAGGCAGCGCCAGGCATTAGTAATAGCGATGGGTCACAGAAATGTTGAGTCTGATCCCATTCAATTCATGCCCAGGTAACTTCATCTATGGAACAGGATAGGATCAACAGTTCCTTATCCTAAGTCACGGGACTAGCTGGCAGGCTAGATTGACAACAGAACTGTCCCCAGCTAGCAAACGTGAAGCATCCAGTGGGGAAGGAGGTAGGTAAGTCAATATTATCTACAAGGAAATAGCCAAGCTATCCATGGAGCCTACATCCTCAGGGCTACAGGATGTATGTAAGTCATATTCTAACTGTGTGTGTGTGTGTGTGTGTGTGTGTGTGTGTGTGTGTGTGTGTGTGTGCGTGTGCTAGTACTGGGGCTGGGGCTTGAACTTAGAGCCTGGAAGTTTTCCTTTAGCTATTGCACTCAAAGCAAGTACTCTTATCACTGGGACCACAGCTATACGTCTGGCATTTTGCTGGTTAATTAAGGAGATAAGAGGCTGATGGGCTTTCCTATCCAGACTGGCTCTGAACCAGGTTCCTTAGACTCTCTGCCTCCTGAGTAGTGAGGATTACATGTATAAGCCACTGGCATGTAGATCTCTTAGCCTTTTTGTAAGGACAGTGATCTCATATGACCAGAGACTCATCCTATAATTGCATCTAACCTTAACTATGTCCACAAAAGCCTTATCTTTAACTACAGACTACATTGGGGGTTGGGGCTTCCAGGTGTGCCTGTTGGAGAGACAGTTCAGTCAACAGCCATAGTTGTATCTAAAATCGTCCACAACACACTGTGTTGGATTAACTGTGACATCAGAAGAAGGCAAAGGCTGGTCTCCCAGCTAACAGCTTCCCCATGATAAGTACAATTCCAAACAAAGTCACGATCCCCCTGGGATAGCTCAGGTCACGGCAAGACTTGGCTTCTGAAGCCTTGATTAGAAATGACATGGAAAGACAAGGACAGAGCAGACCCTGGGGCTCTCCAAAGTAGCCCAGCAGAAGCAGCTTGTTGCAGGTATTTTCTGTGATGAAGAGACGGTATTCCTGACACAGTAGTTTCTTCCCCAAGCCAGGTCTCTGCAGCCACGGCGAGGGAGGCACAAAGGATACCTTGGACTGAGCAAAACTAGAGACTCTGTGGCTTGCACCTGGAGATTCTTTACCTGGCCACAGTGGAAGCCACAGAAACCATAGAGAAAGGATCCAGCAACTACAATAAAATTTTTCTTTTGAGCAAAGTGCTCATAGGAACATTAAGGAAACCAGATAATGGCAACATCAAAGTTCCTTTCATTCCCCTCCTCTGCTTGTTTTCATGACTTGTTCAATGAGAGCAGAGACCTATCCTGATTTTGTGACCTTAAATATCATCTTAACACAGCAACTACAATGTACCATGTACATCAATCTATCCAGTTTCCCTACTGATAATTATGCAGCCAACGTTACAGGGTTTATTGTTTTTCACCAGGCTTATGTGATTTAACACCAGAAAGGCCTGGCAGAAGCACCAATGGGCATTCATTATAATTCTATTTCTACCATGACTAATACTCACATGTAGTTCAGATGCACTAGAGGCAGTATGAAAGTATCATTATTATCTCTCTTATGTAGGCATTTGTATGTATGCAACTAGATATGATAGCGATATCAATACAGATATCCACACAGACATGCATATATTTGTGTATAGGAAAGTAAACTAATGGCATTTAAATATACTAAGATTACTCAAAAAAAATCACTTAAACATTGTAGCAGGGCTTTGCAGCCCACACTCACGTGATTCCCAAGTTGAAACGTATCACATGCTGAAGAGTCTGCTACTTTGCTTTGTGGCTTATGCCACAGTAACTCAGAGTCTCTGGACAAGGCAGGGTCTAGCCTCTCTACTCATGGTTCCCAGGGCTCATGTGTTCAGAGGTCCAAGAGTTTTGCAGGATTGAGAAGGCCCGCCTGCTTCAGCCTGGTTCTCATCAGGCAGTGTGCATACCTGAAACCAATAAGTGATGCATCCCATAGCCACAACTGGAAGAGGCAAATTCTTCAGGTCTTGGTACATTCTAGTGACTAAGAAGCATTTGAACAGAAAACAATCAAGATCCCACTAGTTTCCAGGAGTGGCCAGTGCATCCCAGACTCTGCTAGCTTTTCAAATGTGTTTGGAGTAAAAGTGGAACTTCAGGTACCGCGCCAGGAGAAATCATTGGGGAAACTGAAGTTAGAAGGGTGGCACATTTAGGAATTTTGCAAATAATTCCAAACTCGATGACATAATAATACAAAATCTTGTGGGGTTTTTGTTGTTGTTGTTCATTTCAAAGATCACAGCTTTAGCTGGCAAAGAGGGTGACATCTCAAGCTATATTCTCAAATATGACTGTCTCCTGCTCCCTATCAGGAACCCAGGCACGTTCCTAGTTGCTTCTCCATCTCCCTCGACTTTGGAGCCCTGGAGGCTTCAGAGATGTCTAAGAAAACTGGAAATTATAGATCCTGTCCATACTCCACTTTCTCAAAACCTCCACCTATCTTCAATGGGGACTGAGAAATGTACTAAGCCGTGTGACTTTGATATGGGTGGGAAGATAGAATCTGTAGAAACTTAAGATTGTATCTCTACCATTTCTATTCCTTTTGTATTTGTGGACCATGGGTAAAACTGGCACATACTAGGCCAAGAATGGGGGTTTGTTCCTGTAATTCTGATGAGGAGGAGGAGGTAAACAATTGGAGGATTGAAATCAACCCAGGCACAAAGCCAAAGAGACCTCATCTTAATCAATAAGAAGCTTAGAGCAGTGGTATGTGTCTCCTACTTTGGCTATCAGGAAGTGTAAATTAGAAGGATCCTGGTC
Organism: Megascapheus bottae; assembly: GCF_031878675.1. NCBI lineage: Eukaryota > Metazoa > Chordata > Mammalia > Rodentia > Geomyidae > Megascapheus > Megascapheus bottae. The sequence continues at coordinate 52,827,399 of NC_143523.1, forward strand.
TGGATCTGCCCAGAGAATAAATGAGAGACGCTCTTCAAGAAAGAATGAAAGTAAAAGGAGCCCGGGGTTATGACTCAAGGGATAGAGTGCCTGTCTAGCAGTCACAAGGATCTGAGTTCACATCCCAGTACCAAAAGGACTCTGTGGCCAGGACTTTCTCCAACCTAGATTTTTTCTAAGCACAAGCCAATCATCCACCAAAGTGGAATTCTTGACACACACACAGAGAAATGAATTATTTCAGTGTCCTCTGCAGCCTCTCTGGACTCTCATGATCAAGAACAGAAAGTGAAATCTTCATGTTTTTTAATGTTGGATTTCAGTTAGACTTTCAGCAGCTGTGTTCACATTCTCAAATGAACTTGGGGTTCACCTAAAGGATATTGCTGTGAGCCATATTCTCTGCTAGCACAGAGAATCCACAAAGTTGGACCACCTCAGCATTGGTGGGTGGATGTGTAACCTTTATGCATGTGGCCTCATCACTTGAGAGAGAGCTCTACTACCCACCAAACGTAGGCAACCTCCCACATGCTAACCTTCTTCCATCAGGGCTATTACTTAATTAGTCCTCTGATACTGCAAGTATCTATTCAGTAGCACTTCTGTGGTAAGCACATGGATAGATGGCTGAGTCTAAACTAACAAAAACAATTAAAACTAGAAGAACTTCTGGCCTGCTAGAGGGAGAGAAATGAGTATATTGGAATATAAGCAGTTCCAATTCAGAATGACACCTGTTGTGATGGGAGTGGGAATCAGAGCTCAGATGGGGCTCCAAGCTAGGTTTCTAGGGATAAATAACACTTCAAAGAAAACAATGTCTGAGGTGTTGGATAAAACTATGAGGCACATAAAAGAAACATCCCAGAGAGAAAGCTTTGGGGACCCACTCGAGATGATGTAAGACAGCCAAGAATCATGCCATGACAAATACACAAAGAGACCTGAAGGTACAGAGACATTATCCACAAGGAAAACAATGCTTGAAGGATTTGTAAAATGGAGACATAGACTGGTACTATAGATAGATCACTTTCTGGCTAACATCTGAAGGGCAAGGAGAGTGTGTTGGAGATGAAGACTCATGAGGAGGCAGGCTTCAGTAGCTGGTGTGGAGGGAGGGTTGATAGCCTGTCAATGGGTATTCCCCATTGCTGCTGCATCTACAGAGCTCTGTCCTTATCCCAGCACTCCCTCTGGCACAAGAGTCACCTGATACAGTGGTTTCTCATTCATAAATAAATGATCACGATTAAATTCTGACATGATGTTATTTACACCAAAGTCCTTGTTTTCAAAATAAAATTGCATTCTTTACTTTTTTATTCTTCCAGTGGTCATTTATAAACATTAGTTTTATTCCACTAGTTATGGGTTCTTCCCCTCATTTCTACTGTATCAACTTAGAAAATGTGACTTCTATCATTTATGCTGTGGGACGCACCAATGGCTTCTTTCTGATATACAATATCATTGGGGTTTGCATCCTTGATTTGATTTATTTAGTAGTCAGCCAAAATAACATTTTAGAGCAGCTTTTAGGAAGCGTAAGAAAGAGACATACTTTCTAAACCATGGCATTTCTGAAAGTGTCTCTTTTTTTTGTGCCTTCGCACATCAACAACAATTTCACTGAACACAGAATTCTGGGGTCACAACCTTCTCCATTTAAGCCTCTGGAGATGGTATTGCTAGTTTGGAACGAGGCAGATGGATGCTGCTGCTTCCTTTGTAGGTGTTCTGTTCTTCTGTTAGGATGCTCATGGGATTTGGGTGTGTTTTTTGTTGTTGTTGTTTTTTTCCCCATTACTGACCTAAATCACATTATTCTCCTCTTCACCTTTCAGCTACCTGCCCACAGGCTTACAGGAACACTGGATTCCTGGGAGGAGGTGAGACCCCACGTGGCAGGATGAGGGACTGCAGGTGCAGGCTCTGCTCCAGCCAAATGTCCCCACAGCCTGGGGGAGAGGGCAAGCTTTCCATGATAATTTCCCAAGCTACATCCAATATTACCCTCAAGCACAGTCATGCAGTCGTGAGCTCTGAGCTCTCATTTCCCTTCCATGAGCAGGACTTTATTATAAATCAATAAGATTTCTACAGTAAGGGCAAAAGTTACACGTGTGGGACTGAGGAAGTAATAAATTGAACTTGAGAAGACTTTTTTTAGCTGTATAATATGTTCTCCTCAGAGCTCAGCCTTTCAGTGATAGAGGCCACAAAGCCACAATCCCCATTCATGCCTACCCCTCCCTCATGTTACCTTTGATCTTGCCTGAATCCTGATGGTTTCACAACCCCCGCCCCATCAGAACTAATTGCTTTTCTAAAAGCCTGAGACCATCTCCCCTTGCCCAGGACATGTCATGTGACAAATGTGTCAGGACTTAGAAAGCCTATTCCAGAGAAATGATTAAACAAAAGGAAGATGGAAAGACAGAGATGAGGCCAGTGGAGAGATCCGTGGAATAATGACATTGATCTCCAGGCAAGGGTGATAGACAAGTGAGGATATGATGGGAAGTAGGTTCACAGAGGACATCCACAGGAAGAGCTCGCAGGTCAACGGACTAGGGCAGCCCAGATCCAGAGATGTCCTCTTACAGTGTTTACAAGAATGTTCTGCAGAGCCCAGCTTTGAGGTCTTGTATGGTGCCCCTTTCTTTTCTTTTTTTTTTTTTGGTTTGTTTGTTTTATATATTTTTATTGTAATTAATAAAAGGGTTACATGATATTTGCCATATAGAAGGTGCATTAATTCACATACATTGATACCCTTTCACATGTCTTGATACCCTCCCCCCAACCGCCCCCCCCCCGTCTTGGTTTTCTCCCCTTCCCTATCAAATTTCAAATAAGCAAACACAAATAAATTCAATATATCAGCTAACAAAGTGAGGTACTGTAACAATATGGGATACCCAAGGGACAGCAAAGGAGATGAGAGATAACATAGTACATTAAGGACAACAATCATTCGTTATATGGCTTTTGTTTCAATATCCTAGAGGTCCTTTCAATTAGCTTCATACAATATGGCCTTATGTATCAAGGTTTTGCTCTATTGCAGATCTCTGCTGTAGAGCCCAAGGTTTCTACTGATGATGACAAATGAGGGAAACCATTGAGCCTAAGTTCCTTTGAGTCTGGCTTACTTCACTTAATATGATTTTTTCTAAGTCTTTCCATTTCCTAACAAATGGGTCGATGTCGTTTTTTTCTGACAGCAGCATAGAATTCCATTGTGTACAATACCACAACTTGTTGATCCACTCATCAACTGAGGGACATCTAGGTTGGTTCCATATCTTTGCTATTGCAAGCTCCTGCTCAAAGGTGAGTTGAGAACAGACCTGAAGTTTCTGCAGGGAATATCGAGGTTGTTAATCAAGACTGGGAATCTCAGTGAGAACCGGGAACCCTTGACTCACAACTGAAACCTTCGCTCCTCAGGAGGCTGAGATGTGAAGATTGTGGTTCAAAGCTAGCCCAGGCAAGAAGTCTACAAGATGCTTGTCTCCAATTAACCAGCCAAAACAAAGCCAGACGTGGACGTGTTCTTCAAGTAGTAGAATACAAGCCTTGAGAGAAAAAGCTAAGAACGTTTATGGAGTTCAAGCCTCAGTACTATACACACATAAGAAGCCTCAGTGTGTGTGTGTTTTTAAACGGAATGCTTGTGTCCTTCCATAGTACACACAGGTTCTTGTTTTGTTTGGTTTGTTTTTTTTTTGTTTATTTGTTTGTTTTCATGCTGGTCCTGGGGTTTGACATCAGGACTTGAGCACTGTTCCTGAACTTCTTTTGCTCAAGGCTAGCACTCTGATAACTTGAACTATACTACTAGCTTTTTGGTGGTTAATTGGAAATAAGAGTTTCACAGATTTCCCTGCCCAAGCTGGCTTTGAACCATGATTCTCAGCCTCCTGTGTCTCGAGGATTGCAGATGTGAATCAAAGCACCGGACTGAAGCGGCAGTTTAATTCCTCTGACAGGATGTGATGTGGGTCTTTATGGGGTTTAGGTCATGCTGCTGGAAGCCCACCCACCACCAGCCCATGGAACTGATATCCTTATATGGTGGAAGAAAGCATTCCCAGCACTCTTCTTGCCACATGCGTGATGGACCAGGAAACAGCACCTCACACACTGAACCTGTTGTGCCTTCATAGGTTTCTTCACCGACTCTGTAAGGTAAAAATAAATGCTTCTTGTTTAAGTTACTGTGATTGTGGTAGTTTTGTACAGCAGCCCAAACTAAGAGAAGGTCTCAATATATATCATCACATGGCCATAAACAGAAAGCTCTGCTGTGATATTGAAAATTCATCTTTTCCTATGTCTCCAAAAACACTAGGTTCATAAGATATTCATCAGAGAAATGATTTAGACACCCAATATGTTGCTGTTAGAAAAGTTTATCCTAAAAATGAAAAATTATTGGTGTATGTGTGCCACAAGTCATGTCTAGGCTGACAAGCAAGACAAAAACTTCAGTTCAAGCTGAACCCAGTGGCTCATGCTTAAAATCCTAGCTACTCCAGAGTCTATAATCAGAAGATAGAGGTTCAAATGCATGCTGAGCAGACAGATCTAAGAGACACTTCTCTCCAATTAACCAATGAAAATGAGCCAGAAGTAGAGAGTGGTAGAGTGCCACCTTGTGCACAAAAGGCTTTGAATTTAAGGCCTTGAATTTAAGCCCAAGTGCTAGCACACACAATATTTTTTAATAAAAAGAAAAGGAAAACAGAAGAATACAGTCCTCACTAGTTCATAGCAGGTAGGGTATCCAACAATGTCATACCAGCAGAATTCTTGTAACTCCAACAAACACAGTCACTTGGACAAGCCAGGTATGACATGTACAATAACATGGAAACATGCAGGTGTTCTTATCTAGGCTAACACCAAAAGGGATTGTAGCCTAGCTTTTCAATATGGAAGAACAATAGCTGATGTTGCAGAGACCTCAAATCTAAAGGATAGTTTAAGCTTAACTTGTTGCTAATGAGAAGTGACTTCCTCACAGTCTCCCAAATGCAAAGTCCAGAAATTAAAAGAATTCACTAAATGTTGCTTCAAACACAGAAGACAAAACAATTAAGGAGAAGAGATGGAATTATATACAATAATAGACCACAAAATTTTGTCTGAGAAATAAAACCAAAACAAAACCTGGGCACCATCAGCTGCACTGTCAGGAAAACACTGGTGAATTTTAAATACTTGAAGGATCACTAGTTTGCCAGGCACCAGGGGTTCACACCTACAATCCTAATAATTCAAAAGGCTGAGATCGGAGATGAAGTTAGCCTGGCAGGAAAGTCTGTGAGATTCTTTAATCACCAAAAAAGGCTGGAATTTAACTGTAGCACAAGTGGGAGAGTGATAGCCTTGAGCAAAATCAGCTCAGAGGCAGCATCCAGGCCCTGAGTTTAAGCTCCAGGACAGGTACAAGAAAGGAAATCAGGAAGGCAGGAAGGCAAGCAAGAAGGAAGAAAGGGAGGAAAGAAGGAAGGAAGGAAGGAAGGAAGGAAGGAAGGAAGGAAGGAAGGAAGGAAGGAAGGAAGGAAGGAAGGAAGGAAGGAAATCATGAAATCACAAATCTAGGCGACCTCTCAAGGTACTCTAATCTGAATGCATGCAATAACAGATTTCATTAAGCACAGCTAATAAATTCTTAAGCATTAACTGAGCCATTCAACAAATATTTGCTAAATATAATTGGAATGTGATTTAAATTACAACTTTGGGAAGCATCTTTGGTGCAGGAAAAAAGATAAAAGTAAAGCCATTTGGGGCTAAAAACCCAATTTCCATTATTCAAAGGAAAACATCCCATCTTTAATAGAGGAGAAAAGGAAAGGAGAAGATTGAGAAGAGGAAGGCAAGGAAAAGAAGGATGCTGCTGCCTGAATCACATAGGCAAACAGTGGACTGCTGGAAGGCTAAGAGACAAAAGACAGAAGATGAGCAGGGGATGACAGAGTACTCAATAGAATTAACTAGGAAGCTAAGCTTTAAGCAGCAAAGCAGGTGAGCATCTCCTTTCTATCCTTAGCCCTCCTTGCTAGTAATCCCCTCACCCAAGGAAAAAGTTTGGTCCCTAGCTTGTGAGCTACCATCATTAGATGGGACCTAGTAGAAACAAACTTAGGTAATTCAGCATATGAATCTGAAAGATTATCATAAAGTAACATGTAGATCCAAGTCCAGGATACAAAGTCAAGTGACCATAGACTGAAATCTCTGAAAACATGAGCCCAAATTAATCCTTTGTTTCTTTTAGGCTATTGGTCCCAAGCATTTGTCACAGCAACAGCAACCTGAATACCATATAGAGCAAGCTTGGATATGTGAGTTGCTTTCACCAATGGGACCTGAGCATCCATTCAGAATCCTTCTACTGGAATTACAGTTGCCAGTCTGTGGAAGATCACCCTCTTTTTTTTGCCAGTCCTGGGCTTGAGCCCTGTCCTTGGACTTTCTCGAGGTAGAGCTCTACCATTTGAGCCTCAGCACCACTTCTGGTTTCTTTTTCTATGTATGTGGTACCAAGGAATTGAACCCGGATCTTTGTGCATGCTAGGCCAAACACTCCACCACTAGGCCAAACTCCAGGCCCCGAAGATGAACCTCTTTAATAAGAGAATATCCAGAGGAAGTACTCCTGGTGCCTTCAGCTGAGATCTCACCAAAACACAGCTGCTTAAGGAATGGAGCCAACCTAACACAGAGCAGAAAAATCTTATCAACTTCAGGATCGTAAAACATGAAGTTTTTTTTTCTTTGAATACGTGGGATTTTGCAGTGATTTGGCATTGCCACCCTTCATGTAACAATATTACTAGAGAGAAATGCAAACCAAGGGTCCCTGTGAGATGGGGACATGGTAGATATACTTCAAGTCCTAGTGTTCATTCCAGAGGATTCCCAGAATCTGAATACAAAGAGAAAGCATGCAGGAATCAAACACAAAGACATTCTCAAGATTGGAGAAAGGTTATATACAGACCCAAGGGGCTCACCAACTCTTAAACAAGTTTGAAGAAAAGATACAAGTTTAGAATCTCTCACATAGTGCTAGTAAGTTGTGTGTATGTGTGTGTGTGTGTGTGTGTGTTTGCTTTAATTATTGATACCATTTTTGTTAGAAGCATCTAGTCCCACTTCCCAGGTATTTTTCACTGGGTGAGTAAAGCTTTCTCAAAGGGAAAGAATAGAGTTTAATCTCTCTGCCTAAACTCTAAACTCTGTCTCCATGACCCTAAAACCTGTTTTCCCGAAAGTGTAGAAACATGTCCCTCAAAGGAAATCCCAGGGTGTCTTGACACCCTCCTTACAACAATGCTAAGATGATGGCACTGACATATTTCTCAGCACACCAAGAAGTTCTTCATCCCACAAAGGGGGGCCACAGTCATTTGAATGATCAACATTTTTACATATCTGGGATAGAAAGACAAATAAGCAGAGCGTGACTCTCTGTGGACTGCTCTCCTCCTGGTATGGTCCTACAAATCCAGACAGAGAAGTCTGCATGAATTCTCAACACTCAGTAAGTTATCTGTCTCCATCATCAATCCAGTCTGTACCCAAGTCTGTGTGTGTGTGGGTGTGTGTGTGTGTGTGTGTGCCTAAACTATATATATATATATGTATAAATTATATATATATATGTACATGTATATATACATACACATCAGAGAAAACAAAACATGTCCACTGCAGGAATACCCAAAGCTACCAAATAGCAGTAGGAAAAAAAATTACCTCCTCTGTATCCAGATTGTCTAGGGGATACAAGTGTAATAACATGTCTAACCCAACTCACAGACTGACTTACAAATGTGCCTTGTCAAGGCGCTGCAAGCTCTCCATGGAATTCAGAGCTATTTCATTGTGTTTGTGTTGAGTGTTGGCTCAGATATTGACACCATTCTCTTTCGTTCCCAGCCAGATCCAGTTGGATGTGCTCAGCCCTAATCTGAAACAGTCCTGTGGTTATTGGTGATCAGTCTCAACCTGAGAACCCAGTTGAAGGCCCTCTGTCTGGTCTTATAGTAAACCTCCAGCTCCTTCTAGCAGAGCATGCATGGCTGGATCAGACAGAGTGGATGCTCTTGCGGATGAACTCTAAAAGAGGGAAATCTGCTTCTAAATGATTTATTTATTTATCTATTAATTTGGAAATCACTGGAGAGGCACAGAAAAATAGATTATTTTAATAGGTTATCAATTCAAGCAAAAAGAATGAAAACTAAAATATGAAAGAATAAGCAAAAGGAAAATATTTAGAGGATTCTCTGGATTCTTACAGATTTCAGATTTATCACATAATTAGATTAGAATCATTATGGAAAAGTGTAATTATTGAAAACGTTTGGAAATTTAAAAATATAGACGTTAGGGATTAAAGTGAAATGTTATAATGTTTATATTAAGTGCATACTTTTTTGGTGAATTATACAGTAATATATTTGAAAGAAAAAAGAGAAGACTCAAGTACTTTACTGTATATTGGGGAAATTACAACACAATTCTACATCAAAATATATTTTAGAGGGCTAGGACTTTGGCCTAGTGGTAGAGTGCTTGCTTAGCATGCACAAAGACCTGGGTTTGATTCCTCAGTACCACATACAGAGAAAAAAGCCAGAAGTGGTGCTGTGACTCAAGTGGTAGAGTTCTAACCTTGAGGAAAGTTCAAGGACAGTGCTCAGGCCCTGAGTTCAAGTCTCACAACTGGAAAAAAATAAATAAAATGTTACAGAGCATAATTATTATAGTTTTCTTTATTAAGAGAACACGGATTAACCAAAATTACCGTATCAAGGTGATACACAACTGTAATCCAAGCTATGTAGAAAACAGAAAAAGGAGAATGATAGTCCAAGGTCACCCCAAGGCAAAAGCATGAGATTCTACCTGAGAAACATTCCGATTGTGTGACTGGAGTAGTAGAGTGCTTCCCTAGCAAGTTTGAGAAGTGAGAGTTGCTGAAAGTGCATTTTTGGCAAATGGGAGGTCCTGAAATATGTGTGTGTATGCACATATATATATATATACATGTGTATATATATTGCTCTTTTTTTCTTTTTTGAAAGATTTTTTCATATATTTTTATTGTAATTAATAGAAGGGTTACATTATATTCACCAGATATAAGGTGCATTAATTCACATACATTGATACCCTTTCTCATGTCTTGGTCCCCATTTCCCTCCCCCCCAACCCCACCCCTCATCTTGTTTTCCCCCCTTCCCTATCAAATTTCAAATAACCAAATACAAATATATCCAATATATCAGATAACAAAGTGAGATACTGCAACAATAAGAGATAACCAAGGGACAGCAAAAGAGATGAGAGATAACTTAGTACATTAAGGACAACAATCACTCATTATATGGCTTTTGTTTCTATATCCTAGAGGTCCTTTCATTTGGCGTCATACTATTTGGCCTTATGTATCTAGGTTTTGCTCAATTGCAAATCTCTGCTAGGAGAGCCCAAGGTTTGTACTGAGTATGACAAATGAGGGAAACCATTTAGCCTATGTTCCTTTGAGTCTGGCTTACTTCACTTAATATGATTTTTTTCTAAGTCTTTCCATTTCCTAACAAATGGGGCGATGTCATTCTTTTTGACTACAGCATAGAATTCCATTGTGTTCAAATACCACATCTTGTTGATCCACTCATCAACTGAGGGACATCTGGGTTGGTTCCATATCTTTGCTATGGTAAATAGTGCTGCAATGAGCATCATTGTGCTAGTGGATTTAGTATGACCTTGTTTCTGGACAATTGGGTAAATGCCTAGTAGTGGAATTGCTGGGTCATAGGGGAGTTCTATGTTTAGTCTTTTAAGGAACTGCCATAGTGCTTTCCATAGTGGTTGAATGAGTTTGCACTCCCACCAACAGTGTAGTAGTGATCCCTCCTGGCCATATCCCCTCCAGCATCTGTTGTTGTGTGTGTCTATATATATATATATATATATATATATATATATATATATATATATATATATATTTCTATGCAAGTGATGGCAATGAAGACATTTTTGACATGAAAACTCTGGAACAATCCCAGTGACAATGGTCACTATACAGTTTCATCTATCCCATTCAGTGCCAGTTATTATGTGCATGTATTAATCTACTCTATCACCAATTTCCAGATGAGACCAGAGCACAAAATGGTTTAAAAAAAAGTGCCCAATGAGATAGAACACATCGGTAGCATAGCCACTATTCATAGCCAGGACACCAGATCCTCTAAGTCCAAACATTGAACTACCATGCAATTTGGGGCCTAGAAATGGACAGTACTAAATCTTTCACCACAGTGGTTGCAATGGATTAAACCTGGTGAGCAGACACAAGGGATATCAATCAAAGCTGAAATCACATGACAGCACTACTTCCCAAAGCCAGATGGAACCCCTGCAGCAGAAAGACTGAGCAAGCATCTGACAATTACCCTCACTTCAGATTCTAAGAGACTCTGGATGAGAGAAGGTGGGGGTGGGGGTCGTTCTCCCAGCAAGGTCAACCCCATAGATAACCTGGGCCTGGTACAAACTTTGCTTACAACTACATCCTTCATATCTGGGACCTAAGAGCATCCCAGAAATATTTGCTTTGTTCAGTATTCTCACATCACACGGAATCCATCTCATAAGCCCATTGCTTAAAAACAAATCTCACAGAAGACAAGGAGAATAAGAGTCAAGCATACATTCATACTGAATCAATCTTTACTCTAAGTGGCAGTCTTGCCAGTGTCCCCATGGAGAAAATTTTAAGTTCCAAAGCTACATAGAAAAACCCATCACCTAAAAGGATCGAGGCTCTTGAGGCATTAAGCAAACAGAAGAGACTAAAAAAGCATGTAGCTTTGGACAGAGATTTATAAGGAGTTCTGATTTGAGGAAGTAAATGCACATGCCAAAAGAAAAAAAATAAAGAAGAAAGAAGAAATGCAGACACTACAAAAGATTCCCTGAAAATTGAAATAGAAGTGATAGTCATGTTCTTAGAAAGTCAGTAAGGGCTAATCAAAGGCTGACAGGCTTCTGAAAGCATCATGAGTACTTGTTTCAAAAGTGGGCTTTGAAGGAGTTTGAGATGTAAAGGACACTTCTAAGAGAAGTCACCATACAGTTACTCAGACTGAAAAAGAGCAACTACAAAGTGTCGCTTCTGTCTTCCCTGGCAGGTAACCTGGCAGGGTCAGTATGGCCTGTGCTTAGGAGAGAAGCCATTGCCACCATCCAGTTCTCAGGCCACCCCTCCTTGAGGGACAGGTGTATGTCAAGGTCCAGTACAAAGGCTTGCCATTACGTTGTGTAAATGGGAAGGTGGCTAATCTTAGATTGGCAGTAGACATCTGCTGGATTTAATCCTTCAGAGCAGGGGTCAGACCTGGAGACCAATTTCATCCCTTCATCTGCTTCAGAAAGCAAAGTTCTGTTGGAAAAGAGTCAAAGATGGGCCTCACATACAGGCAACCATGCCATCAGAGGGCCCCCCAAACAGAGGGGGCCACCACTGATTAAATATCCTGCTGCTGGTGCTACTCCATTCTGAGATAAGTATTCAAATACTTGTGTGTGTGTGTGTGTGTGTGTGTGTGTGTGTGTGTGTGTGTGTGGCACTGAAGTTGGCATTCAGACAGTTTCTACGTAAACACTCCAACACTTGAACATCTTTCTTAGCCCTTTTAGCTTCCATTATTCTTCCTTGCATCAGACTATGATCCTTCTACCTAAGCCACCTCATCTCACACATCTTCTACGATGCCCAACTGAGTGAGATCTTGCTAACATTTTGCCCAGGATGACCTTAAACTATAATCTTCTAGATCTCTATCTCCTAAGCAGTTAGGATCGCAGGCTTATACCACCATCTACAATGCTGGAAATTCTTTATTCAACCACAGGTTCCAGATATTCATTTTTTACTGCCCTCTACCCCTATATCTTGTACTTAGTGTTTAATACAGCACCACCTTTTTTTTCCTTTAAGGAGATACTGCATTAGACCCAACATATACAGAATAAAGCCTGGAAGCACATTTTTCCTGAGGCAGAGACTTCAAGGTTGGGTTTAGGACCCACAGAGAAGGCAATCTCTAAAACATGTAGTCCTCTATATCTCATTTCTTACCAAATATCTGCCCTATCTCACAGACCAGAGATACATTTTTTGAGAGAGTTTGTGCCAGTCCTGGGGATTAAACTCAGGGCCTGGGCACTGTCCTTGAGCCTTTGTACTCAAAGCTAGTGCTATACTACTTGGGTATAGAATTACTTCCAGCTTTTTCATAGTTTATTGGAGATAAAAGTCTCAGAGACTTTCCTGCTTGGGCTGGCTTCAAACTGTGATCCTCTAGGGTTTGGAGGTGCAGCTCAGTTGGCAGAATGCTAGCTAGCCAATGTGAGAAAGTAGCAGATACCAAGTTAGAGTCCTGGTCTAAGGAAGGAAGGAAGGAAGGAAGGAAGGAAGGAAGGAAGGAAGGAAGGAAGGAAGGAAGGGAGGGAGGGAGGGAGGGAGGGAGGGAGGGAGGGAGGGAGGGAGGGAGGGAGAGAGGGAGGGAGGGAGGAAGGGAGGGAAGGAGGGAGGAAGGGAGGAGGAAGGAGGAAGGAAGGAAAGAAGGAAGGAAGGAAGGAAGGAAGGAAGGAAGGAAGGATAAAAAAAATCTCACCCAGATACCCATGGCTCACATTTGTAATCCTAGCTACTCAGAAAGCGAGGATTTGAGGATTGCAGCTCAAAGCTAACCTGAACAGGAAAGTCCAAGAAACTCTTATCTCCAATAAACTACTCAGAAAAATACAGGAGTGGTAATGTGACTCAAGTGGTAGCACATTAGCCTTGAACACAAAGGAAATCCAGGGACAGCATGCAGGCCCAGAATTCCAGCCCAGGATCAGCAAAGAAAGAAAGTGAAAAAGGTGGGGAGGGGGCAGCTAAGGGAAGAGGAAGAGAAAGGAAGAGAGAGGGAGAGGGGGAGCGAGCGGGGGAGAGAGAAAGAGGGAAGGAAGGAAGGAAGGAAGAAAAAGAAAGAAGGAAAGAAAGAAAGAAGGAAGGAAAGAAAGAGAAGAAATCAGCCTCTTACGTAGTTAGCATTACAGATGTGAGCCACTGGCACTCATCAGTTTGTGAGTACAATGCTTGGTCGATATCACCCCTCTAATCATTCTCCTTCATCTCTCCCAATGCCATCCATCCCATTAAGACTCCTGGTTCCATTTTGACATATGTATGTTGAGGGCTATGCTGTGTTCTCCTACCTTTCCTCTCTCCATTTATCTGGCTCAGCCCTTGGATTTCCTCCTCCCATCCCCACCCAAGACAAAACACCTTTCTGCTTCCCAGTTCATTTTCCTAAACTGATACAAACAGTTGGTAAGAAGTCAGCAGTAGGTAAGAAGAGTTATACCATTGAAATCGTCCCCTGGGTAAACTATAATTTTTGTGTATTTGTATAACATCTTTTTTTTTGCCAGTCTTGGGGCTTGAATTCAGAGCCTAGGCACTGTTCTTGTGATTTCTCAAGGCTAGCGTTCTACCACGTGAGCCATAGCACCACTTCCAGCTTTTCCTGTGTATGTGGTACCAAGGAATCAAACCCAGCTTCATGCATGTTAGGCAAGAAATGTATCACTAGAACACACTCCCAGCCCCCAAATCATTTTAAATTGTATAATATCTCTTCACCTAGTTATAGAAAGCTTACTACCTGAGTTCTACAATGTAGGTCTTAAATGTTCCCCAAAGACCTTATGTTCAAGGCTTTGTCCCCAGAGTGACACTACTGAGAGGTGGCAGAACCTGCAGGAAGTGAGGCCTGGGAGAAGTCCTGGGTCTTAGGGATGTACCCTGAAGGAGTTGGTGACAGCTCAGCCTATTCTTTTTGTTTCTTTGTACTCTGACTCTAGACATGAACAGTTTTGTTCATCCTGTTGCATCTTGTTCTTTGATCGCAGTGTGCTGACTCACCACAAACCCCAAGCCACAAGACTGTGATTAACCAGACTCCTCCAACATCTATAAAAATCAAGTTTTTTTCCTTTATAAATTGTCTTTGGCATTTTATTGTAATGACAGAAAGCTGACTAACACGGCCAAGCCTTAGTCTAGATTTGTTATGTATCAGCCTCACTTCCTGCTCTGTACTTTCTAAAAAAGAAAATGTCTCTATTGCTACTGTGAATGCATGCACTGCAGAGTCTCCCACTGTCTGCACCATCAGTAAGTAGTAAGCCGCATGCACTGCAGAGTCTCCCACTGTCTGCACCATCAGTAAGTAGTAAGCCTCTCTGACAAGCTGCTCTCTCTGGAGCGTTTCTTGTTCTCTGTTTCTGGGGATTCCCTGGAAACAACCTAGGAATGGGTCCTAGTGGGCTCATAGTAAATCAAGTCTATCATTCTTACATTCCTGAACCTAAACCTGACCTTTTTCCCCCTTTCTATCCTACTTCTTTCTGTTTTTCCACATACAAGGGCTTGGACTCTCAGTGTTCCTTCTTGCTCCGCTTACTTACCCATGGCTCTCTATGACTTGAACCAGGCTCCAGGTTGGCTTTTTCTGGTCATTCTGGTTATTTTGGAGATGGATTCTTACGGATGTTTCTGCTTGGGTTAATTTCAAACCAGCATCCTCCAATTTTAGGGTGACACACTGGTTTCCAGGCTCTGATTCTTTTCTTAACAGGCCAAGGAAGGTCTTGTGTTTTTTTCAACATTTAGCATAGACTCCATATTATATCCAAGGTGCAGCCAGATATCCTAGAAAACTAGCAGGTCCACCCCAATGTCTTTAAGAACTGAATGAGGACTTCATGCCAATATGTTTTCCCCTGACTGGAATAGTTCACACTTCTTCCTGTTACATGTAGAAGCTGATTTCAGGGTCTTGACTTGGTTCCTGCTGGTATAGTTAGGAAATTCTTATCGTTCCCTTACTGTGTAACTTTCCTCCTTCCTTACAAGAACCTGAACTTCTTTGTTTAATTGCTGCCAAGATACAATCCTTGCTGTCATCCTGGAGACAGTGTGAGACAAGATCATGAGCAGATTATTGCTTGAACTAACCTATGATGGCATGACCTGTGGTCAAGGACAGACAGCTGTCCTCTAGCAAAGGAGAGAAGGCTTCAGCTAGCCAAGAAACTTCTGAACTCCTGGTGGTTGAAGATGTTCAAATTTATAGACAGCCAGCTTAACCAAATGAATATGTAGAAGCTGAAACATGTCTTGACTGGGGTTTAAAGGCGGGAGGTTGGAGGAATGGAGAGAGGAAAGGTGGGAGAATGCAACCATAATACTTGATGGTCATGAATAGACATGGAGGTAAGAAGAAATGGGATAGATGGGAAGAGAGGGAGCATGAGGGAAAGGAGAGATCCTGACCATAACGCCTGACACAAACCAATGAACATGTTCAAGTGAAACCTGCTTGAACAATTATTTGAAGATACATTTTTAAATGATATGAGGTTTATTCGAATAAATAAGCCTAGCTCTCAGACATCTCATCTGCCCTACAGAACACAGTTGCTGACACATCTCCATTGTCGGCCTCCTTTGGAACACTTCTACCCACATGTCCAGAATCACAGGCTGTCTTCCCCACAGTGGTCAGTCATCAGCTATATCAGCATTGTCTATAACCGTCATGGAGCCTTGCTTAGTTTCCCAGGATGCCTGCAGGTGTCTGCAGCCAACTGTCCTCTTGAATTCAACTTAAATTCTCCTTTGTTTTCTTTCTTCAGTTAATTTTCTTCTTTGCAAGGCCTCTAATTCCACTGTGAATAGCCAACTAACACTGAAGTGCTTGCAATTACCACTGGCTCCACTGATCAGGCTCATTAGCTACTTCTTCTTCCCACGGCTCTGCATGGCCGCAGTCACTGTGACACCAGACACAGTCCAGGTAGTGTTAACCCCCGGGAATGCATTCCGTACTGACTTCAGAAAACTGAGGAACTTAATCTCAAAGTCCTTCCCAAAGGTCTGCTCACAGGCTCAGCCGATTATCTTCATCCTAGAGCACTGGCCTGAAGGGAGCTTTCTAGCCAGTTCTTTACTGGAATCAGCAATCCCAGGGAAGCAAGAGTGTAGAAAGTTGGACGTGTAAAAGTAACATCATGGAAGAAATACAGAGCAGGAAACAGCTTCGTAAGAAAATGCATCATTATTTGGGGCCTCTCCACAGAGCCTGTGTAGACTCACTGCATCTTGGAAACAATGTTCAGGGAAGAATAAGTGAGTGGGGTTTGTGCTGATTCCCTGTCATCCCCTGTGCAATGGTCTTACTGAGGAAAGCTTTCACAGGGCAGAACTAACCCACGATACATTTTCATTGTGTGTCACTAGATTCTCCTGGACAGCCCCCAAACAACTCCAAATCTCTGTATCAAGTCAAGCTGGGTCTGCCATTGGGCAATAGAGAAATACCAAAGACCAGCCTTGGTCTCCAGGGGCCTCTGGAGGAAATAATAGCAAAGGTTTTCCAGCAAGTCAGTGGTGGGCCCCTAAAGCAAGCAGGGCAACACATGTCACATATGGATAATGTGTAGTGATGGCTCAAGTCATGATTCAGCTTCTATTGTTCTGATGCTTAGGGAGTTTCACTTTGCAAACATGCATCCAACTTTAATAATCAAGTACATCCAAGAGAGATGACAGCAAATTCTGCTACTAGATACTCAAACTTAGATGGTGTGTTTGAGATTATTCTCTTTTTAGCATTAGAACAATCATAGTTTTAAACACATAGTAACCTAGTCCCATATTAATTATTTACTGACTTATTAATTTCTTGACATATTCATGTTCAGGATGGTGCTTAGAATATTACAGACATTAGAGTAGTCCCTTCTCTGTGAGAGATGTGATTTAAGAACTTTAGTAAATGCTCAAAACAGTGGATTGTATCCAAACCTACATATCATTGTCTTCACATACCAATGAAAAGTTTAATTCAAAAAGAAACCATAATAAGAGATCAAAAACTAACCCATAATAATAAAATAGTAGACTTATAATAATACATTGTAATATATTTGTCAGCTTCACGTTTTGACACATTATTCTATGAAGTAAGTCTCTTGAAACTCTGCATTTCAACACACAATTGTCATTGCGATAACTACAAGAGCTTCAAGGTAACTAACAAGTGGAGAGCATATAAAAAGTGGATATAAGTAATGATCCATTTCTGAGATAGGACACAACAACATCAAACAAGACTTTATCACACTACTTATGGTGTCATTCACTTTTAGAAGATATAAAATAATTATTTGTAGACTTTTCCATCCTTGAGCAAAATAGGTAAGCGACAGTACCCAGGCATTGAGTTCAGGCCTCATTACTGGCCAAAAAAAAAGGAAAGAAGAAATAAAAATATATTGTATATATGAGTATTTGGTTATTTGAAGTCAGATAGGGAAGGGGGGGAAACAAGATGAGGGGTGGGGGTGGGGAGAGGGAAATGGGGACCAAGACATGAGAAAGGGTATCAATGTATGTGAAGTAATGCACCTTCTATCTGGTGAATATAATGTAACTCTTCTATTAAATACAATAAAAATATATTTTAAAAGGTTCAAATTGAAAAAATGCCAAAATACCTTTTACAAGGGTCTGTTTAAGTTGACTTTGCTTTGACTTTGTCCCTGACACTTACCAGAGTTCTGCTGTTCTTGCTAGGGAATCCAGATCTGGAGCCTTATCATAATGTAATTACTGGCATTTAACTACCCAGTGGATGCAGCACAACCTGGAATTCCACAGGCCATGATTGAAAGCTTGCTTTCTGCTCTTAATTACCTCGCACTGTGGCAATGACATATTAAAGGCTTTTGAGACTTAAGAGTCATCAAGGTGAAATATTGAAGATAATTTCTGCCAGCCACAATCTCTTCAGAGACATGTTCTTAACACTTTCTTTCCATGCTTTCTATAAGCTAAAGAGAAAAGAAAATTCCCCACTTCATTTCTCCTAGGGTTCAACTCAGAATGCCTGTCTCCAAATGCTGGAAATACCTATAATTAAATTTTCCAGATTTTTAATTGTCTTTTCAATTTTTGTTTGTTTTGCCGGTCCTGGGTCTTGAACACAGGGCCCTGGGCACTGTCCTTGGACGCTTTTTGCTCATGGTTAGTGCTCTGTCACTTGAGCCACAGTGCCACTTCTGGTTTTTTCTGTGTATGTGGTACCAAGTAATCAAAGCCAGGTCTTTGTGCATACTAGATGAGCACTCTACCACTAGGCCACACTCCAGGCTCCACCATAAAATTCTGACAATTAAAATTTCCAAGAAGTTCTTCATATTTCTTGGTTACAAAAATTAAAAAGGAGTTTTGTAACTCCCTCTGATTAATTTTTGATAACTATATCAGAACTTGAACTCAGGTACTACGTGCTATCCCATAGCTTTTTTACACAAGACTGGTGCTTTACCATTTGAGCCATACCTCCACTTTTGGCATTTTGTTCATTAATTGGACATTAGAGTCTCTGGGACTTTCCTCTCCAGGTAAGCTTGGGACAAAGATCCTCAAAGCTCAACTTCCTGAGAAGCTGGGGTTACAGCTGTTAGTAGCTAGGATTACAAATGTGAACCACCAGCACCCATCTTGATGCTTTTTCCCTGGTTAAAACAGGAAATATTTCTTGCAGCCTGAATATAAAAACAGAACAACCAGAGCCACATGATCTATATAGGAGGTTTGATTTCTGTACTCAGAATTCCTAATGACCTCTGAATGACTCAGGAAAGGATAGCAAAGAACTTTTCCAGTGTCCTAGGTCCTATAACAAAATGCATAGATTACCCCAAAACTAACCTCCTGGAAAATCTGGGATCTAGTGCTGACCCATTCCTCGGAGAATGTGCCTATTTTCTCACTTAGTAGAAAGGAAAAGAAGCTCTCCAGGCCAGATCTGCTTTATATAGACAATAAACTCATTTAATGCAGATAGACCCAAACCATAACTCCAACTGGTTGTAGGCTAGGATTTCAATATGTTACTTCACAATGACCATAGCAACTCGTGATACTGGTTAGATTCGTTCTCACCTCACCCACTACTATCATGTCCTTATCCAGTATAATATAAAGCCTCAAAAGCCAAGAGTAGGAGTTAGACTTGCTTCAAACAGAGTAGCTAATCAAATGGGAGTGAGACTTCTTCCAGCAGTAATTGAATGTGAGTAGGATGCTAGATAAGGGGAAGGGCTACATGAGCAATGAATCACATTCTGATGTGGGTGTAGTGACTACATTCAATTGGCTAGAAGATGGATTCCTAGATGTTTCACCCAAAATAGCCATGCCATTTTCTTGAGAAACTCAAATAGTTGTAGAAAAAAATTAATCTTCAATTGGGTATACAAAGGTGTATTGTTCAATGATTTGGATCAGAGTCAACATTTCCATCATCTTCCTCCATTCCCTCATCCTTTCCCATGGAATGATACCAAACTTCCCACTTGCTTTTCTATATATGTACACTGAATCTTACAAATGTATTTGTCTTGCATCCCCCTTCCCATTCATCCATCTCCTAATTCCAATGATACTTCAACTCTGATCCTCTTTGTCAAACTGTTAGTTGTTGCAAGGGCTTACTCTCTAGAATTTCACTCCTGCATATGCTATCCTTCAGTCAACTTGATCATGTATAAGCCTTTTCCCAAACACAAGGTATTTGTTCATAAGGGAGGTTGGATTAGGGTTCTAAGATCCACACATGAGAGAAAATACACATTCTATTGTCTTTCTGGGCTTGCCATTACTTCAGTCTGGGTGAATATTTTACAGATCCACCCCTTTCCCTGCAAATGACATGGCTTTGTTGTTCCTGATGACTGCATAAAACTCCATTGTGTAGACAGATGGATGGATAGACGGATAGGCTGATGACAGAAAAATAGACATCAGATAGTTAGATATTTAAATAGATAGAAAGCAGATATATGCCAGGCATGGTGGGCCATGCCTGTAATCCTAGCTACTTAGGAGGCTGAGATCTGAGGATCAAGGTTCAAAGGCAGCCCAGGCACAAAAGGGCCTGAAACTCTTATCTTCAATTAACCTCTAGAAAACAGTAAGTGTGGCTTGGCTCAAGGGTAGGGCAGTAGCCTTGAGCTGAAGAGCTCAGGGACAGTGCCCAGGCTGAGTTCAAGCCCCATGACCCATAAAAAATAAAGAAAAGAAAAGAAACTGATAGATAGATAGATAGATAGATAGATAGATAGATAGATAGATAGCAACATTTATTTTTATCCATTCTTCCATTGCAGAGCATCTAGGCTGCTTCCATAATTTGGGTGCTATAATGAACATGGGTTTGCAATTGTAAATTCTGATTGCTAACCAGGGATGAAGTTTGTATTCCTGTACCATAATGATGTATCATCAGAAATGCTGATCCTAACAGAAATTCATCAAAATCCCTTTGTCGATAATACTTAAACTGTGGGAGTAAGAGTGAATGCAAGGTAGGAGTTAGCAAGCATTTTCTGTAAAGGAGCACATAGTAAATAACTGAGGCACTGAGAGCTGTATGGTCTCTGTTACATCTAATGCAGCCATTGGCAACACATAAATGAATGGTGATAGCTGAGATCCAATAAAATTTTACTTATGAAATCAAGTAGCTGGTAGGTTTTGGCTCCTAGACCATAGATTGAAGGTCCCAGTGAGTGAGAAGAAGAGCCTGTTTTAGAGCTATGCTCTTGGTCAAGGGGGAAGGAAGGGTGTCTGTTTATCATATTCTTAATTGTGATTGTGTCAAAATGGCTCATCCCAAAGAGAGTGTTACATAGTCCTTAGCTTAATCTTTTCCACCCTAGGCAAATTATTAGTGCTATCCATCTGGATTCATAAAGAAAAAATATGTGCTGTCCTCAGGTTAATAGTGGTTCCATTTCTGATGCCATCCAAGCAGGTCATGGCCCAGCAGCCATGTCTGCCATTTCCAACGATGATGAATAAGAAAAGAAGGCTTTATTTGTACAAAGACACCTAGTTGGACAAGCTCTGGAAGAAAGAAAAGATTTTTCTCTCTCAATAAAATAGGTATAAAACCTCAATGATATGTGTGCACTATATTTATTCTATTAGTCCTGACCTTGAACACTGAAAATCAGCTATCATATACTAATAGCATAATTGTCTTGTAATTTTGTCCTTGAAACTAGAATACTGAAATCAGTTCTCAGAGATGGAATTCACATAGTAATTAGCCTGAACCTTGTGGATCAACTCAAACATAGCAAATAGATGTTCCTTGAGTGACAATACTGTGCATTATTAAAGTAGTTGATGTACTTGGTGTCTGTGGGAAAAAAGCAAATATATTCTTTTTGATGCATTGGTAGCATGTAACATTTCCTGACAGATGTGAGAATGTTGAGGTAGAATTTAAATAGAAGCCCTGTCTATTGTGCCTAGTGTAAGGAAACAAATTAATCAATCCAATAAGAAAAAAGCTCTATTTTTCCATTTTTGAGCCCTGGAGATAACCAATTGCAGTAGAATACAAGTGAAGATACAGTAAAGACACTTCTCCCCAGTTCACTGATGTACTATTCACAGCCCAGATGCCTTAAAGTTAAGGAATAGAATAAGAAAATGAATGTTTATGAACATATAGAATGGAATTTTACTCACCCATTAAGAAAAACAATATTATGTCCTTTGCTCGGAAATGAATGGACCTTAACAAAAATATGTTAGGTAAAGTTAGGCTCAGAGAGACAGAGTGCATGTGTTTGCTCATATGTGGAAATTAGAGCCATAAATGTATATGAAAACATATACAGGGATCTAAGCATTTACACAAGAACACACTGACTAAAGGATGGTATATGGAGGAGAGAATTCCAAAGATGTAGCTCCTTTGAACTACTGGCTTAAAAGTTAATGAAATTGGCCAGGAATTTGGCCTAGTGCTAGAATGCTTGCCTAGAATGCACAAAGACCCGGGTTTGATTCCTCAGTACCACATACATAGGAAGAAGCCTGAAGTGGTGCTGAGGCTCAAGTGGTAGAGCTCTAGCCTTGAGAAAGTCCAAGGACAGTGCTCAGGCCCTGAGTTCATGCCCAGGACTGGCAAAAAAAAAAGTTAATGAAAGTAATACCAGGAAGCTGTAACGTATGTTCTCAAGTAGGGGAGACATCAAAAAGCAAGAGAAGCCAGGCACCAGTGGCTCACACCTATAATCTTAACTGCTTTGGAGGTTGAGATCTCAGGATCTCGGTTTGAAGCCAGCCAAGGCAGAAAAGCTCCCATAAGACTCTTTTCTCCACTTAATCACTCAAAAACCAGAAATAAAGCTGTGGCTCTCGAGGGAGAGCTCTAGGCTTGAGCACAAAATGGCTCAGGGTCAATGCCCAGGCCTTGAGACATCAACTGAAAAAAAAAATGAGGAACAGCATACATATGTAGAGATGAAAGATGATACATACAGTCATTGCAGCCAATGTACATATATGAAAATGGATCCACATAACCTGAGAAGATTAATAAATTAGGAAAGACAGGGAGGATATTAGAGGGGTGACTTTGATCAACATAGGTTGTACTCATTCAACTGAGTTATTAAATTGAAATTTCTTTCATAATTACTTCCCTAAAAATGTTTAAATACTCATAAACTAACAAGCTGAATTGAAATGATTTTGTACAACTACTTTTAGACAATTTTAAAGAACAAAATAATTAAAAATGGCAGAAAAGGAAATTGCATCTGTATGGAATGTGCATGTATTTTTCCTTTTCATTGTTCCATAAACAATACAGAGCAGTTATGTATATGAAATTTATCTTGTTTGGGATATTCTGAACAACCAAGAAAAGATTTAAAGTAGTTGGAGGATGTGTATCAATTATATGAAAATTGGATGTAATTTTATTGGATAGCCTTGAACATGCACAGATCTTAATCTCCTCAGGGAACAGGGCCACTCTCCTAAGATACCAAAGGAGGATTTTTGGCACATAGGAACAAATGAGAGAATTTGTAATATGTAAAAGTTCTAAAAGGTTTATGGATAAAACATATTATAATACTTACCTAAGACCTGAATTCCACATGATAGATTTGGTTGACCAGATTGGCATACAAAAGGCAGAAAATGGTTCCAGGAGTTCAGTCTAATTCTAACAGGAACTCAAAGGGTGTATAGTGAAGAGAAGACCAAGGGGAACAGATATTCTCAGCCAGCACACACAATGAAACAGCAAGGAAGCCAATAAAAGGTTATTGGAGGTAAAAAGAATAATCAGTATGGATGAAAGCTGAGAGACTTTTTTAAATTTTTTACATGCCCCTGGATGAGGAAGTAAATGCTTCCAATTGGTTCCAAATATATCTAGCCCCCTGAGTACCAAGGTGTTTTATGGTCAATTGTTATATGTGGGTGGTAGTAGGCAAGCCATAGAAATCAGGCCCTAAGTAGAGTTCCACCAAATCTTCTCACGGCCTGCATGAGGAAAGGATGGGAAAGCTAAATGGTTTTCCCACCAATGTGTGTTATAGGTCAAGTTTCCTCACATTTATTCCAATGTATTTTTCCTGTGTCCTGTATACAGAGATAAGCAATGGTTGGAGAAGGTATTATTATCATTATGATTATCAATGGGGTAGGAGATGAAGAAATTCTTCATTTCTGGGCATTGTGAGATAACATTTGCAAATCAAGATCCTTCCTTTTATTAAGGATAATTTTCATAGGAAACCTACAACATTCTGTTTATTTCTCTATTTAGATCCAGAATTGTTCCCCAAAGCAGAGATTAACTTCACAAATCATCAAATTCCCTGTATTTTTATTAACTGTTAAACACAAATGTTCTTTACCATTAAATAGTCTGAAGAGCTATATTTGGGTTTAAAAAAAGCTATACTTCAGACATGACAGATTTTTTTGTCTGAACAAAAGAAACAAAATTCATAGACTCTCGGGAGTTTCCAGAGAGAAAACTGTAATATTATTTCTTCATCTTTGGATATCTATGAACATTTCCAAGGCAATACTTGTAACTGTGGTCTTAACTATCCAATCAACCTAATTTTCTATTTTTTCAGCTTTTGTTTGAAATTGAACATCCCTACAAATGAGTGTAACACAAAAATCTTGAAAGTTTCTGAGAGTGGCTTACACCTGTAATCCCACCTATAATTTAGGAGACTGGGTGAAAGTGGAGTTGGAAATGGAGCTGAGAGTCAAGTGGTAGAACACCAGCTTTGAGCAGAAAAAAACTAAGGGACAATGCTCAGACTCTGAGTTCAATCCCTAGTACCAGCATAAAAATATGTTTCTGAGAAAGGTGAATATTACTGTTCTGAGCCACAGTATCTACTGCCCTTTGAATTTCAGAATGAGGGATATCAGAGTCAACCCAAGAAACCAAAATACCAAGTATCTAAGCTCAGCTCCTGCTCATGTTCAGTATATTATACACTGTATATTTGTGTATGTGTGTATGCCAGTTGTAGGGCTTGAACTCAGGGCCTGGGCACCGTCCCTGAACTTTTTTGCTCAAGGCTACTTAAGCCACAGCTCCACTTTCATCATAGTTGGTGCAAAATTGGATATGACAGCCTTATGGACTTCATTCTTGGTCTGGCTTTGAACTACAATCCTTGGATCACAACTTTCTCAGTAGCTAGAATCATCGTTGTGAACCCTGGCGCCCGGTTTATGCACTGTGTTTTTCTGGCCAAACTTAACTCCACCTGGGGAGAATTGGAAAAAGATATATGTTCAGTCTTAAATTCCAGAATTCATTCTGTCCATTCAAGCAATCCATGGATGTATCTACCACTGATCCTCACACATTCTTCATAAAGACATTTTGTGAACAACTGACAACTCCTCTGGGGTTTTTGCACTTAGATATCTGCTTGGCAACCAGTTCTGAATGTTCATTGGGGGCTCTGTTTGTTGGCTCACCCACCAAATGGGCAGGGCTGGAGGAAACTGCAGCCATACATTTAAATAGCTTACTTAACTGTGCATGTTCTGCATTAATTGCTTTAGCCTTCAATTGGACATGAGCTTCGTAATTTTCTCCTTACACAGAGAATACAGGTAAAATTTGATGGGCCGCGCTGGCCCTGGGCCGGACAACTGCAAAGCCTCTTTTCACATGAATGACAATGAACATGGAAGACAGGCGAGGATATCACAAATCATAAGGAGTTGGTAGAGGTCTGTGTTCCAGAGAGTAGTGATGACATTTGCCTAATCCATCATTTATGCCTCAGTGTTTTCTTTCTTCTTCCTGTTTTTTGTCAATGGAGGATTACAATGTCTCTCAATTAGCAGTTGCTCCTCCTTGTTTAATGATTCCTGACTCATTAAAGGCAGGTGGGGACCATTTTGTGATAGGCTTTACTTTCTCTAACCAATTACTTGAGACTCATGAGAGCATTTTATTAAGCCTAGGACTTCCCTGTTCACTTTAAGCCTTCTTGGACAAACTGGTCAGAGAGAGTATTGTCTTTTGGTTTTGTTTTTTAATTGTATTTTATTGCCAGGGTGATGTGTAGAGAGG
This sequence comes from Megascapheus bottae, assembly GCF_031878675.1. Taxonomy (NCBI): domain Eukaryota; kingdom Metazoa; phylum Chordata; class Mammalia; order Rodentia; family Geomyidae; genus Megascapheus; species Megascapheus bottae. Next base: position 52,853,000 of record NC_143523.1, read on the forward strand.
TTACAGTTGCATTTGTCAAGTAGTGGGTGCATTATTTTTTGAACATTGATACCCCTTCCCATGTTTTTCTCCCATTTTCCCTCCTTCTACCCAATCATTTTGTTTTACCCTTTCCCTTCCCTATTTCAAATAAACAAATAAACATATACACAATATACCAGGCACCAAAGTCAGATTTAGTAACAAGATGAGATAAACAATAAGAGGAAAAAAAAGAAATGAAATAACATCACATAGTACATTAAGAACAACAATCACAAAGATAAACCTCTTGTTTCCATATTCTGAAGTTCATTTCGCTTAGCTTCATTCTACATGGACAAGAGATTATTTTCTACTGAGGTGACTTACATAAAAGTAAGAGCTAGATAATTACCAGAAAAATGTGTTTCTCCTTTCATGCCACGTGTTACTTCAGTGAAGTTTTAAACTTCATGTTCCAGCTCTTCAGTGTTTAGTCAGACAGTCTATATGTATCTTGCCTCATTCACCACATTTATTCACCCAGACAGGTGTAGAGTGACCCCCAAAGAGAACATTTTTAGTCAAAATATTGTCAGTGTCCTAATCACCAATGGCAATGCCAAGCTCTAAGGAATGCAAATTGCCATCAGGAGAAATTCTGCCTAATGGCTCTGGTCACTTGGCTTGGACATGTAAGTTACTGTAGGTACCTTTTCTGAATACTAAGTGGTTGTGACTTAGGGATGATGCTGGACTTGATTCACAGTAAGTTTTGATCTGATACCAGAGTGTTGCATTGCATTAGAGAAAGCTCCGGCTTGCCTTGGTCATTAAGCCTGTGTTATGGAGACCTTCCTGGATTTCTGTTGCTGCTGATTAGCTTTTCCTGATACATCAAAATGATGCTATGCTATTGCAAATTCACCATGTGACAGTGTCCTTGGGGATCTTTCAAGGCCAAGATGGAAGGAAAAATTGTATAAGAATTCTGTGAGGGAAACTTAGCTCTGTCCAATGTTACCAGAGTTAAAAACAGCAACAACTCAAATATAGAACGTCCTTTACCTTCCTCTTCAACAAGCACTTAATAAACGTCATCCACAAACCCTCACTTTCTAAGAACTACCACCATTTCTTCCATGACACAAACTAAGAACCATGAACCAGTCAGTATTTTGCTTACTTCTGGGACCCCAAACAACAGTCACTCATTATATGGTGTTTGTTTCCTTATCCTGGAGGTCTTTACATTTAGAGTCATACTATTTGGCCTAAATTTTGTTTTATTGTAAATCTCTGCTTGGAGAGCCTAAGTTTGCTATTTATTATGACAAATGAGGGAGACTATTGGGCCTATTTTCCTTTGAGTCTGGCTTATATCACTTAATATGATTTTTTTCTAAGTCTTTCCATTTCCTTATAAATGGGGCAATGTTGTTCTTTCTGACAGCAGCATAGAATTCCATTGTGTATAAATACCACATCTTGTTGATCCACTCATCAACTGAGGGACATTTGGGTTGGTTACATATCTTTGCTATGGTCAATAGTGCTGCAATGAACATCATTGTGCTAGTGGATTTCATATGCCCTTGTTTCTGGACCATTGGGTAAATGCCAAGAAGTGGAATTGCTGGGTCATAGGGGAGCTCTATGTTTAGTCTTTTGAGGAACTGCCATACTGCTTTCCATAGTGGTTGAATGAGTTTGCACTCCCACCAACAGTGTAGTAGTGATCTCTCCTGGCCACATCCCCTCCAGCAAACTCTAAGATTCCACCTCACTCCAGTTAGAATGGCCAGGATCAAGAAAACCAATAATACACACCACTCTTACACCTAGTCTCCTCTTCTTTGATTCCCAGGCATGTCCCCTGGTTCCAAGATGCTGGGAGATCTCTACTATTAACTTACTTCAACATCTGTGTGTGGATGTTGGGGAATTTGATCTTCACATTCCTGTCTATGAGATTCTAAAATATAAGAGAACTGAAAAAGTTATGTGCTTTATTTCTTGAGCCTTTTTTTTGGCTCTGTCCATAAATTTTAACACCAGACCCGCATGCTCTCTGGGTATTATAGGGAACATGGAAAATGAACCACATGAGACTGTCATCTCATTGGCTGAGATGACAAATTAAAGTAGCAAGCTCACAGCTAACACACAGTAAATGAATAATAAATTCCAATGACCTCCTCCATTCCCTTCCAACCCTTGTTGTATTTGTGTAATATGTTCTTTGCTTCTTTATTAGCCTGAAATGAATAGTAAAACTTGGTATTTTGGTTAGCTAACAACACTCAAAAGTTCCCAAATATCCCTCTCCACACATACATAACTGTCACCATCTATGCAAGCAACCCTGTATGTCAAAAGGCAAAAAAGAATTTGATATTCAACCTCCCTAATTGAGATAAAATGTGAAAAATAAAGATAAATAGGTCATTTTTCTTATTTAGATCTCATTTTGGTTACAAGAAACTAATCTCTGTTATGCTGAGCAATTTTTCCATCACACACTTAATGTGAAATACAGCAGTAAATGTATGATGTTAATGTTTGGTAGTATGTATGATCAGTAAAAGCAACATGTTATAAATACAGAAAAAAACAGAGAGAGAGAGAAAGAGAGAGAGAGAGACAGAGAGAGAGAGAGAGAGAGAGAGAGAGAGAGAGAGAGAGAGAGAGAGAGAGAGAGAGAGAGAGAGAGAGAGAGAAGTAACCTATTATTACTAGATCAGTTGCTACCAGGTCAACTCTGAATTGTCAATCCATAGTCCATATTCCATTTTCTTCAATAGTTCGGTAACAATGGGTACTGGCAACTTTCCAAAACTGAATTATATACTTAGCTATCAGCAATATCTACTAATACAAATACTGTGTCTTAGAGTACAGAAGACTTTGAAAGCAAGGGTGTATGCCACGATCCTGGAAAGAGAGAAGGAAAGACGAGTAGAGGAGAGAGAAAAGGAAAGAGGTAGAGAAGGGAGAGAAGAAGGGAGGGAAGGAAGGAAAGAAGGAAGGGAAGGAGAGAGAAAGGGAAGGAGGGAGGGAAGGAAAGAGGGAGGGAGAGAAAAAATGTGGGAATGGAAAGAGAGAAGGGAAGGGCAGAAGGAAGGAGGAAGATAAAAGAGAAATGTATTGAGAAAGAAAGAAAATCCTCTTTTATGATGACAATTCAATATGTATAACAATAATTTCCTCCTTTGTTACAACCCCAATAAGCATTAAGTTGCCATACAATACGAGTAAACCCTATTATTATCAGTGGTGTAAAGAAAGATTCATAAACATTTTCACATGCTCATGTTAGAAACTTTTAGGAATGTCTTATGGAATAGTCTGGCGGTTGAAATTTTGAAACTCTTTACTAAGCACCCACAACACTCCAAAATCCTCAAGGAAAGCCAGGTGGCAATGGCTCACACCTGTAATCCTAACCATTTAGGAGATTAAGATTGTAGGATCCAGTTCAAAGCCAGACAAGGAAGAGAGAACTAGATGGTGTTCCATTTTCCATGTAACAAAGAAAGCTGCCTTGGGGGGGACAGTTCAAGTGGTGGCACACCACCTATAAACAAACAAAAGCCAAGTGAGAGCTCAAGGCTCTGAGTTCAAGACTGGTAAAAGTGCCATTGGCCTCACTTTACTACACCCCAAGACAAAGTCACCCATGAACTCCTTTCCCCCAAACAAGCAAATAACACCCGAGACTTGGAATAAAGTGAAAATGCAGAGCCTATTCATCTTAAGATGGCCCCAGCAGAACATTAAACCAAGCCTGGCATCCTCCAAAGTCTCCAGCTCTGTAGTATTGTATAATTCCCCCAAAGTTAAACTGGTCTTGCCTCCTCTGCACCCCTGGCTGCCTCAGGACTAGTCAGAATGTCACCTTCTTGGTCATCCAGTACAAAGTAGTCTTTACTCTCAATGTAGTCATAGCAGCCTCCTTCTCACTCCTCTCCCTTCAGCTATACACACTGAAGCACCTGACCACTTAGCTAGCATGTCTCCTATCCTTTATGAACTCCTCTTTCCTGCTTCTTTTCTATTTTTTTTTTTTTTTGCAAATCCTAGGGCTTGAACTCACAGCCTGGGCACTGTTCTTGGACTTTCTCAAGGCTAGCACTCTACCACTGGAGCCACAGCACATCTTCTCTCTTTTTCTGTGTATGTATATGGTACTAAGAAATCAAACACAAGGCTTGGTGCATGCTAGGCAAGCACTCGTACTAATAGGCCACACTCCCAGCCCTCCTTCCTCTTTCTTTACATTATGCCCTGAGCAACTGCTCCCCTCCCCTAAACCTTACCCACCCACTCATCTGTTCTGATGATGGGGAATGGGTATACACAGGGCATTATTTTTTTTCCTTTAAGAGTATAGTCTTCATTCTGGTAATGGACTTCTTATTCTCCTAGAGAAATGTCACTTATTTTGTATTTGCCTTTTTCCTAAATAGATAAGATCACTACCAATTTATGCAATATTGCCCCTCCACTGTATTCCCTTAACCCTTCTCCCACCCTGCCAAGAGGCCCTGCCACTCCTTCTACTCATGCCCTCTGCCCTCTCTCAACTGCTAGAACCATAATTGATTGCCACCTCCACCCCTGCTGTCTTCTTGGAAAATCTAACATCCCAGTGGGTAATTTGCTCCCAACACACAGTTGGTCAACTCTTGGACTTCCCTCCATCCCATACTCCATTCCTTCCCACTCCTATTATCCCACTACCCCATATTCCATCCCTCCTCACCCCACTATCCCACAATCCCATGCTCCATCTCTTCCCAATTACCAGTCCACAGTCCTCCTGGACCACCAATTAAGTCCTACCATCAGTTACTCCAGTTGACCTAGGGCCTTCTCTTACTTCAAGTAGTTTACTTCATGCCCCCATAACAAACTATATATCCTCATCCAAACCTCCAACACATTGACTCCCTCTCTTAAGGAATTGTCTACTTTACCACTCTGGCTTCATTTCATGTTTGGTTCAACTTGAACAAAGAGTCCTGCAGAGTTCATTTATCCATTACTTTTCTCCCTTCTTTATAATCATCTTTGAACACCCCAACTGTCTGCCAACTCCCCACCAACTTAGTTAATCAAAAAAGATCTCTGCAAAAAATTGCCAAATTAATTAAATGATACTCCCACACTTATGTTTTTGACTTAAAAAATTCAAACCTAAAGGAAACACAAGCATCCTATAAGATTAAATATACTACTCAATGAGAATAAAGGAAAGGAAAGTAGAGGATGACTACTTCTCAACAATCTTAGTCCAGAGAATGAATGTAGTAAGAATTTTTAAAGTGCAATAAGACCAAAACTCTGATCCTGACAAGCTTTGGCTCATGTTCAAGGACCACAGAAAGAATCTCAGAGCTGTTTTGAGTCTGCTGGACATATTTCACACAATAATGAAAAGATAAACTGAAAAAAATCAGAACTGAAGAGGTCGTGGCATACAAGAAAAATAACATTAGAAAAACAAAGAATGATTATAAATAAGGTTATAAAACTTCCATAAATGTCAAAATCAAACATTGTTTTGAAGATTACATATAAAATACATCAACCAATGTTTGACATACAGTTGACTATTACAACTATAAACATACTGATAATTTCAACCTATGAGATTAATATGAATCATTTTAAGGAAAAGTGATGAAGGGTGGAATGTAGTAGAAAATTTAGAGAGGAAGGAAATAAAATCATATTTATATTCTAATCTGATCCTAGATTAAGTTAGGAAATACAACTTCAATCTGAAATTGCTAATAGAAGTCAAGTGTGTGTATGAATGAATGTAGTGGATGTTGTTTCCTTGAAGGGTTTAGTTCTCATGCTAGTAGTGCACATCTTGTTCTCCTAGAGAAATGTTACTTGTTTTGTCTACTTTTCATAAGTAGATAAGGTCACAATAGATTTATGTAATACTGCACTTCTGTTAAACCCCCATGTCCAGATGACTCCTTAACCATCCACTGAACAAGAGTTTATTATGAAGCCCCAAATAGAAACCGGCTACCATGCCCCAAACCCACAAGTCCATTCTTTAAGACAGTAATGTTTTCCTTACACAGAAGCCAGTCAGTTGCAACTCACAAATAATGGGTGCCAGTCCTAATATTCAATATACATATGTGAAAACTGGACCCAGTAACCAGAAGCTTGATTAGGATAAGGGATGGATGGAAGAAAACAAAGAAAATGGATGACATTGATCAAGATCTTCTGAGCACTTAAAGATACTCTCTAACTTTAGGCATTTAAGTCACACTGAGCCTCTTCACGATTTACCCGTCTTGAGTCCAAGACACATATCAGAATGGTAGGGTCTGCTAGGTTGTCCCCATGGCTTACCTGCCCTCATCCTTGCACCGCCTTCCCACACGATGATGTCACAATAATGGCACACCAATAGCATCCAGTGGGCGTCAAATGAAATAGATTGAGGATCATGAAATGCAGATTGGATAAAAGATGTCATCAGAACCAAAGTGAAGACTATAAAGACTTCAGTTAATAGAGGATGTTCTTTTTAACTTCCATAATTTTCCATAAAAGTTGTCAATCCTCTCCTAAGTAATGGAATGTTTTGGCCAGAGTCATTTGCTGCTATCCCCTGAGGTAAGGCCTGTTTCTCTTTTCACTTGAGCGTGTGTCTGAGGCTTTCCAAAATGATGATTCTAACAAAACTCTCGTGAGGGAGGGAATGTAGATCTGTAGGATATTTTCCATCCCCCCACAACATTATCAACATGAGTTCTATAGTTTGTTATTGAAAGCAAGAACATTATTGGGCTAGATGCTGCTCAGCAGGATGCAGGAAGACAAGCCCCCGCCTGGTATGAATCTCCCTGATTACAGCCAACACAGCTGAAGCAGCAGGCTAGATGGAACCCATAAACACCTGCCCACATCTGTCAGCAGCGCAGGATAATTAATACCCTCTGCACAGCCCTCCACTTTCCATTTACTTTGCCAATGCTGCAGTTCCATGCCACTGACTCTTCCAAATTGGATATTAATGATTTACTTGCTGAAACCTAAGGGTGCTTACAAAACATGGGCATGTGAATGGCTTGGGGGGGGGAAAAAGCTAATGAAAGGAGATAATGCTGTCTTCTTCTCTTGTGGGTGTGGCCAGGCTAGTGATTTATGGAAGGGGGTCTCCTTCAGCTCTTGATTGTGACAGTAGAGCCAGGAGAGGAAGAGAGTCTGGCTACCCATGTTTCCAACACCTCAGTTGTCTGCTGACAGAACTGGAACGGATGACAGGGTAGGTAGGGTTCTTATCACATAGCTGAAACTCATAGCGTTCATGTATATTCTCTTACAAAAGCAAAAGGAGCCTCTGGCATAGGTTGAATGCCTGGACCTTGCCACTGGCTTACCATAACCTACTTCCAGCTCTGGATACACTGTGCATCCTTGATTGCCCAAGTCCGAGTGGATCAATACTCACAGAGATGCCCAAGCATCACCGTGGCCTATCTCTCTAACACATGTTCTCATGGCACCTGTTACTAATTTCTCTCATATCTGTCAGCCCCTCTTTGGTGGAGTCAATGTACTGACAAAGCATTGTATAGGGGGTTCAAGTGCTATGGTTTTTCAAGCGAGATTAACTTATATGCATGCAGCACGTTTTTACAAAGATTTGTTTTACAAAGATTTGTTCTTGTCCTTTCTCTTGTTTTTACAAAGATTAGCTCTTGTCCTTTCTCTCATTTTATCCCTGCCTCCATCCAAGGCTATGAGATGGATGGATGGGTATCAATTGAATTGTTTGCAGCATCTTGAGGGATGCTATTCTGATGAAGAGTTATGTTTTAATATTTTAGGTGTTAATATATTAGTATGTTTTCCCCCTTCTATGTGGTGAAAAGAACACTTAATGTGATATTTACCCTCTCAAATAATCACTAAGTGCATAATACTATATTGTCAAATCTAGGCTACATGTTGTGTAGCAGATCTCTAGATGCTAATCATCCTACATAACCAAAACTTGGTAATCTCTGAATAATAAGTGTCCACTGCACTCCTTTCAGCCTCTGGGAACTGCCATTCAGTTCCCTGTTTCTAGGAGTTTAACCCATGTTGATTCCTGATATACATGGAAGCAGGAAATATTTGTTCTGTAGCTCACTTACTTTTGTTAATGTAATTCATTCCAGAGTCATATACGTGGTTGCAGGTAACCAGATTTTCTGAATTTCTTCTTACTGTATAGGAGATTGAACTCAAGCCCTCCCATTTGCAAAGCAAGTGCTGTATCACTTGAACCACACCTCTAACCCATTTTGTTTGCATTGGCTATGAAATGAGTGGGGTTGTGATGCTCCTCCCTTGTACTTCCTTGTGTCACTGGAGATAACAAGTGTGCACCCCTTGGCATAGCCATGTGCTTTCCTCATAGCTGAAATACAGGCATGTGCCACCAACTCCAGCCATTTTTCAAAATGTACTCACAAACTTATAGATCTGGCTGTCATCGATTATGATCCCCTATCTCCACTTCCCAAGAAGACAAGATAGGAGGGTGGCCTTGAGATACAATACCCAGCTCTGAGGATAGCTTTCTGTTTTCAAGGCTAATTGTCTACTGTATGCATATACCACACTTCCTATATACTTTCATCTAGCAATATGCTTCCATGTTACTTCTTTCTCTTGGCTATTGTGAATCATGTCACCATACTTGATAGTGATGATATTTCTGTAAGAACCTGGCTTCATTTACTTTAGAAAGTATATCAAGAGATGGGATAGCTAGGTTATTTAATAATTTCATTTTTTGAATTTTTTGAGGAACTTCTATAATGTTTTCCATAGTGGTGTGGATAATTTACATTCCTATAACTTTGAATGATGTTCCATTTTTTTCTACATTCTCTCCAACAATTGTTAACTCCTGTTCTCAATAACTGCCACCCTAATAGGTAACAGGCAAAACTTCACTTGTGTTTCCTTGATGACTTATGACGATGCACAATATTTCATATACATATTGATCACCTGTATGTCTTTTTTAGGAGAAATATCTATTCAAATTCTTTGTTGCTTTTTAAATTAACTTTATTTTCGCTCTGGTGTTATTGGAGTTCATTCATCATACATTTTGGATTTTAACCTGGTATTAGATGAATGTCTTGCAAATGTTTCTTCTATTCCTTAAGTTGCTTTGTTAATGGCTTGATTTGCATTCATCTTAACCATGACTTGATGGTCATGGTACCAAAAACATGATTAAGAAAAGCAAACATAAATGAATGGAGCTCCATCTAACCAAAATGTTCTACCTAGCCAAGTTTTGTTTCTCCTTATCCTGAGCTGTCATCCCTTCTACCACACACAACACACACATGCACACACATATGCACATGCCCACATACAAATGGTATGAACATGCAGGAGAATCTGAGACAGGATGAGCGCTAGGAGAAAGGAATGATAGGAAGACATTTTATATGTACTCCTTGATTAATACCAAATAGAAACGATCCATTTGACTATGTCAAAAGGACTCTCTCCAAATTCTTCATCTGAGTATGCTGTATAATATTTATATTTCATCCCAGACATATAATAGATGAAGACACCAAATCTCAATACACAAAGCAATTTTCCCAGGTTCATGCACCTGCCTTGTACTGAACCCAGCACCTTGAAGTTAATGTCCTGAGGTCTTACAATAAAAATAGAAATGGAGCCCTCTACCCAGAGGACACGTGCTCCTCAGTGTTTTGGGGGCTGCTAGTTACTGAATGCCAAGCACTGTACTGGGATCTGCAGATAATCACCCCATCCGCTCCTCTGCAGGCTTCAAGGAAGGTTTCACTGCCATTCCTAGTGCATAGGTGAAGAATCTTTGTACAAGATCAGAACACTGGAAAATAGCTGGGCCAATGATGGTGTAAGTGAGTCACTCTGTATCCAGACTTGGAACACTATCATTCCAGTTCCACTTCTCTCCCTGGCCTTTGGCTTCTTCCACACTTTCTCTTCTCAATTTGTTTGCACACCACTACATCCGCTTCCTTGGAACCTAGGAACACGTCTAAGCTCAGTGACTGAGCAAATTTGTAATGAAACAGGAGAGACTAGAAAACATGACATCCATCCCAGAAAGTCAGACAAGGAAGGGCAGATGGAAGGACAGGAGATATACTGCTTGGGAAATTCTAGCTTTCCCTCTAAGAAACAAAGAGCAAGTAAAAGAGAGGATAGAGAGGAAGAACAAAAGGATAGTGAAAAAGCAGAAAGAGCAGAGAAGTAGGGTATACAGTGGAAAGCAAAATCAAATCAAATCGGCAGTACATCTGAAAGGGTAAGGTGTTTTTGATTTTTTTTTCTTTTTTGTTGGGGTAATATATAGAGGGGTTACAGTTGTTTGTCAGGTAGTGGGTGTATTATTTGTCATACATTGATACCCCTTCTCATGTTTTTATCCCGATTCCCTTCCCCCAGCTCCTCCCAATCATCTTGTTTTCCCCCTTCCCTTTCCTATTTCAAATAAACAAATAAATGTATATAGCAGGTAAAAATCAGATACAGTAACAATATGAAATTGACCAATGTACAACAAAAGAGAAGTGAAATAGCATAGTACATTAAGAACAATAATCACAAAGGTAAAAATCTTGCTTCTATATCCTAGAGTTCATTTCATTTACTATCATCCTATATAACTTTATGTGCATAGCTTTTGAGCTATTGTGATCTTCTGCTAGGAGAGTCCTAGATGTGAAGTTTTGTTTGTTTTTTAAAGGTATTTAAAACCATGGGAGGATAATGTGAGAGGGGGTAGCAATGTTTGACAAGAAATGTACTCACTACCTTACTATGTAACTGTAACTCCTCAGTACATCAACCTTGACAATAAAACTAAATTTAAAAAAAAACATCTTTCCCAAAGGAGTATGAAGGTATTTAGAAAGGCCACGTACATTATTTAGAGGGAATGTATAAAGAAACTAAAATATGAGTTTTTGAGTTTACTCATGAAACAGATCAGTCAGAGTCTTCTTCTCATTTGGACACCAGTCATTAACTCCGGGAATCCTAGCTACTCAGGAGGATGAAGGCTGACAATCACAGTGTCAAGCCAGCCCAATCAGGAGCGTCCCTGAGATTCTTCTATGCAATTAACCATCCAAAAGCCAGAAGAGGAACTGTCAATCAAGTGGTAGAGCACCAGCCTTGAGCAATAAGGGGGAAAAAAACTAAGGATCCTAAGTTTAAACACCAGGACCTGAGTTTAAATACTACTAATAATTAATAATAATAATGATGACGATGATGATGATGATGATGATGATGATGATGATGATGAAAGGAAGGAGGGAAGGAAGAGAAGGAAGGAAGGACTCTCTCTCTTAGCCTCAGTGCTTCCATTTATGCATTTGAATAATTAATTTCTGCTCGGAAATGCTTTGATGATAATTATATAAGATAAAGCCTCAAACATGCTTACCCTAGTGGCTGATAAGTAGCAAACTCAGTAAATGTAAGCTACTCTTAGGTACCTTTTTCCCCCCTTAAATAGAGGTTAATGAAAAATAAATAAGGAACACTCCAATGGGAGTGAGGAAGACAGAGCAAACTAGCCCAAAGGGATGATAGGGTTTCTCTGACCTTGAATTTGGCAGCTAAAGCCACAAGGGCAGTCAAGTTTCTTATCTCCTAATTTTAGAAAACAGCAAGTACTAGGAAGCGGTGTGGAAGAATGTTTTCTTTACATCCTAGGAAAGTTTCTCAGAGACAGAAATATCCTGTAGTGTGTATCTGCAAATAGCTTTGTATCTTTTTTAACACTTTTTTCCTGTGTGTGTGTGTGTGTGTGTGTGTGTGTGTGTGTGTGTGTGTGTGTGTGTAGTCCTGGGCCTTGATCTTAGAGCCTAGGCACTGTCCCTAAGTTTTTGTGCTCAGGATAGTACTTTCCACTTGAACCATGGATCCACTTCAACATTTTTTTGTAGTCAATTGATGATAAGTCTCACTAATGAAGAAAGAAGCCCTGCAGCCTATATTTCTTTAAAACTGGCTTACTTTGCTTTGTATAATTTTTTCCAAGTCTTTCCATTTCCTTATTAATGGAGCAATGTCATTCTTTCTGTTGGAAGCATAAGATTCCATTGCGTATATATAAAACACATTGTCTTGATCGATTCATCTGCTGAGGGGCATCTGGGTTGATTCCATGTCTTAGCAATGACAAATAATGCTGCAATGAACATAGTGGTGCTGGTAGCTTTGTTGTGGCCTGTTTGTGGTCATTTTGGTAAATGCCCAGGAGTGGGATTGCTGGGTCATATGTTACACTTTTGAGGAGCCTCCATACTGGTTTCTAGAGTGGCTGAACAAGTTTACATTCTCACCAACAGTCTAGTAACATTCCCTTTTGTCTAAATCCCTGCCACCATCTGTTATAGTGGCCATTCTAACTGGAGTGAGGAGGAATCTCAGTGTCATTTCTATTCGTATTTCAAAGAAACACAGGATTCATGATTTCCCTCATTTGTAATAACTAGATATGTCTAGGATATTCTTAGCAGAGGATCACAGTATTTCAATAGCTATGCAGATATGACTATTTAAAATGGTGCTTATCAAAACAAATTATGAGAAATGGAAGCAAAAGGTGGTTTTATTTTATTTTATCTTTTATTATAGAGGTAATTATAGAGGGGTTACAGTTACATTCACCAGATAGTAGATGCATTACTTCTCACAAGAGATGTTTTTTGTTAATTGTACTGTTTTTTATATAATTTTTATTGTAATTAATAGAGGGGTTACATTATATTCACCAGATAGAAGATGCATTACTTCACAAACATTGATACCCTTTCTCACGTTTTGGTCCCAATTTCCCTCTCCTTATTCCCACCCCTCATTTTGTTTTCCCCCTTCCCTATCCTATTTCAAATAACCAAGTAAACATATATACAATATATCAGATAACAAGGTAAAATGCTGTAACAATATGAGATAACCAAAGGACAGCAAAAGAGATGAGAGATAACATAGTCACCTGTACTGTTTTTGATTATATCTTTTTTCTTTCTTTTTTTTTCCTCTTTGGTTTATTCCCTATTGTCACTGTTTTTGATTTCTGTACTCTTTGTCTTATACATACATGGCTAGGATTACAAGTGTGAGCCATGGGCACCTGACTTTCTCCTTTATTTTTACTTTTTACTTTATTCTTCAGCTCAAGGCTACCACCCTACCCTTGAGCCAAGCCCCACTTCCTGTTTCTAGAATTAAATTAGAGATAAGAGTCTCAGGTCCTTTTGTTCCCCAGGCAGGCTTTGAACCCTGATTCTCAGATATCAGCCTCCTCAGTAGCTTGGATTACAGGTGTAAACCACTGAGCCTGGCCATTCTTATTTTTTATTGAGCATATTTATTTATCAAAGCTTTTGCAGTCTCAAATGGTTCTGTGGTTCAAGGGGTAAGGGCAGTAGTTTTTTTATTAATTAATTTATTTTTTAATATTTTTTATTGAAATTAATAAAAGGGTTACATGATATTTGCCAGATAGAAGGTGCATTAATTCACATATACTGATACCCTTTCACATGACTTGGTCCCCATTACCCCCCCTCAACCCCCCCGTCTTGGTTTTCCCCCCTTCCCTGTCCAATTTCAAATAACCAAATACAAATAAATCCAATATATCAGATAACAAAGTGAGATACTATAACAATATGAGATAACCAAGAGATGAGATGAGAGATAACATAGTACATTAAGGACAACAATCATTCATTATATGGCTTTTGTTTCAATATCCTGAAGGTCTTTTCAATTACCTTCATACTATATGGCCTTATGTATCAAGGTTTTGCTCTATTGCAGATCTCTACTAGTAGAGCCCAAGGTTTCTACTGATTATGACAAATGAGGGGAACCACTGAGCCTGATTTCCTTTGAATCTGGCTTGCTTCACTTAATATGATTTTTTCTAAGACTTTCCATTTCCTAACAAATGGGGTGATGTCATTTTTTCTAATAGCAGCATAGAATTCCATTGTATACAAATACCACAACTTGTTGATCCACTCATCAACTGAGGGACATCTAGGTTGGTTCCATATTTTTGCTATGGTGAATAATGCTGCAATGAACATTGTTGTGGTAGTGGATTTAGTATGCCCTAGTGTCTGGATGGTTGGGTAAATGCCAAGTAGTGGAATTTCTGGGTCATAGGGGAGCTCTACTACACCAACAGTGAGAGGAATGAGGCAATAATCAGGAAAGCAACTCCTTTTGCAATAGCCTCAAAGAAAATAAAGTACCTAGGAATTACCTTAATTAAGAATGTAAAGGACTTTTTTGATGAAAACTTTAAAACCCTAAAAAAGGAAATTAAAGCAGAACTAAGGAAATGGAAAAACCCCCCATGCTCCTGGATTGGAAGAATCAACATCATGAAAATGACAATCTTGCCAAGGCCTATCTACAAATTCAACACAATACCCATCAACATCCCAATGTCATTCTTTAAAGAAATAGAAGAGGCAATCCAAAATTTCATATGGAATAATAAAAGACCCCATATAGCAAAAACACTTAGCAGAAAGAACAGCACAGGAGGAATTTCAATTCCAAACTTTAGACTCTATTACAGAGCTATAATTCTCAAAACAGCTTGGTACTGGCACAGGAACAGGCCTGAAGACCAATGGAATAGAACTGAGGACCCAGATATTAAACCACAGACCTATGGCCACCTAATCTTTGACAAGGGAGCCAAAAAAATAGAATGGAAGAAAGACAGCCTCTTCAACAAGTTGTGCTAGCAGAACTGGTTAAGCACCTGCAGAAAACTAAAGTTGGATCCTTCTTTGTCACCCTGCACTAGAATTAACTCCAAATGGATCAAAGGACTGGAGGTAAAAGCTGACACACTGAAAACTTTACAAGAAGGAATAGGAGATACACTAGGCCTCCTAGGCACAGGCTGAAACTTTCTTAATAGGGACCAAGAATCACAACAACTCAGAGAAAGGCTGGATAAGTGGGACTGCATTAAACTGCAGAGCTTTTGTATGGCAAAGGACATAGCTAGTAAATTAATTAGGAAGCCTACAGAGTGGGAGAAGATCTTCACCAACCAAACAACGGACAAAGGCCTCATATCTAAAATATATCAACAACTCAAAAAATTGAATCACTCCAAAACTAATCCCCAAAGTAACAACCATCCTATTAAAAGATGGGCCAAAGACTTAAAGAGAGTCTTCTCTGAAGAAGAAACAAAAATGGCCTATAGACACATGAAGAGGAAATGCTCCACATCTCTGGTCATAAAAGAAATGCAAATCAGGGGGGGAAACCAAGAAGGGTGGGGGGTGTGGGGGGGAGGGAAATGGGTACCAAGACATGTGAAAGGGTATCAATGTATGTGAATTAATGCACCTTCTATCTGGCAAATATCATGTAACCCTTTTACTAATTACAATAAAAAATTACCTATTAAAAAAAAAAGAAATGCAAATCAAAACAACTCTCAGATTCCACCTCACTCCAGTTAGAATGGCCAGGATCAGGAAAACGAATAACAACAGATGCTGGAAGGGATGTGGCCAGGAGGGATCCCTACTACACTGTTAGTGGGAGTGCAAACTAGTTCAACCAGTATGAAAAGCAATATGGCAGTGCCTCAAAAGGGCAGTAGTCTTGAGGTGAAGATCTCAGGGACAATGCCCAGGCCCAGAGTTCAAGTCCCACAACCAACAAAAAAATCACACTTTGGGGTAAAATGATAGAAAATTCAAACATAAATGTACACAGGAGAGGGTTCGTCATATTATTAACAGAAAGGATAATATTACCTATCTACAATTGAACTCCCAATTGATTTTTGACTTTGTTTTTCACAAGTCATAAAACCCCTTAAATATTTGACTTAGGTCTGTTTTTATTTTTATGTTTTTGTTAGCCTCACCAAGTTATACAAAGGGGCTTCGATTCAACAGGTCGATTAGGGAGTATAATGCATCTTGATCAGTGTCATCCCTTTGGTTATTCCCTCAGTTTCTCCCATCCTCTCAATCAATCCAGTTTTATTTTCACTGGAATTTTGACTGTTATAAGCCCCTATAATAACAACAGAGTGAGGATGGCTGGCATTTCCCTCTTACTCAAAGCTACAGATGTAAAGCTTAGTAATACAATGAATATATTGTCAAGTGAAGTATGAACAGCCCTGGCTTGTGCTGAGGAATACTTAGTAGCTAATGGTAGCTGACGACTCACTCTCTGCTAGGAAGGGTCTGTGTACTTAGTATCACTAAACTTCTTCTCTAGCATCCCTTACCACATCCCTAATATCCTTCTCATGTCACAAATAGTTTTTTTGAAGATGAGACAAAGAAAACATAAGATGCAACCCAAAGTCATAGAGCCAGTAAATTAAGAAGATGCAGTCACTTGATGGAGATATAACTCAATTGGTAGAGTGCTTGCTATGCCCTCATTCGATCTCCAGTACCACAAACAATAATAGTGATGATAATAATAATAATAAATATACCTCCAAAGTCCAGCCCTCTAATGACCATATTGACTCCAAACACAGCTAAAAATAATTTCTGAGGGCTGAGAGACTTAAATGTCTCACTATAATATAATCCTAAAGATTTGAATTGCTACCATATTTTAATAGAACCTAATAAGTGTAGAAGGAAATGGGAGATTCTGTATAAAAATTCATAATGAACCCTGTGGCTGTCTCTTCTTCTTGAAGAACAATTGGAGGGTTTTAGTCACTTACCCTTTGATTTTGGAGAAACTAGATAACCAAGTTTATTTTCTGATACTCTACTATCCAACCTCAATCAGGGAATTAAATCCTGAAACAAAAAGAGAAAGCCTAGCTCCAGAACTTGCCGGTAAGTTTCAAGGCCATAAGAAAACAAAAGGTTGAGAAAGTAGTTTTCTCCAAATTATTGTTTTAATGAAAAATAGCAAAGAGTAGGTGTAAAGGCCAAAGAGGCAGACAACTACATGGAAACACCTATCAAAGTCATTCAAAGACAATGAACCACATCTAGGTAGAAAGGTTACTTAAGGATTAAAGCACAGAATAATCCTTTTATGTTGGAGGCCGAGTAACCCCATGTCTAATAACTTTCTGCTGAGACAAGGCAAGGCACAAGAGGGAGGGCACAAGACTTGATTACCATTGGTTACAAATGTGTTATTGTTTATCACTCTCTGCTGGGACCTAGAGTGAGGGGATATTAGCTGGAGGGACTTCCTCAGGGGCAGGGTTATTGGAGAGAGAGATTTTCCTGCTTTGATGAAGCTGCTTGGCATCTCTATTCGTGCTCCCGGGAAGGAAGGCTGAGTACGGGAGGACAGTGGGCCCTCTCCTCTTGTGGCTTGGACTGGTCATGGTGTGTTTTTTCCCATCCCTCCTACTAGTTGAGAGGGACCAGGGACAAAGGACCCCGACACTTTTAGTAATCATCCAGACATGCCTACTATTTTTTACTGATTTCTTTATCTGGCAAATGAGTTCATCATTTCTGATTAGATCAATCACCACACCTTGGTACACTCATTAATTACATGTATCCAATTGAATAATAGGTTAAAGAAGGAAGATAATACAAAATAGGAGATTGGAAACACTAAAAGAAATAGCTAATCTTTATTCTAGATTCTTTATTCTTTATCTCACTCTTAGCACCTCCCTATTTCACTTCCCAAAGTAACCCCTTATATTACTTAGATTAAATACTTTATTTACTTCCTATAGTAAGCCACACCCAGCACAACCAACAAACCCAGACCAAAGAGGCTGATCAACTGGCTCTCCTTCAACTCACCAGATGTTCCTTCTCATTGCTTTCAAATCGAGTTTGGAAAATCTGGAAGTAATTGATGGTGGATATTTAGGAATAAATGGTGTGCAACTCAGTTCTGGGGTGGCCTTATTGGTCATCAAGTGAGGGAAATAAACAGAAGATACTGTCAAGAACAGCATGACCCAGATTCACCTAGAGCAGATGTAACCATGACGTGTGGTCTCTGCAGAGATAAGAAACAAGGCTCCAGGTCTAGGGATCCATTCAGGCTGCTTCTCAAAGCTTTGCACTAACCTTGTTCATGTGGTCTAAGTTGAACGGTGATCATTTCTCCTGCTAAAGATCCTGACTCAGTCACATTAACATTATTATTAGCAATGGATGTTTACCAGACATTTACTTTGTATCTGACATTATACTGAAACATTGACTTCAGGTTTTTTTCTTTTTGTTTTAAAGATTTGGTTTAAAAATTTTTAGCGGACAAAATGTTACATATAACAACTGGTTGTTAAAAGGGACGTTGCTGTTCAGAAGACAAAATAATGAAACTTAACAAATATAAGCTTCAAACAATAATAATGAAGCCAACATGAAACTTTTACACTGCTGTCTCATTATATGTCATCATAGTTACTGAAAAGTCATATTATTTGCTTGTTTGGTCAGTACTAGGATTTGAACTCAGACCTTCATGGTTTATTCAGCTTACTTATTTGAGCCACACATTCAATTTGTCTTTTTACTGGTTAATTGCAGGTGAAGTTTTTCAGACTTTTCCTGTCCCTTATGGCTTTGAACTTCAATCTTCCAGATCTTAACTTTCTCAGTAGCTGGGATTATAGGTATGAACTACTGATGCTCGGCTAGACCAGTCCTGTTTTTATCCCCATTTGTATAGTTGAGGAAATCAAAGAGACTGACTACCAGTTGAAGTAGAAATAATACAGGAGTAAATTGACTCAGAATTTAAGCTACTATGGCAAAACCCCTCATCTGTCAAACTCATGGATCCAAAAGCTGCAGCAACACATCCTGCTTAAAGCCCACTGCTCACAGGGAAGAACTAATGAAGCTGTAAAAACTAGACCTTTGGTATGAAGTGAATTGAATTGAAACTCTGACTTTACAGTTTATTTAAACATCTCCCCAATCATTACTTTATTCACCTATAAAATGATAATACATAGACCCAATCACTTTCAACCCTTAGGGGCCAATTAGATGAACATTGTGATAAATTGTTCTCAGCCAAAGCAGAACACCTAACATCTTTGGATCGAGATCAGATCCCTTCCTCTATTTGTAGAGGATTTAAAAGATTTAGGAGCTGGCTGGGTGCAGGTAGCTCAGGCCTGTAATCTTAACTACTCAGAAGCCACAGAACCAAGGATCACAATTCAAATCCAGTGTGGGCTGGAAAGTTTATGAGTCTGTTATCTCTAACTACTGAAAAACAGAATATGGATCTGTGACTCTAGTGGTAGAATGCTAGCCTGGAGAAAAAAGCTCAGAGACAGCACTCAGGCCTGAGTTCATGTCCCAGGTCTTGCACCCCCATACCCACCCCCAAAAAATCAGGAACCATATCAAAATGCCAAATATATAATACAGAATATGAGATAAATGTACCCTGCAACCCTTTCCAATCTCCATCCTTTAACATCTGAGAAGTCTTAGCAATCAGCTCGTTAACATAGTCCAGAATCACTCCTGGGCAGCTTTTACATGAGGGACACTGTTTCCAAGCCAAAGAGATTTTTTCCCTCTTCTAAAATGTGTGCTATACTCAGAGAGCTGAGAGAATTGTCTGTGGAAAACGCGAAACCCAAGTCTGCTTTTACTTACAGTTGTCACCATTGAAAAGTGTTACTGTAGGTTAATGAATTTTTCCAACAGAAAGAACTGTCAGAGGAAAGGGGGGGTGAGTAGTGTGGGTGGAGAAGCAAAGAGGGAAGAAGGTTAGTGCTTGTGTGACTCCTGCTAGTTTCATTAACTGTTACTCTGCTCACGGGAGGTACGTACAAAAATCTCAGGTGACGCACCCGCTAGAAGCCACTATTAGCTACACAGATGAAAAGATCCAGTGTCTTTCCGCTGGACTGCCAGATGTCAGGAGATACACAGCTGCAGGGCTTCTTCTGTGAGTGGATTTCTGGATTTCTTCCTTCCCTAGAACAAGTAAAGTGCTTATCAACCTGCTCAATCCTCATCTAGCAGAAATGCCACTTCCTTTTGCTTATTAGGTGACCATGAGCATCTCCATGTAGTCATTGGGGGGAAAAAAATCTCAGTCTGTCCAGGAATTGTCTCCATCCTTTCTAGCTAATGAATATGCAGTTTGTAGTCCAGCAATATCTGTGTAGCCAGAGGAATTATTAGCAACAGTGCCCAACGGATGCTCCACCCCAACCCTCTGAAATCCAAATTTGCACAAAGGAGGCTTTCAATGTAGATTATGTCTCTGGAGGTCAGGCCTTGGACTTTGCATGTCCCATCTCCTGAATAATGCCTCTTGGGCTGCGACACAGAGCAGTCTATTTTGAGCAGCCTCCTTAACTGACTTAGCGAACTCCACCTGCCCACACAGAGCAGCAGCCTGGCTGAAAGTAGCTCAGTTTCAAAGCATTTGCTCCAACCCAAATGTGACTCATGTGAGAGTGTTGGAACAGAGCCAGCTTTTGACTGTCCACCAAATGTCTGAGGAGGAGTTCACAGTCAGTCAGTCAATCATTCTGATGCATCCCATCTAGCCCCCCACCCCCAGCCCATCTCTTGGAGCAACCATGCAAAGTAGCCCTCATTCATGTGTGCAGGGATGCCATTGCCCAGTCAGGAGCGGGACTTCCCAGGAAGTGAGGGCATCTCCACCATTCTTCTCCCCTCTGCTGAGACTCCAGGATGTGGCAGAACAAATGGAAAGAACACAGATCTTTAGGTCAACATCTGGGTGAAAAACCACCTCAGACCACCCCCTACCCTCTCCAGTCAAGAGACAGATTGTTATTGCTTTATTGCCACTGAAACTTCAGGATTTCTTTGTCTTGGCAGCTAGTGTTATACCACCTAAGATCATCTCCACCTTATAACCTTCTACAAATTATAATAGCTACACTTTACTTAATCATGTCTATTTTCTTGCCAGATTTGGCGCCAAGTATGTTATTTGTGCTTTCTCTAAACTCCCACAATCCTCATCTTGAAGATGTTGAAACTAAACCCCAAAAAGCTGAAAAACAATCAGACATACATATCCATAAAATTAGTATTTCTGAATTGAACCAAACACATATGTGACCAGCTCCTAATTAAAAAAGTTTTTTATTTCTAACTTAATACCTACTTGTCATAATTCCCTAAATGTTACAAAATAACAAATACTAGATTGTACTGAGGATTCTAAGTAATCTAGAAGTGATTATAAGTATTCAGGAATATGTGCTTAAGTGGTATACAAGTATTATTCCATTCGAGCGACTTGAGAATATGGCAGATTTTAATACCTGTGGAAGTCTGGACCCTGGATATTAAGGACTAGCTGTAACTTATACAGGATCCCACCTCCAGAAAGCTTAATTTCTAATGAATTATTTAAATTCATTTTATTGCTATTGTACATAAAGGTGATGTACAGAGGGGTTACATTTATATGAGTCACATATTGAATATGTTTCCTTTCATACTGTGTCTTCACTTCTCACTCTCTCCCAGTCCCTCCCTTCCATCTGCACCCACAAATTCTGTAGTTCACTTTCATCTGTGTTCAGTGAGCTCCACTGCTGCACTTTTTCGCCCATTTTCCCTCGACTTCTGTGCCTTCCCCCACCTTCCCAAAGAAATGCACAGGAATATGCTGTATCTACGGTAAAGAAAACAGAATCATCAAAAATGAAAACAAAACTGTCTTGATTTCTATATCTTAAAGGTTATTCCAGTATGTATATTATTTTATATAAATATTAAGAGGCTGGGGCCAGGAGTTTGGCGTAGTGGTAGAGTGCTTGACTAGCATTGCACGAAGACCCAGGTTCGATTCCTCGGTACCACATACATAGAAAAAAGCCGGAAGTGGTGCTGAGGCTCAAGTGGTAGAGCTCTAGCCTTGAGAAAGTCCAAGGACAGTGCTCAGGCCCTGAGCTCAAGCCCAGGACTGGCAAAAAAAAATAAAATAAAATAAATATTAAGAGGCATTTAAGCATTCTTTGTGATTCTCTCAAGAGAATCTGTTGGTCTCTTTTGGTCTCCCTATATGTATCTAGAACTCTGTATAATTTACCATGCACCAGCGTGTTTTAGATCTAACTCCACATATCAGAGACAACATGGCTTGTTTGTCTCTTTGAACTTGGCTTTTCTCACTGAATATAATTTGTTCTTATTCCATCCACTTCAATGCAAATAACTTCAATGTTTCTAGTGGCTGTGTAAAATTCCATTGTGTACAGTACCACAAAATTTGGATCCACTCATCTAATGTGGGGCATCTAGGCTGATCCATATCTTGTCTACTGTGAATAATGTGGCAATGAACATGGATGTGCAGGTGTCCTTATCATGTCCTGGCTCATGATGTTTCGGGGTACATGTTTAGAAGGGTATAGCTGGATCATAGAGAAGATCTATGATCTTTCCAGAATGGCTATACTAGTTTACATTCCCACCAGAAGTGCAGTAGGGTTTCTTTCTCTAAACATCCATGCCACCATTTGTTGTTGTTCAAATTTAACACATTGGCAAATTAACTAGGATGAGATGGAATCTCATTGTTGTTTTGCTTTGCATTTCCTTTATGGATGGGTATGGTGAGCATTTCCTCATGGGAGGAAATTTACTTATTTAACTTTTATTCTTTTGCCATTCTTACCTCTTTTCTTCTGAAAAGTTTCTACTTAGTTCTCTTGACCATTTAGTGATTGGTCAAACCTGGTGCGTTCTTTTATGACCAAAAATGAATGTGGAACTTCAAGGACCATAATTATGTGGGGATTTATCTGTGCAACAAAATGAAAATGTGATCCAGAGCTCTTTATTACAACATCATCTTTCCCAAATAGCCTGGCTCTGTCCTTGGGACTCTCCTCTCATGAGAATTACTAATTCAAAAAAGAAAAAACCGATGAGCTGAGCACTGCTTATAGTCATAATCTGAACTACTCAAGAGGATGAGATCTGAAAGGAACATAATTCAAAGCCAGTTTGAGCAGGCAAAACTGTAAGACCTTACCTCCTAACTAGCAACAAAAAGCCAAAAGTAAGGTGTTACTCAAGTGACAAAGTGCCAAACCTGAGCAAAAAAAAAGCTAAGGAGCAGTGCCCTAGCCCTCAGTTCAAACCCCTCTTACTGCCATATGCCCACTCACATGTGCATGTACACACACACACACACACACACACACACACACACACACACACACACCTGTTGGTCCTCAGAAATTCTCTAAACATATGGCTCCACTCAGGATCCTGCTGAAACTGTCTTCTCTCCAATATCTCTCGGAATTTTGCCACACACAATGATCTCTGTCAAGGAGGTTTAATTTTCCTTGTAGGTCAAGGCTTTTGGTTGCTTCAGTGATCAGTGATGGCCATATTGCTGACCTCGCCTCTTTCACCAGCTCTTTCTGTTTCTGTGAAGGGTTTTGCCTCTCCCTCTGTGCACACGCAAAACCTATCTGCAGAGCTGGAAGAGTAGCCAGCTAAAGCCACCCATTAAGAAGTACTGACACAACAGGAGGGGGAAATTAGCCACTGTGCTTCTCATTCACATCCAGCCAGCCTCAGCTTAGCCCATGTGGGCTATCTCAGCCCGGCTCACATGACTGCCTTCCCTTTGGTTTTATCTCAAGATCTCTGCTGCTTTCAGTACATGAATTTGTCCAGTGAGGTGGGGCATCTTGAGTCAACCTCAGCCATAATATCATAGAAATTATTTGGGGTGGGGTGGGTGGGAGGGAGGAAGAGGGCATTAATTCAGGACAGTGATGAGCCAGTGCTGGGTGTTGGGGTTTGATTGCAAGGAGAAATAGGATGGTCCCTCTTCCTGTGATTGTCAGGGACCAAAAATGATGAGGAAAAAAATAACTTAAAAAAGACCCAAATCCTCACTAATGCACATCCATTTGGCCTGGTACCACACTGTAACCAGAGTTCTCACTCCCAGTTTAGCCTTTGGGGTTCTATAGGTCAAGTCTGGCTAATTGCCCCAATATACCAAATAGGTGAGTAATGGTGAAGGGCAGAGAAAGGAGAGATGTATTAAAGTTGCTGACACACCACAAAAAAGGCAAACTAGGGGTTTCAGTCCATCTTTAAGATACAGACAGGAGCTTTAGGTATAAATAGAGAACGAGTTGGGGATAGGAGTGGGGACGTATACACAATTATGAAATATGTCCAATCATATGTTTGTTTTGGTGGTCAGAGGTGGTTAGATTTTTCATTATTTCAGGATTGATCGAGCAGATCTTTGTTACAATAAGAAAATCATTATTGCCCACATTATCATCTGTCCTGCAGAGTCTTGCCTGTTGCTTTCCTTGGGGGACAATCTCCCTTGCAAAGATGTTATTGATCACTTCCAGTCCTTCCTAAATCTCAAGGGGTTGACAACAGGAAGAGGCTCAGACAAAGAGACCCAATGCAAAATTTGCTCAGAGGCACCACATTTTTGTTTTGCTTTTAATCCCCTCTGGATATTGGTAGGCTCAAGGAGGGAGTCAGTGGTTTTAGGCAAAACTGATACAAAACACCTGGCAGGTATAGGTGCTCATTAACATTCTGGTTTTATTTTTAAAAAACTGAATCAGTTTAAGAGCAAGTGAGCAACTGGATGAATAAGTAGATGTTAGCATTTATATATATACATATATATTATACATATAATATATATATGTATGTATATATTATGGCCAGGAGTAAAGGGAGAAATTTAATATATCTGCTCAGAGTGGGAACAGTCTTCTCGATCAGGGGCCATGTAGATACTATAACATCATTCCTGGGCCATACAAAATTATCAATACAGGTAGAAGGGCTATCGGAACAGGAGGAGAAACATGAGAAAAGCATACCTGTCGATCCTCTCCTGTACCAAGTAATTTTTCCAGGCTTTGTATGGCCTACAGTCCAGGTGTTCCTGAACCCTGGAGGGATCAGGAAAAATATGAGATATCTACATTAGGGCCAGGAAGGGTTAATGGGGTTTTTTTCATATCCTGATAAGGGATGGAAGAACTCACTTCCTCAGTATTTGTATCTGAGCTTTGTACATATGAAAGGGATGAGATTAGTGATAACTTTATCTTGGTTGCATTTGCTGATACTGAGTGTCTTCCACTTTTTGCAATGCCTCGATTCATCCCTAATTAGATTCTGTGGCTCTGGGATTATCACACCAAACTAGCTGAAGAACAGAATGTGAAAGGCAAGCCAGGTAAAGGTAAAGCACTGGTAACTCATGTGGCCATAGCCCTTAGGCAAGGCTCTTTGATATAACAGCCACCCTATGAATCCATGGGACTTGCCCTGGGTTTGTGTATGACGGAAGCAATGTCTTATTGAAAACTTGAAGTGATTTTAGGAGAGAAAATGGAGAGGTTCAGGTAGTTCTAGGATTTGATGAGGATCTATGTGCCATATGCTTCATCCCAAAAATGACAGTGTTTCGAAGTACTATGGATTTGTGTTAGCAATAGTGCCTAGCAGGAGGTGTTTTAGGTCACTGGGACATGTCTCTGATGGAGACTGTGGAAATCTGGTCTCTTCCTGTTCTGCTTTGCTTCCTGTCTTATATTGTAAGGAGTTTGCTCTCCTTTTTACCCTTACCTTGATTTATTGCCCTGTGCAGAGGCCCAAAGCAATGACAGCATCAGATCCTGGATGGCAACCTCCGAAACCATTAGCTATAATAAATGTTTTTAAAGTAATTTCCTCCAGCACTTTGCTATAGTAACAGGACACTGACTAATTCAAGCAATGTATTCATAGGGCTTGGCAGGAAAAGAACCAGAGTTCAAAGTTAGGGAGTCTGAAGAGAGAGAATATGCTTTCTCCTGTAGTACCAGCATTCCCACCCAACTCGATGTAAGGAAACCCTTACAACTCAAACCAGCAGCCCAGACTCCTGTGTGAACTACATTCACTCGGACACAGGTTCACAAAGACACCAACTGAGGTAATGGGTATTCCTGAAATTCAGCCCATCTCTCAGGGAGGTCCTGCTCCTTGGTCCTAGAGGGAAAACTGTGCCTTTATCTCCCCCAAAATTGAGCCAGGTATTGGTGTCTTTCTCTAATTTCTTATGCATTCATTTCTGATTTTTTTCAAGGCCACTATAGTTCATCTATCCTTGGGGGTTGTTATCACTTCTGTAGTACCTTAAAGTAGATAACTGAGGCATTTGGGAGGTCAACCAGGCAGAGATTTAAATCTGATAGACAGCTTACAGACTTACTATGCTATATGCCTAGTATACATCATTGAGCTTCTCTGACTCTCCAAAGGACTAATTTATAAATGTATAATTATATTACACATCACCACAGAAAATTCTGTCACCTGTGTTGAAAATGAAGTTGCAAAGTAACGCAATTGGTTTAGGCGCTTAGCAAATCATTTATTTCTGAAAACAAATCATGGGTCCACAAAACAAAACCTGGAAGAAAATTGAAGTATTTCCTAGAACAGCACACTTAGCTCTGTGAGGACATTTCAGTACTATATTTAGAAGCAGGTTTACATGTCCAGGTTTACATCCCTCATACATAGAATGGACACCAAGTCTGCTAGTTCAGGTCATCTACCTGCCTCACCAGTCTGTCACTGGAGATGAATCTTTCCAAATTAGCTAAAGGCCCAGCTCATGTCTGAAGACCAAAAGCGTATCAGCTACAATTCCAAAAGGGCCTTGGACAAATGGCTGTCAGTGTCGCAGAGTTTTGTGCTAAATACTTTATCGTGTATTTTTGCCCTACTTCTGATACTATGCTTGTGTGTCACATAAGTTAATTTCACCTATCTGAAATTCAGTAACATTCAGAACAAGGCAGGAGAATGATACTTAATAATGGGTTACTGTACAATGATATAATAATGTATAACCACAAATATGCATTAAGCATATACAAATAAGAATAGTTATTAAAGATAATTATTCATACAAACGTGTTTACCTGTCAGTTATTCGAATCAGAGCCAGATATGGTGGCACATGAGAGACTAGGGTAAGAGGATCATGAGTTCAAAGCTCATCTGGTTTATGTAGAAAGACTCTGACTCTAAAACCCAAGGACTGGGATGTAGCTCAGTAGTTAATAGATTGCTTAGCTTGTGCCTTGGGTTTGATCCCCTTCACTGTAAGTAAGAAGAGGAAAAGAAGGAGGAAGAGGAAGTGGAAATGCAACTTCTCTGCAAATAATTTACATTTTCAGACAGAGCACTTGACATGACTCCTCTGTGCCTCAGTTTCCTTATTTGTAAAGGAGGGAGCATGTATATTGCTTTTGTCTCCCTGTTTCTCAGGACTGATAAAGAATCGAACTGAGATCATTAAAGTGGATTTGGAACAGGTACTAGTGGCCCATGCCTCTTTATCCCAGCTACTCAAGAAGCTGAGATACAAGAATTGAGATTCGAATCCAATCCAGATGGGAAAATTCATGATACTCTTATTTTTAATTAACTACCAAAAAAGTATCCAGAAATGGACTGTAACTCTAGTGGTAGAGCACTAGTCTTTGTAAAAAACTAAGCTGAGTTATCACACTCAAGCCCTGAGTTCAAACACAAAAAGAAGAAAGAAAAATAGATGGAAGGGAGGGAGGGAGGCAGAGAGGAAGAGAGGGAGGGAAGGAGAGGGGGGAAAGATTCACTCTTCAATAGGTTATCATCTTTGGTCCTCTTAACGTGGCATAAACCTGCAAGAGCTACTTTCACAGGAAGCAGGGTGGAAATACCCTTTCAAGAAAGAGAACTATTTCCCATAGCCATCACTGGCTCCCTACGAGGAACCTCAGGCTACTTTTACCAGATCGTGATACTCTAACCAGACAAACATATTAGTATCTTGAAAAGTTTGAAGTCTTTCGGCTTTGTTGGAGTCCCTGGAATCCATAGCGAGCATCTGGAATCCAGATCCTCCACTGGGGACCTTTCCCTATCCCATTCTTGATTTCACTCTTCTGGGTGCTCTGTGAGCTACAGAGAGTTTGGGTGATTGACAATAAAGAAGCTGGTGGGGAGGGCTAAGGAAAGGTCTAGTCTCCCCCATCTTCCCCCTCCTCCTCCACTTTTTGTGCTAAGTAATGAGTCCAGAGCCCTTATGCAAGGAGCCTGACTCAATTCATGCCTTATCTCTGCACAGCAAAGAAAGCTGGTGAAAGGGAAAGGCCAGCCAGCAAGCAGGCAGCAAAAGGCACCATGGTCAGGATCCACTAGGCAACAATATGTTCTGCTGTCTGTCCAGAGGTCCTCAGCTGGGAAGCGGGATTAGTGCACCTCCAGTTGATTGATCACCAGGATTGTGAATAGGTCAAGCCCCTTTGGACATGTGTCTCTATGTAGCTCAGTAGAAATGGCATTTCAGGGGAGAAATGTCACTGAGAAAAAAGAAAATCTTGAAATAAAGATACTGCCTTGTTCTGCAGCTATTTAAGACTTAGAGGGCTATAGCTCCAAAGATCACCCCCAGAAGTCCTTCCTGCTAGGCTACCTGCTCACAGATACATGAAGAGGTGACCCTGAGAGTTCAAGACTCACAATCCAGAAGCCTCCATCCAGCCCCTTTAGGAAGCTGGGTATCCTAGAAGCAAGGCAGGGTCCTGAGGTCAAGGAAGCTAGACTAAATGACAGTGTGCTCAGAAATGACTTTACAATCTTTATTCTACCAGGTACCAGGGCCTCATGCCTGTAAGTGATGTTAGCTACTGAAGAGGCTGAGATCGGAGGATTTTGTTTTAAAGTCAGTCCAGTCAGGAAAATCCACAAGAATCTTATCTCCAATGAACAACCAAAATGTCAAAAGTGAATCTGTGACTCAGTTGCTCAAAGCACTACCTTTGAGCATTTTTTTTAAAAAAGGATAGCTCCCAGGTCCAAATTTCAAGTCCCAGATCACACACACACACACACACACACACACACACACACACACACATACACACAAGCAATACACCTCAGTCCATTAGCATATCGAGACCACAATGGAAAGATCAAGGCTGACAGAAAAGGACACCACCATAAAAGATAGAGACCAGCAATGCCTAGTGATAGGGTGTTTGCCTAACATGCATGAAGCCCTAGGTTCAATTTCTCGATACTACATACACAGAAGAAGCTGGAAGTGGTGTTGTGGCTCAAGTGGTAGAGTGCTAGCCTTGAAAAAGCCCAGGGGCAGTGTCCAGGCACTGAGTTCTAGCCCCAGGACTGGCAAAAAATAGATGAAGAGAATCCAAGAGACAGGCAATGAGTGCACGAGTCAAACAAACATTGTGAGAATGCAAGAGGTCTAAAGATAGAACACTTAGACACCTGGAGCCTAAATAAGTAAGCCAAAGACTTGGATATCTGAAAGAGATGTATGGAGGAAGTCAAGCAGGGTATGGTCCCAAAGAGTATAAGTATGGCAGGTGACAAAGGATGAGGCGCTGAGGAGGGTCACAGCTGGGGAAGCATGATGAATCTGAGTCTGGAGACACACACTTGGAGGTGTAGAGTTGGTAAGTGGTTATGAGTCTTTAACTTATCCCTGCTGCCACACTCCAGGGGCTACCTCTGATTTCCTCACCTGGCACACAATAGTTGGCAAATAAATGTCCTGTGAATGACTGTTGAGGCATAGGAAAAATCACCCCACAGATGCCGGATGTGAGATCTGAGGCATAGTAACCTTTATTAAGACAAGAATGAACTGGCAGATACCTATTGCTTCACATCCCATCTCTATAACCTATTTATGCTTTATGACAATCCAGAAGATGTTGATCTTCTATTTTGTAGCAGAAGCTCAAGATACAAAGAAGCAGAACAAATGTCCCTTTCCTTATCTTCTTCACTACATTCCTATATATCAAGTCCCCCCACCACCCGGATTGAGAAGTGATGGTTAAGACCTCCAGCTGTAGAATGGGGTAAGTTCAAATGCTGAACATTGTACCCTAGCTGTGTGGTTCCAGAGCAGCTACTTAATAACACTGAACTGCTCCTTCAACTGTAAACTGTAAGTAAATACAGATGGCATGTACCTCCTGAACTGATTAAGGATAGGATGAGACATTGCAGGTAAGCATATAACTCAGCTCCTGGGACACAACAGGTATTTGGTAAATGTCAATGCCCCTTATTCCTAAGATCCTTTCTCCATCTCTCCCCAGTGCTATCAGAGGCAGAAATGTTGCCTGTTGTTTCTGCATTGTTTTTCTCTAAAGGAAAAAAGTCATTTCATGCACTATCCTGGAACCAGCCCCAGAGTTAAAGGTCACCCAATGGTCTCTCTCTCTGTCTCTTTCTGTATCTCTCTCTCCTTTCCTCCCTCCCCCTCCCACTCCCTTTCCCTCTCTCTCATTGCTTTTAGAAGAATATCTTTCACATTTATAAAGAGAAAGCCCAACCTTCACGATGCATGAAGATGCTCTTGTATCACACCCTTACTAGGAATAGAACTTGAGAATCTTTTCAACATGTTTCTACACACACACGCACACACACACACACAGTTTTCACCTTTGCAACGATCAATCTCACATTGGCCTTGAAACTTTACACCAAAACTCTCAGAGTAAGTCACAGCAGCAGCCACATCAAAGACCCTGTGAGTTCCTCAGAAAAAGGAGATTCACATACCCTGCCTGCCCCTAGACCTCTTGACTTAGAGGTTGTGGGAGTTTCCCCAGCTTGTGGCTAATAAGCCTTCCCAGTGAGTCTGATACTTACAGTTGAGCCTTACCACCTCAGATAAAAATGAGGAGGATTCCCGATGGCTACAAAGGTCAATAGAGGCCATTAGCAGCATTATATATCACAGCTTCCCACCCCATTCTCCCTCCACCTCCCAGGCTTTGGCTACCTTGGAGAAGTAAGGAGGGCACTAAAGGCATCTTGAAGGCTTTAATAACAGGACCTACCCTGAGCCAATTATATTAGAGCCCCAATCTGAAGCTGGAAAACGATCTTACAAAACCAGTCTGTCATTGTGTGCGTTTCTAAATCCTCTGATAACTTCTGATGCCTGCCAAGGTGGCTGATGCTCATGTGTGTGCTCTCATTTCAAGAACCAGAGATCAAAAGAACTATACCAGCAGAGGTAGGCTGCCAACTTGAACGGGTGGTGTGACCAGGTTTGGTGAAGAGTGGAAAAAACAAGACAATGACAACCTATAAGAAGAAACTGAGAGTTAAGAACCAGGCACTAATAGCTCAAGCCTGTAATCCGAGCTATTCAAAAAGTTGAGATTTGAGGAGTAAGATTCAATGACACTCCAGATGGACAAATTCATGAGACTCTTATTTCCAATTAAGTATAAAAAAAATTGGAAATAGAGGTGTGGTTTAAAGGGTTGAATGCTGGTCAGTCCTGAGGGTAAAAGCCAAATAAGAGGTACAGCCCCTGAATTCAAGCGCCAGTGCCAGCACAAAACAGAACAGGCAAAAAAAATAAAAGCAGCAACTGACAACTAAAGTGTGTCTAAAATAGTAGTGGACTTTCCTAGTAATCACAAAGTTCCAAGTTCAATTCTACTACCACAGAAAGAAGGAAAGAAGATGGGGCTGGCGGATACCTATCATCCAAGTCCTCACCCCAGCCTCCAAGGATTCAGGTGTATCCATCACCTGGTAGGCTGGTACTTCATCTTCCCCCACCATAAAGACAAGAAGCCAGACCCTACCATCCACCATGTGGCCAAGATGGTGTCAGCCAGAACCAAACTCCCCACTTCCCTCCAGAGAAAATGTTAACTCAATTGTTTCTCAAACACTGTGTAGGTCACAAAGTTGATGACCAGACTGTCAACTGAGATACTCTGTGACCTTTGCTTTATAGAAATACAGTAATGTGTATAGATGTGTGTGTGTGTGTTTGTGTGTGTGTGTGTGTGTGTGTGTGTGTGTGTGTGTGTGTGTGAGAGAGAGAGAGAGAGAGAGAGAGAGAGAGAGAGACAGACAGACAGACAGACAGACAGACAGACAGACAGACAGTGACAGAAACAGACTGAGACAGAGAGACAGAGAGACAGAGGCAGAGACAGAGACTTAGGATTGAAACCAGGGCACTGATGCCAGGCAAATGTTCTACCACTGAACTACAGCCCACAGCCTACATTTTTGTTTTTAAAAAGGTAACTAAAAGACACATTTTCACTGCAATTTTCTTTATTACATTTGCTTTCTAATTTTGCATCATTCTTTTTTGTCGTGATAATGTATAGAGGGGTTACAGTTACATTCATCAGGAGTAGGTGCATAACTTCTCACACATTGATACCCCTTCTCATGATTTTGTCCCCATTTCCCTCCCCCATCCCCTCCTAATCATCTTGTTCCCCCATTTTCCTTTCTTATTTCAAATAAGTAAATAAACATATATACAATATACCAGGTAACAAAGTCAGATACAGTAACTATCAGATTAACCATAAAGGGAAAAAAGGAGAAGAGAAAGAGAAATAACATAGTACATTAAGAACAGCAACCACACAAGATAAAGCTCTTGTTTTTGTCATTCTTTTATTACACTTCAACTCCCCAAGACCAGGAAATCTACAGACAGCCACGGATGAGGCAGAATGTTGACCACATGTACTTCCTTCCTTAAAAGTCTTTCACTCCTCCAAATTAAAGTAGAAATGCTAAAAAAAATAAATAAATAAAGTAGAAATGCTAATACAAGTGAAGAAGAGCCATTGACTCCTGCTTTTCACATTTATCCTTAGATTAGATTGCCCTCCAAGGACACTCCCTTAACTAAACAGTGACATCCACTGGATAAAGCTCAGATCCTGTGCCATGTTTTATGGAAGAAAAAAAGGCAAGCTAGCAAGATCACTTTGATTCAAGCAGATTTCTCGGCTGCTAACAAACAACTGAAAGAGAAGAACATAGAGCCAAGGAAAGCAGATCTTACAAGAATACAGATGTCCATCCGAACAGGAAAGAAATGCAATCCCGGGGTAGGGGGTGGGGGAGAGGGTAATGGGTACCAAGACATGTGAAAGGGTATCAATGTATGTGAATTAATGCACCTTCTATCTGGCAAATATCATGTAACCCTTTTATTAATTACAATAAAAATAAAAAAATTAAAAAAAGAAATGCAATCCCTTACGTATGCTGGACTGCTTTGAGGTTCGCAGTTAGAGAACTACAGGATTATAGCTGCACAGAATCAGCTGTCAGATGCCAGAATCACAAGGGACCTGTGATTCTAAAGCATTTAGCACAGGACTCCAGCCACACGTGGCTTACTCTGAGCTTTTACAATGCAGCTAGTCCAAATTCCAGTGTGCTGCAAGTCTAAGCTACACACTGATTGTGAACACTTATTCAACTGAAAAAAATTAAGTACACTGTGTCTTTGATAATTTTTGTATTTGGAATATATTGAAGCACTTGTGTGCGTGTGTGTGTGTGTGTGTGTGTGTGTGTGTGCATGCGCAAGCGTGCATGTATGTACTGGTGCATGAACACGCACGAGTGGCAAGTGTGTATCTGCCAGTACCAGAACTTGAATTCAGGGTCTCCTGCTCTTGCTTGGCTTTTTCACTGAAAACCAGCACTATGCCACTTGAACATCACCTCCCCACCTTCTGGCTTTTTTGAAGGTCAGTTGGGGATATGCCCAGGTTGACTTTGAATCATAATCCTCAGATCTAAGCCTCCAGAATAGCCTATCTTCTGTTTCATGGCAGCATTGTTAAAGCTTACTTAGCCTCATCATTCTCTACCTTTCCAAGTATCAGACTCTCCCGTGGATCTAGTGTGATGTACAGATGTGCGGTACATGCTCTTACAGCTCTGACTCAGTTGGCAGAGCATTGTAAATTACAACCGGAACATGAGTTGCACTCTCTCTGCTACTCCTTCGGCTATTATTTCTACATCTAAGTTCCTTGATCTACCTGAATTTCATTGATCTCCAGCCCTTTTACAGCACCACTCTCCTCTCAGACCTCCCTTCTCACAAATACACAAGCCTTCATTTGCACACACCTACCATGAGCAGTGGGCATGAGAGATATAGGATGGTGGTGACAGACAATTTTCCTCACTCTCAGAGCTCATCGTTGGGGGTGGAGTAGAAGAGATCAGTCAAATCAGTCAATGCAGGGAGAAAAAAATGTCGACACAGAAATATAAGAAAAAAAGAGAGTCTTGTCCATTTTTTGGGGGGTTAGGTGGCTTTAGAAAGCCTTGTTGATCAAGTTGAGTTGAGGTCTGGGTGACATTGGCAATGAGAACCATGGCAAAGAGTCCCCCAGGGGAGGTGATATAGCTGACACAAAGACCTACAGAAATAAGATAATGGTTGCATCTGGAGAACCATCTATAGTCATGGCGACTGAGGGAAGGCAAGTCCAAGCATGATCAGAGGGAAAAGGAGGGAGAAGCTTCACTAGGAAGGTACCATTAAAGAAGTGCCATAGTCTGAATGTGTCTCCTCAAAATTCATTCACTGAAATTCTTACCCTCCAGGTGAGAGGATGTACAGATTGGGGCTTTGGGGGAATACTGGATCATATGGGTAGAACTCTCTAATCCTAGCTACTCAGGAGGCTGAGATCTGAGAATGATTGGTCAAAGCCAAGACAGGCAGGAAAATTCATGAGGCTACTATGTCCAATTTACCAGCAAAAAAAAAAGCCACAAGTAGAACTATGGCTTGAGTGGCAAGTGCTCTGATACAGTGAAACCCAGAAAAGCTGTCTGGTTCCCTTCATGCACCTGATAGAACCAGAAGTTGACAATCTGCAGACTGGAAAATGGTTTACACTAGAATCTACCATGCTGTTATCCATATCTCAAGGATCCAGCTTTAAAGTTAGAAGAAACAAGCTAAGCTTAATTGTTAATAAGTCACACTTATTTGTAAGTTCTGTTAATAATAATAGCATTATTAAGTAATGCTGTTAAGAGCCCAAACAGACCTCGACAGAAAGAACCAGATTCTATGTGTGCACTTGGTTGAGGCAGAAGAGTAAATCACATTTCCTTCATGCACCTGATAGAACCAGAAGTTGACAATCCGCAGACTGGAAAATGGTTTACACTAGAATCTACCATGCTGTTATCCATATCTCAAGGATCCAGCTTTAAAGTTAGAGGAAACAAGCTAAGCTTAATTGTTAATAAGTCACACTTATTTGTAAGTTCTGTTAATAATAATAGCATTATTAAGTAATGCTGTTAAGAGCCCAAACAGACCGCGACAGAAAGAACCAAAGATTGTATGTGTGCACTTGGTTGAGGCAGAAGAGTAAATCACATTTCAGACAGACAGGATCCTAGGTACAGCGTTGCTATGGCAATGGGAATGGAGCACAGACACAAATCAAAAGCAGAAGTTAAAAGGTCCTGGATAGCTGTCAGAAATGCAGGCACCGTTCTATAAAAATGCTTAGGGAAGGATGCCTTAGGGGTGTTTGTACAAGGGCACAGGAGACCAAGCACCAGTGGCACACACCTGTAATCCTACCTACTTAGTAGGCTGAGAACTGAGGTTCCAGGTTTGAAGACAGCCCAGTCAGAAAAATTCCCATGAGATTTTTATCTCCAATTAACCACTCAAAATCTGGAGGTGGAGCTGTGGGTCAAGGTGGTAGAATGCTAGCCTTGAGCAAAAGAGCTCAGGGAGAGCACCCAGGGCCTAAGTTCAAGCCCCACAACTGAGTATATGTCTGTCTGTCTGTCTGTCTATCTGTCTGTCTGTCTGTCTATCTACATGTAGGTCCTATATTATTTGTATTATGATGGCTCACATGTAGAAAATCTTTGGAAGGAGGTACAAGAAAGTGGTAATAACAAGCAAGACTTTAGGTTTTGTACTATATGTACCTCGTGTATGAACTATTTTCTCTAAAGATGACAATATCTTACTATGCAAACAACTTAATTGACGAAAGGCTTTTAAGGCGGTTTAAATACTCTTTGTGACACAGGAATAGTGGATATACCCATTTTCTGAAACCAAATAAATTATGATGGTGTAAGTGAACTGTAATAGAAACTGTGAGCCAGGCACCAGTGGCTCACATCTGTAATCTTAGCTACTCATGAAGCTGAAAATCAAAGATTTCACTTGGAAAAGAAATGGACACTTAATGTTGAATCCCCTTTAAGCTAGACTGGTATCTGAGCTGCATAGGCCGCTGACTTATGGATCTTCATCTTGTACACTCCACCCTCTCATTTGTGTATGGCTTCTGCTTTCAAATATTAGCCCATCAAAGGTTTTTCCAAATCTGTATTTATGTGGTTGCACCTCTTTCACTATTAAGCCCGATGTATATCCTCTATAGCTATTTCAATTAAATTTTTTGTCCCCAGTCACATGTACACTGCATATCTCATAAAGAAGTAATTTACATCCCATTCACTAGTGTGTATCCGGTATCTTTTTTTAAGATGTAGGACACAGTAAGGACTTGGTAGATTGTTGCTGAGTGAACAGAGCAGACATTATTGGCTGAAATATGGAGGAGAAAACAATTGCAGTGAGTGAGACAGGAAAGGGGAAATAATAGAAGATTGTTACATTAGCCTATCCATGTAAGAAACAATGTTCTGAAATGTGGTTTCTGATCTGAGTTTGTGATTCGTTCAGGAGAGAGAAAAGGGAGTTCATTGAGCAGGCAAGAGTTGTAGTGGACCAAGAATGACTCTTAGAATGTGTGGAGGTGATGACAGTACTTGTAGAAATATGGGGAAGGACAGAAGAAGAGTGTCTTAACTTTGATTATGAAAGGGTTGACTTTGAGATACTTTGGGAAAAGCCAAAGCAAATTATCTAGAAGGCTACTGGATTTTGAATTCACTAAGACTAAAATGGCACACTGTCTTAAATTTACTTTAAAACTTACTAGCCTGTAGAGTCATGGTAGAACAGAGAGATAGATAATACAACAATGGCATGGAGGTAAGGTTTGTTGAAATCAGAGGCAAATAGAGTAATTTTAACTGTATTTTGCTATGTGTTTAACATTGCCCAGAAAAAAATATTTTTAATATGCTGTTATATAAACATCTGTAGATATGAGGATAGGCTCAGACTGGAGTTATAAATTATATGACATATAGTTAAAGGTGTCATTAAAGCCATAGACATGAATTCTCCATGGAAGAATGGATAGAATAGATTTCAAAGAAAGCATCAGACTTTACTTCGTATTTAGTAGCTGAAGAAAACCAAACGAAGAGAAATGGGGTGACTAAAGAAAAGAAGGAACACTAGACAATATTTTGGCTCCACAGATAGTTTCAAAGGAATGCTATTTTAGGAAAACATTTTTTTCCTACCAATTTAAAGGACAGCCAGATGAAAGCTGGACACAAGTAGCCCATACCTATAATCTTAGCTACTCAAGAGGCTGAGAGCTGTGCATCCTGGCTTGAAGTCAGCCAGGACAAGAAATCCCATAAGACTCATATCTCTAGTTAACCAGTAAAAAGCCAGAGTGGAGGTTCTGCTCAAGTGGTAGAGTGCCAGCCTTGACCAAAAAGAAAAAAAAAAAGCCCAGTGAGAGTGTGAGGCCCTGAGTTTAAGCACAAAAACAACTATCCAGATGACATTGTTTCCTCCAAGTATGTGAGTGAAAGGGGGGAGGGTGATTCTTGTGATCTCCAGAATAGAACATGAGTTAAGACAGAAGGCTTGGAAAAGCAAGGTTCGCTATATATGAAATTGACTTGTAGGTGAACACCAAACCAAGACCTCACAAGTATTAAGAAATATTTCTGACATTAGGCACTATATGGAGCATCAGAAAGCCCCAGAAAATTCCACTGGAATGACTGAGCTTTCAATGGAGCATGGAGAATAACGAGGATTAAGAAAACAATGATGAACCTGAACCCAGGGCTGAAGGCATGACTGTCTTGTTCTCTCTTTCAACCACTTATCAGATTCTTTCTAGTGTCATCATTGCTGTCAGAAACCTTCTCTATGGGACTGACTGACAGCAGGAGTAAAACGCTATACCTTCCCTGACCAGCCTCCTTCTATGTGCTGCTTTCACTGCCCTGCCAGGGCTTACCAGGGCCAAGCTCAGGAAACTTAAAAGCCAAACTACCACTGGGGTCTGAAGCCTAAAACAACAATGTAAAATTACTATCACTGTATCTGTCTGTGGACCTGCTTGAGCTCCAGGGTTCATAATAATAGGATAGAGGAACAAAGGCCTTATCTGAGCAGGGCCAGATAAGGTTCCTCTTCAAGGAACTACTGGGGCTTCAAGGTAGACCCATTGAAACAAGGCTTAGGAAATGACAGATACTGAAAGGATGTTAACTTTTCTTACTCTACCCATCCCAAACACTACACATGCACACACACACACACACACACACACACACACACACACACACTAAATCAAGTTCCATGCCTCTGTGAATTGGCATGTGTGTGTGAGAGAGACAGAGACAGAGACAGAGAGAGGATGCCATGCTACTATGCTAGTACTGGGGCTTAACCTCAGAGCCTTATGATCTCATTTGGCTTTTTCCAATGGAGTCTGCCACTACCGCTTGAGCAATACTTCCTTTTCTGGGGTTGGGAGGTTGCTGGTTCATTGGAAATAAATGTCTCATAGACTTTACTTCCCTAGTTGACTTTGAACCACAGTCCTCAGATCTTAGCCTCCTGAGTAGCTAGGGTTCCAGGTGTGAGCCATGGATTTTTATGTAAAGATGCCAGTACGTTTTCCTATGATCACCATGGTCACCGGGAGACATTCAAGCATTTTTCACATCCCAGTTCCCTCCACTCACTCCAGGCTTGAGAACCACAACCCTTCTAGGTCACACACTCCCTATATCCCTTTATCCAATAGCGTGGCACATAGGAGGATACCTGGTAAAGCTTGGCTAAATACATGAACACTGGATTTGGAATTGCACAAACGGGCCTTGGAGTCCAACCTCTGCAACCTCTCCCGTGCTTTAGTCTTCAATTTGTGATGTGGAAAATGGTGGCTTCCATGGCTGCCTTCTAATGGTGTTATGGAAGGTGCTATGTTGATGACTTCAAGGATGCTGCACAATTCAGGGGCTCAGTAACATTCCTTCACAGGACATTCTATCCTCCCCTCACCAGCCCATGTCCTTCTCTCCACTTTGGCTGTGAGAGCCCAGCCCCTCCACCTGGTTGTGAAGGCACCGAGACTTGGAATTTTCCTTCTGTCTCTTTTAATCAGCGCAGGTGCTGCTTCCTCTAATGGCTGTCAACGGGCAGTAAAGAACCTGGACCACGCGATTAAATGAAACAAATGCGCTTGGCCATCGCTGCCAACAGCTGTGAAACTCAGGATTGCCTTCTGGCCTGAGAAAGTGAGATTCCAGAGTCTGTGGATGAAGAGCATAGCCCTTTTCACATTTTTTATAAAAACATGGCATTGTTCCTGAGCTCTTAACATTATTATTCTCTTACACTTAAGAGCTTCTACAGAAGAGCAGAATGGCAAAGGATTTAAGATGAGAAAGAATGCTCTGTAGGAAAATAATTAACCTGAATGTGTTTGATATAACAGATGGAGATAAATATTTTTTGGCTTGCCACACTATCAAGACTTTTGCAATTCTCTTTTTCTCTGTGGATCTCTCTCTCTCTCTCTCTCTCTCTCTCTCTCTCTCTCTCTCTCTCTCTCTCTCTCTCTCTCATCTCCCTCCTTCCCTCCTTCCTCCCTCCCTCCCTCCCTCCCTCCCCCCCCCCTCTCTCTCTCCTCTCTCTCTCTCTCCCTCCTCCCTCCCTCCCTCCCTCCTCCTCTCTCTCTCTCTCTCTCTCTCTCTCTCTCTCTCTCTTCTCTCTCTCTCTCTCTCTCTCTCTCTCTCTCTCTCTCTCTCTCTCTCTCTCCCACCTTCCTTCCTCCATCTCCTATTCTGCCTTCAAGAGCTTGGTCCTCACTCAGCCCATTGGCTGAGCCTCTGTGAGATGGAGTTGATATGAATGAAGTCGCAAATGCTGGCTCAGCTATCTGGATTTATTCCCTGGATTTTTCACAGAACTCTATGAGGGTGAGGAAGATACCAAGCCAAGATCCCAGGAGGCCATCTGAACTTTCTGTGTTGCATGGCAATACAAGTCCATCAGGATATGATGTTTGTTTTAACCCACAGCAAAAATAACTGCTACAAATACTTAGACAGTAAAAGCATGAATCACAAAAAATAAATAAATAAGTAAACCATGTGTTCTCCATGACCCCAGACTGGTATGCAAATGCAAGACTTCAGGATTTGAATAGATGAGGCATTTTACAAATGTCCTCTAGAGGGGCAGTTACTTTTTGCCTGGTCATATTAGCTCAGGAAGAACTGATACTAGCTGTAGATTATGGTTGTACATTTTAGGCTAAGAATGAGAACATTTGACTCAGCAGGTGGGCCTTATTTTCTGGAAGATAATCATTTGTATCCATTTATTTTTCTAACCAGTGTTTACTGACCACAGTTAAGCATATCGGTATACATGAGGGTTCTAAGATGAATGACTGAGCCACAGGAATATTTAAATAGCAGACAGGTGGGCATCATACTATGATAAAATAAATTGCATGCCTATGTGCATCTAATCATGCAAAATAATACTCATCAAAATGAATTCCAGAAAATGGAAACAAAATGGTTTTTTTTTGCGGGGGAGGGGATGTTTTTGTTCCCTTTTAGTCATTTGTCTATGTCTTTGGGAGACTAAGGGGAGGCAATGATACTTAATATACATTCTGTTGAAAATGAACTATACAACTTGTGGGTGGGATGGGAGAGAAAAACTGGGAGAGATGGAGGGAAGGAATGACATTATTCAACAGGAAATGTTCTCTTTGACTTGTTTCACTGTAACCCTTATGTCTTTAGCAATTTTCAAATAAAAATAAGTGCATAAATAAACGGTGTTGCAAACTTAGAGTGCAGAGCTAAGAAACTGAAGTCTCACACTGAGTTCCAATAGATTCCAAGAGCAGGTGAGAACGCACATCCTCTGTGTCCACTGACAAAGCCTCTGCCTTGATGAATCCCAGGTCCTTCATCTCTGCAGGGGAGGCAGTAATCCTTCCCTCCCATGTGGCTGGCATGAGAAGGAACATAGGAAACATGCCTAGGAGTTGCAGAACCTCAAAGGGATCCATGAAACCATAGTTTATTTTCTCTTCAGAGCATTAAAGATGGGTTCCTTCTTGGAAGCCAGTTCCAATTGTTTAGCCTACTTGTTGTGGGCGGGAATGTGTAGGAAAGCATCTCTGAGCCTCATCCTTGCATGTATACAATGTAGGTATTAATGCGTGCCTCAAGGATGATGATGGAGACAATGAATGAGATTCATGAAGCCCTCATCAGCTCTGCAGAGCCATCCAGTCCAAACACTATTGGGCCATCAATTCTCTCATCCTGGAAGAATGGACATCATGTCAGATCTGCTCACTGGCACATTCCTTACTGCTTGGCCCCCAATACATCAAATCCGTGTGAGGAAATAGTGAAGACTGCTATGTTAGGAGGAATAAATTTCCCAATTTTTCAACGGAAAAACAAAGCGTTGAGTCAAATAATTTAGACTTTTGTGGGTAATTTTAACCAAGATTTGTTTGTGACCTAGCACTGGTGGCTTTCCCCTATTATCTTAGCATCTCAGTAGGCTGAGATTTGAGGATCACAATTGAAAGCCAGCCATGGCAGGAAAGTTTGTGAGACTCTCATGTCCAATTAACCACAACCAAAATCAAACAAACAACAACAATAAAAAGAGCCAAAAAAGGACCCGAGGCCCAAATGATAGAGAAGTGGTAGAGAAGTAGCCTTGAGCACAAAAAACTCAGGGGTAGTGCCCAGGCCCTGAGTTCAGGCCCACGACCACACACACACACACACACACACACACACACACACACACACACACACACAAACACACAGAATTGATGACCAAAGGATCCTTCCAGTGCACCATGGGAAAAAGACAGGAAGGGGCAGAATCTACCCTTGAGACCCCAGTACAAGAGTAAGAGAGCTTCTTTTACCCACAGTCCACACTGGAAAAAACAAACTGCACAGACCCCTCAAGGCTATGGACAAAAAAAGAGAGAATAATCATTTTTACCATTTGAGCTGAAAGAAAATACATTAGAGCTTAACTACACAAAAGGCAGACCCAGGATGCCATGATTCTACAGCTTCCTGATGCTGCTGACAAGGTTTAGGGCAACCTGCTAAATTATAACTGCTGGATTTTTACCTCTGCATCATGCTCTGATAAATGCAAGATGGGAGCAAATCTGAATTTGTTTTGATGAGCTAAAAAGAATGATGAGGCAAAACCTTGGGATATTACAGCCTTTCTGAGCTTTATTACAAGTGACACTATCTCATCTTATACATGCTGGGAAAACTATGGAAATCCTCCTCTTTATCATGGCACTGATGACAGTTACACTTAGGAGATGCTGTCACATTTTGGGATAGAAAATCTATCTCTGGGCAATGATGCCCAGTCAGAACCACTTTATAGAGCAGTCTCCAGGGCCTTGGCTGTAAGTGGCCAGTGATCCATTAACCAAT
The DNA here is from genome assembly GCF_031878675.1 of Megascapheus bottae. NCBI lineage: Eukaryota > Metazoa > Chordata > Mammalia > Rodentia > Geomyidae > Megascapheus > Megascapheus bottae. The sequence continues at coordinate 52,895,563 of NC_143523.1, forward strand.
GTGCCAGTCACCCAAGGTCCTCAGCCAGTCAAATCTTCCTGTCACATCACCTCCTGGATTTTATTCATTTTAGATCCTAAATCTTTCAACTACAAATGTGATCCTGAGCAAATTATATACACCCTCTGGGCCCTGTTTCTTCCTCAATAAAAGCCTGTGAGTACTAAATTAAATAATGCATGCAAAACAAGCAGTAAAATGCTTAGCATATATAGGGCTCTGAAGAAATGGTTGTTGATACTGCTGATGTAGCCATTTGAACGTGTGTTTCTTTACCTCCTGGTGGATACAAGGAAGTTAACTTTTCAATTTACTTTTACTATCTTTAAGTAGTTTCTACAAAAGGGTTTCAATTCAACATGTCAGCGTGTGAATACAATGCATCTTGATGCATGTTACTCCTTCCATCCTTCCCCCCACTCCCATCTCTCCCAAGCACATGCACTTGAACACACACACACACACACACACACACACACACACACACACACACACACACACACTGTAGGCCCCAGAGGTGGACAGACTGGCTTGCTCTCTGAGCTTGAACTTTCACACCTGTTATAAAGGAGAGATGAAAATAATAGCAACCTCATTAATAACTGTGTTGGGCTACTTCCTAATGTACTTTGAATACATAATAGTGCTTTCCAACTATTTTACCTTTTTTAATTTTATGTTTTATCTTTCGTTGTACAGACGAGTTGTCATTCAACAATAAAGTGTATGACTACAATGAATCTCCATCAATGTCACCCTTTTCATCATTCTCCCTATCCCTCCCAAACCCACTCTTTCCTTGAATGTAAATATTGTACCTTACTATTATTTTATACCATTTCATGACTAGCCTGTCAGTACTTATTATTCTTCCTAATAAACAGTAAGCAACTCGGGGTTGAAATGTTTAGATAACTTGTTAATGAGATGATAGCAAAAGAGACATGAAAACTAAATCCCAGAAAACCTATGCCCAAAGACCAGTCAGTCTGGCTAACACTCACGATCTGGTTGGGTATGTTCACATTTCGTCTGTGGCTCAGGAGCACAGTCTCTTCTCTCATATGCTGTAAAGTAAAGAAAGAAGAACAGGTGTCAGAGAACAAATAGGGGTAAGAAAGGCTCTAAGGGTTGATCCTTTTGCTCTCTTTTCATTTAGAAGTAGAAACTCATGGACAAAGGTAGGTTTTTATGAGCAATTCCTACCCTAAAACCCAACTGTGAGATTTTTGGGTCCATATTCACAACATGGATCAACAGAAGTTAAAATACACTCAGTATATTCTATTTTTTTATTGTAATTAGTAAAAGGGTTACATGATATTTGCCAGATAGAAGGTGCATTAATTCACATACATTGATACCCTTTCACATGTCTTGGTACCCATTTCCCTCCCCCCCCCCCGATACCCCCCACCCGTCTTGGTTTTCCCCCCTTCCCTATCAAATTTCAAATAACCAAATACAAATAAATTCAGTATATCAGAAAACAAAGTGAGATACTATAACAATATGAGATAACCAAGGGACAGCAAAGGAGATGAGAGACAACATAGTACATTAAGGACAACAATCATTCATTATATGGCTTTTGTTTCAATATCCTGGAGGTCCTTTCAATTAGCTTCATACTATATGGCCTTATGTATCAAGATTTTGCTCTATTGCAGATCTCTGCTAGTAGAGCCCAAGGTTTCTACTGATTATGACGAATGAGGGAAACCACTGAGCCTAAGTTCCTTTGAGTCTGGCTTACTTCACTTAATAGGATTTTTTCTAAGTCTTTCCATTTCCTAACAAATGGGGCGATGTCATTTTTTCTGACAGCAGCGTAGAATTCCATTGTGTACAAATACCACAACTTGTTGATCCACTACACTCAGTATATTTTAAGGAAGGATAGCCTTCGACTGAGAAGCTCCACAGCATATACACACACTCAGCTCAGATGAAGTCTAAGAATAGATGTTCTTTACAGAGTTCATTCCATGAGGTACTACCTAGCAAAGATTCTTCACCCCCTCAGACAAAATTTCATGTTTGTGTCAGACTGTTACCCTAGCCTCTAAGTATTCAGAGGGATAAAGGTTCTTTAAGAATGAGTTTGGAGAAGGTAGAGAGGGAACCAAAACATAGCAGTAGCTTTTCAACAGAAATCACCAGTTCAAGAATAGGATTCTGTGAGGATATTTTTGAGGGCGGTTCATTTTTTTACCTTTATGTATATTTTAGATAGGAAGTCCTTGTCTGTTATACAGCTAGTGAAGATCATTTCCCAACCTATGAGCTTTCTACTTATTTTGCTATCTATGTCCTTTGCCATGCAGATGCTCTGCAATTTAACACAATCAACTCATTGTAAGTGGGCAAAAGAACTTTAACAAAACAACCTCTCTGGAGGGGAAATAAGAAGTCAAATAGAAATATGAAGAAATGTTCAATATCCCTGGCCATAAAAGAAGTGTAAAAAGAATCTCAAAGCTACATTGAGATTCCACCTCATTCCAGTTAGAATGGCCATTATCAAGAAATCTAATAACAACAGATGCTGGCGGGGATGTGGCCTAAAGGGAATGCTACTACACTGTTGATGGGAATATAAACTGGTTCAACTACTCTGGAAAGCAGTATGGAGGTTCCTCAAAGAACTAAACATAAGGGCCAGGAGTTTGGCCTAGTGGTAGAGTGCTTGCCTAGCATGCACTTATGTTCCATTCCTCAGTACCACATGTATAGGTAAAGCTCTAGCTTTGAGAAAACCAAAGGATGGCACTCAGGCCCTGAGTTCAAGCCCTGGGACTGGCCAAAAGACTGAACATAGATAGAGCTTCCCTATGATCTGGTAATCGCACTCCTGAGCACTTCCAAAATAACCATAAACAAGGTCCCAATAAAGCAACCAGGACAACGATGTTCACTGCAGCACTACTTACCATAGCTAAGATATGGAAGCAACCCAGATGCTTCTCAGTGTGGGGCATGTTACATCAGGGAAAAGGAATGCTGTAAAAGGAGGCCTAACTTCTGGCCCAGTGCTCATTCCCTGGTCTTGGGACCGCACCTGGCTGAGATGGTGCCTGCAGCCCAGTTGGGAGGCATGGCTGTGGTTTGTAAGGCCACCTCTGGGATCGAACCCTTCTGCCCTCTCTGACAGCACATGCATCCTACCTCCTCAATGAGAGTACCTCCCCCGCCCTGCCCCCCTTTGTGCTGATAGGCTCCTGCATCCTATATTAGCTCAATGGACTTCCTCAATAAAGGAGTCCCTGCCTTGACAGGTCTCCCTGACACGTCTGATTGTCCTCTGGGGAGGGAGGGCTGGGGGGCTGTCAGTGGGCCCTCTCCTTTCTTGGCTTTTCAGGGTTGGGGTGTGTTCTCTCTATCCCTCCTGCGGGTCGCAAGGGACCGAGGACTTAAAACCCCGACATCTCAGTAGATGAATGGATCAAGAAAACGTGGTCTATATACACAATGGAATTCTATGCTTCTATCCGAATGAATTGCTCCATTCATAAGGAAATGGTAAGACTCAGAAAAAATCAAATTGAGTAAGCCAGACACAAAGAAACATGGACTCCATGGTTTCCCTCATTTGTAATCATTAGTATATGCCTAGGATAGTCTTAGCAGAAGATCACAGTAGCTTAGCAGCCATGTACATGAGACCATATACAATGATGCTAATCAAAGTGAACTCCATGGTATGGAAACAAGTTTTTCTTTTTTTCCCCCTTTTTTTAGTGTATTGTTTGCAATTATTTCTTTTGTCTTTCATTTCCCCCTCCCTCTGGTTTATTCCTTATGATTACTGTTTCTGATTTCAATACCCTTTGTTATTGTCATATACATGTATGTATATGTATATATACAAATGTATATACATATACATGTATGTATGTATATTCAATTTGGGAAAGGGAAGGAGAATCACAGAAACAGTGGGACAAAGGCTGAACCAATGCAAAAGTGATAGCTAGACAATATGTTAAAAATAAACTTTACAATGTTGGGGGAGAGGAGCCAGGAATAGGGAAAGCAGGAGAAAATAAGGGAGAGGGGTAATACTGTTTGGGAAGAAAAGACTCATTACTTTGCTAATGGAACCCTTCTGTATATCCCCTTTACTATAAAATAAAATTGTAAGAAATTAAAAGTAAAAATAATGGGATTCAGCAGGGTACAGTGGCTCATACCTGTAATCTTAGCTACCCATGAGGCTGAGATCTGAGGATCATAATTCAAAGCCAGCCCAGGCACCACTACAGACCATGAAACTCTTATTTCCAATTAATTAGCGCTGAGGCTCAAGGGGTAAGGCATGGTATCCTTGAGCTGAAGAGCTCAGGGACAATGCCCAGGCCAAGGAGTAGGGCGAAGCTGAAGAGTTCAGGGACAGTGTCTAGGCCAAGTCGAAGCCCCACGACAAACAAAAACAAACAAACAAACAAAAAGAATGGGATTTTCAGAGTTTAAAACAATGTTCTTGCATGCAAAGCAGTCCCAGACAGCCTGATGGATGAGGATGAACTATATTCCGGCCCAGTGCAAATTGTTTCTGCAGTTCCACACAGGAGGATTTGAGCCAGCTCAGCGCTGGCCTCTCTGTGTGATGAATGAAGGCTGGAAACCTCCCTTCCTTTCCCTGAGCCAGGTGTCTAGTCAGTCATGGGCAGTTCTGGGTATGAGACTTGGCAGCTTACAGAAAACTAGAGCAGAGGGAAAAGCTGATTGGTCCAGAGTTTGAGCTGAGACCCAAGGATGCCAAAGTCATCTGTACATTAGTAGCACCTGGGGATGCTTTTAACCAGCCGAAGCACTCCAGGTCCAGAAAGCCACACTGTGCCCGATGGGAGGCAGGCACCAGGTGTTCAGAAGCTCCCTCAAGCTCTTTGAGAACCATTGGTTTAGACTTGTGCTTCTTAGCAGGGGTGGATTTTGTCCTCTAGGGAACATTTGGCAATGTCAAGAGATTTTGAGGTGTCACGAGAGGGATGGCACTACTGACATCTAGTGGGAAGAGACCAAGGATACTCTTCCCCACAAGGAGAATTATCTGGCTCAAAATCTCAACAATGACAGGTGGAGAAAACTGATTTATACTGACGGTGTGCTGCCTCAGTCTGTTAGAAATGCAAAGCCTCAGGCTCTACACCAGACCTAATGACTGCAAATTGGCAAATTTCCCACATTCCCCCATGAGATTTGTGCACATATCTTAAAAGCCCAAGTTCACATTACTTTGGGACTACCTTGTACATGGGGAAGTTTTATCAGTTTTAACTGTGAGGTTTGATTTTTCATACAAGAGAAACCATTTCATTCCCATCCAAAATTCTACCCACAAAGGATCAAGCTTGCAGGCAGGAACAGTCTTAGACTTTAGAACCAGACCAATTCTAAACCACTAGGTCTCATACCCAGAGAGGACCATTTTTAAATAAGAGCCTTTCTGTTTCTCAACTATCTAACTTCCAATGGAGAGATGATATAAAGACAAGATACACTATGCTAAATAATTAAAGATTCTGTATAAGCATTGTGAGTTGACAATGAAGTTTTGCTAACTTATTAGGCTTGTGTCCTGAGCAATTCAATCTCCTCCTATGCACCTCACTTTTCTCACCTATAAAAAGGCAAGTGCGTGGGGTGGGGGGAGGGAAATGGTGACCAAGACATGAGAAAGGGTATCAATGTATGTGAAGTAATGCACCTTCCATCTGGTGAATGTAATGTAACCCTTCTATTAATTACAATAAAAAATATATGAAAAAAAGAAATAACTTCACATAGTACAATTAAGAACAACAATCACAAAGATAAACCTCTTGTTTTCTTTACTTTTTAATTTAATTTTATTGTCAAGGTAATGTACAGGGAGGTTACAGTTTCATAGGTAAAATAGTACATTTCTTGTTGAAAATTATTATTACCTCCCACTTTCCCTCTCCCCCTGCCAAGTGATAAAGTTCATTACCAACATTAAAAAAAAGGCAAATGATGGAATCTAAGGGCTAGTGTGCCTAAGGTACACACATACATGCAGTCACTCACCTGCTTCCTGTAACACAGAAGAAGCTCCAGACATGCGATAGTTTTCCATTCAATCGCACACCAAAGCACCATAAATCTGGTAGGATATTTTTACACATGCATGGACTCCCTTTGCTCTAAGATGACACATAAGGAAAATCTTGCCATTGGTCTGTAGAGGGTGGGTGGCAATTCTCTCTTTCCCCTGCATTCCCTCTGTAATCCCATGTGAAGTTGCATAAAATCCCTCCACCATGGGACTGTAAGCAAGTCCAGCCACTGTGGAAAGCAATGTGGAAGTTTCTTAAAGAACTAAAAATTGACCTTCCCAACGATCCCACCATACCACTCCTGGGCATCTATGCTGAACATCATAACCCAGGATATGATAAGGACACCTGCTCAGCAATGTTCTTCTCTTCACTATTCACAATAGCCAGGTGATGGAAACAACCCAGATGCCCTACTGCAGATGAATGGATACAGAAAATGTGGTAAACACATACACAATGAAATTCTACATAGCCAACAGACAAGATAAAATAATGGCATTCGCAGGGAAGTGGATGAATCTAGAGTGAATCATGTTGAGTGAGATGAGTCAAGACCAAAGGAACAAAAGGTACATGGTATCCTGAATATGTGGCTATTAGATCCAAATAGTAAAAGAGCGAGGACTCTATATTTGCATACCCAATGCTATGGACATAGTATTGGAAATAAAACACAACTACATAGACATAAAAACTTATGACTCTATAGACATCATGTTTTATTACATAGATGAATATGTATCTATGGCATACAAACCCTCAGCCTAATTTTAATTATGTTCTAAAATCTAATGCCAGTGATTGTATATAGAGATTCCCTTCTTGAATACTTGTTTGTTAAACACGTCATTCTAAATATGATGTAAAAAACATTAATAAATTCTTTAATAAAAAAATCCCTCCACCAGTGCTTTCTGCTATTGATTCCAAACTCAAAGACATACAAGTACAATGAGGAGGAGCTTGAACTCAAACCTGATTCCTCCAATGCCCACACCAAACTTCCTTCATCTGCCACACCACCTTTCAAATGATGGATGTTTCTATCACCTTCTCTCATACACACACACACACACACACACACACACACACACACACACACACACACACACAATGCAACAATTACAATGAGAAGTTTTCCAGAGGGCTAAGCATTCATCTTTTCATCTCAACTGGTTTGTAATAGTAAGGGCCGCTCATCCACTTATTTTTCTTGCTCTTGTTTCTCCCAGTTCTTAATACATAGATTGGTACAAAGCAGAAACTCAAGAGATCAGAAGTGGAGGTATGGCTTAGGTAAGAGAGTATCATCACTGAATTTAAAAAAAAAAACTTCAGTATAGATGTTACCCAATTGATTGATTGGTGAGTCATTGATTGATTAGGTCATGGTTGACTGGTAAAAATGTAGCATGGACAGAATTAGCATTAAAGACAGATATTGCAGGGAAATGCCCTCTGTATTTTTAGAACGTTTCTATGATTTCCTAAAGATTTTACTATACTGTGGATAAACATCCTCACTCAGCCCTCACCAGAAATTTCCAAAAATAAATAAATAATAAAATGTCAATCTGTACTGATAGCTCTTGCCTATAACCCTGACTGCTCAAGAGGCTGAATCCTTAGGGTCATGGTTTGAAGCAAACTTTTCTGCTAGCCTGGACAGAAAAGAAGTGGAAGTGGAGCTGTGACTCATGTAGTAGAATAACAACCTTGAGCAAAAAAGCTAAGGGACGTTATCCAGGCCCTGAGTTCAAGCCCCAGTGCTGGCAACAATAATCAGGATGAAATAATTAGGCTGAGCTTGGGAGATTCAGAGAACTGAGATGAGGAGCAGGTGGAAAGACACAATCTCCAGAGCAAAAAAAAAAAAAACAACCCTCTGAGGAGAACAATGTAACATATCTTTGGTGGTTTGAAAACAGACGGCCACACTCAGATAAGTAAACTGAATTCAGAGGCTATGGAAAAAACAGTCAAAACCCACAAAAGTGTAAGAGCCTCCCGGATGAGCCAGAACGAGATTCAGTGACTCCAGCCAGGCAGTAATGTCACTGGGTCCAAGTGCCATGGCTTTCACCCAGAACCCCGGAGCAACACTGTGGAATGGATCCAGTTCCGATGAGAAAGCACAGATGGGAGCCATTGGATTTAAGCACTGGGACTTTCAATACTGTGTTTTGTCACAGACAGACTAAGCACCTGCTACGTTGTACAGTGTGGCACAGCAGTCATTGAAATAAGCATGGGGGAGAACTGACTTTTTAATCGGGTTGGGGCAAGCCATCCTGAGATGCCATATTCTCTTAAGAGAAAGTTAAGGAGGACATGCTTACCTGGGCCTGTTCAATGCCTCATCCATTTTCTAGGCCTCCAGAGGGGCTAGATCTCTCTCCTGAGGAGTGAGAGAAAGCTACAGATTGATGAGGACAGAACAAAAATGTCTGCACCTCAGAGTGCAGAGAGAAATCAGCCAGAGACCCAAGCAAGAAGTTAAAGGAGACTAAGTGGTGGGGAGAAGCAAAGAGAAATGCAAACACAAAACTAGAAAGTACTGAAGGGCCAAGAAGCAGGAGAGAAACACAAGTTGTAAGAGCTGTCTCTGGAATACATTTACCTCCCTGGAAGATATCCCATCCCCAGCTGTCAGGTGTCTGTGACTTTGGCAGGGAACTATCTCAAAAAGGATAGGAGGATTTTTTTTTCTGAGCTGGTGTTTATGTACCACTTATAGAGAAAGGCTAATCATGGGGCACAGACATGAACAACAGCTTGATCTATTACTTTTCTGTTGTTATTTAATCTTTTTAGAGGCCAGTAAAATACACCCTCCTTCTAGGTAAACAAAAAACTGAGATTTTTGCTTCTGGCCCTTCTAGAAACTGAAATCTGAACAACTCTGCATTTCTTTCCTTTTGCCAATGTTAAGAATCAAACCAAGGTCCTTGTGAGTTTTAGGCAAGTACTGTAAGCACTGAGCTGTAGCCCCACATCTGTTTGGATGCATAGATTTTCTTTAGTATGGGACAGATGAGAGACAAGCTCTAGTACTATGAGCAAAGGGCTTGGGTCTCAGAGTAGGCTCTTAGGAAAGAAAATAAGAGACTGCATTTAAAGAAGAGGTTAAAATGGCAGAAAAGTGTCGCTGCCCGCCGCAACGACGCATCACTTCAGAGGCGGACTGGGAATGATCAAAGACTCAAATCGCTGCAAGCAGAGGTCTTTCATTTCTATCTCCTTTCTTCTCTCTCTGCCTTTTTCCTTCTCTCTTCTCCTTCTCTCTGCCTTTCTCCTTTCTCCTCCCTTTCCCAGAAGTCCCACACTATTTATATCCTTAAGCAGCCAATCACAGTTAAGGTCATCTGCAAAGCAGCAAACAAACCTGGAAGAAATCTAGCGTCCACTCTATCCACAAGCATGGAAGAAACAAATCAACAAATGCAAAGAAACTTCCTGGTCAGCAAGTACTGACTCATTAGCGAGCTGCCAGGTGCCATTTTATAATCTTAATTCCTCAGGAGGCTGAAAGCAATGGTCTCCAACAGAAAAATATATGAGAAAATGGTCATCATCCATGGTTATAAAGGAAATGCAAATAAAAACAAACCTAAGATACCACATTACCCCAACAAGAATGGCCAAGATTTAACTCAGACAATGACAGTTGCTGGCGGGGTTGTGGAGAAAAAAAGGAACCCTACTACACTGCTGGTGGGAATGTAAACTAGTTCAGCCACTCTGGAAAGGAGTGTGGAGGTTTCTTAAAGAACTGAAAACAGACCTTCCCTACGATCCCGCCATACCACTTCTGGGCATCTATCCTGAACATCAGAACCCAAGATATGATAAGGACACCTGCTCAGCTATGTTCATCTCTGCACTATTCACAATAGCCAGGTGATGGAAACAACCCAGATGCCCTACTGCAGATAAATGGATACAAAAAAGGTGGCATATACATACAATGGAATTCTACATAGCCAACAGACAAGATAAAATAATGGCATTCTAAGGGAAGTGGATTAATCTAGAGCAAAATCATCTTGAGTGAAACGAGTCAAGACCAAAAGAACAAAAGGCACATGGTGTCCTTAATATGTGGCTATTAGATTCAAAGAGTACAAGAGTGAGGACTTAATATTTGCATACCCAATGCTATGGAAATATAAGCACAACTACATAGACATAAAGACTTATGACTCTATAGACATCATGTTTTATTACATAGATGAATATGTATCTATGACATACAAACCCTCAGCCTAATTTTAATTATGTTCTAAAATCTAAATGCCAGTGATTGTGTATAGAGATTCCCTTCTTGAATACTTGCTTGTTAAATATGTCATTTGTAATATGATGCAAAATCAATGTTAATAAATTCTTTAATAAAAATGAAATACCATTGTGGTAACCACATTTTAAATGATTGATGATGAAAAATGCTCCAATATGTGCTATAATTTACACACATCTCCATATATACATGCACACACACACACACACACACACACCTTTTTCCCTAAATGAAGGGTGTGATGATTCCAAACTCCTTATTAAAACTTTAACAAGGAATTTTTTGAGAGAGTTGATAGGAAAAAAATAAATGATCTTACTTATATTTATATTTATTTTTACAGGACTTGTGTTTGAACTCAGGGTCTCCTACTTGCTACTCAGACACTCTAACACCCAAGCCCACAGCTCTTTCTTGCTTTGGTTACACGTTTGATATGGTCTCACAGCATCAGGCTGTGAACCTATCTCTGTCTCCCTTCCAGCTGGGATTTCAGATATGTGTTGCCACTGTCATCTTTTAATTATAAGAGAACGAACTATTGAACACATCACAAAGACAGATATTGTCCCAAGAACTCTGTATAATTCATCTCATTTAGCTCTCTCAGCAGCCAGTGAGATAGCATGGTTATCTCTCATTGATAAGAAAACCAAGATTCAGAGAGGTATAATAGTGTTCCCAAGAATGACCCAGGTCGGTGATTTTGCAAGCTGATAATCTGACACTGACTTATGCTTGCTCTCTCAACAAGCACGCCATCACCCCAATACCCAACCACCCTGGAGAGATAACAGACACCTCCCCTACACATTGTACTCAAGGAAGATGAGTTTCTAATCAGTTCACCAGGTGACTAATTGCCCTCTTTCCTTATGTAACCAGGCCCTGATTCCTGTAAAGGATGAGAAATTGCAGTGTCCTCTCGGAATACATTGGTATTCTTCTCGATCCTCCTCCTCCTTCTCCATTCCAGCAGCACATAAATTACCAGCTCTGTTGTCAAATGCTGTGTGTAATTGTGTTTAGCATAACATCCCAGGGGAAAAGAAAAGCCATCCACTCTGCCAAGACAGACCAGGGTGAGCAGCAATGAAGGCTGAAGGCTGGTGTCCACCTCTCAGCCAGTGCCCGGGTCTGACAGCAGTCATAAACAGAGTAGTGATCAGAGTGTAAAAATAGGTCAGCTACTCTACTCAAGGAAAAGGGAGCCTCTGCTTTTCAAGCTTTGCAAACCTCCATCAGAAAAAAAAAAAGATTTCTACATCCTTTTCTGGTTACTCTTTCTAGGCCCACTTTAGTAACTCAAAAGAAATAATATTAAGATAATTACCATGAGCCCAATTGTCTAATGATGATCTCATTTAGTTCCTACCATTACGCAGGACTTGGGACTGCTGTTTGACATGGCCAGGTAGACCAACCTGGCAAATACAGAAGTTGTTTTGTTTTGTTTGTGACAGTATCAGAATTTGAACTAAGGGCTTTGTGCCTGCTAGGCTGGTACGCTACCTGAGTTATGCCTCCAGGCCTGCTTTTCACTGGCTATTCTTAAGATAGGGTCTTGCTTCCTGTCTGGGTGCACACCTAAGCTGTCAATCCATCCACTTTGGGTTACCATCATAACTTTACTCATGTATACATGCCACCACCTCCAACTTCCTTCTATGCAGGGAGAATGTCACAGACATTTCTACCTGGTCTGGCCTCCAATTACAATCCTCCCATTCTTACCCTCTAACATAACTAAGATCACAGGCATGAACCACTGACTCTGGCAAGACCTGGAGATGTTTTTTTACTAGACCCCATTTTTCCAGCATCCTCACCCCAGTTAGGTATTCTTCTCATATCCTCTTCCCACAAAACGTTGCTTCAGCTAATTGCCCCAGAAATCAACCAACCACTAGACAGTCCTTGGAAATTTTCAACAAATGAATGCAGTTCTCTTGCAACCCAAAAAGAAATCCTCACTTTTGTGGCCAATTAGAATTGTTTGTCTGAGAAAAAAACAAAATCACAAAGCACACTGTAACTAGCCTAAAGACACATGCCTGTAGTTCAGATACCGAGGAGAGTGAGGGAGGAGTACCCACCTGGGTCTAAGTTTTTAAGTGCATCCTGGGTAATATAGTGAAAGTCTATATGCATACATTACCTATAAGAATATATATATGTATATATATATATATATAGCTTAAAAAGACAATTATAGCCAGGCACTGTGGCTCACGCCTGTAATCCTAGCTACTCAGGAGGCTGAAATCTGAGGATCAAGATTCAAAGCCAGCACGGACACAAAAGGACCTGAGACTTTTATCTCCAATTAACCTCTAGAAAATGGCTTGGCTCAAAGGGTAGGGTAATAGCCTTGAGCTGAAAACCTCAGGGACAGCGCTCGGGCTGAGTTCAAGTCCCAGGACCCACAAAAAAAAAAAAGAAAATACAATTATCTGGCCTAAATAAAGTATTTTCTTCTGCAGGATTCCAACATGGATAAGGAACACAATTTTCCATCTACTTACCCTTTCTATCATCTTAAGTGTTGCTTCCATTTGAAGTTACCTCAGGGTTCAAATAGCTTCCGAGGTATATCCCCTCACCTATGAATGCCAGGCTAGAGGAAAGAAAGAAGTAAGGAAGGGTAGACAGACTCTCTTATTTAAGAAGCCTTTCTATATTTTCTACCCAACATGCTAACATGCTCATATCTAGCTACAAGAGAGACCAGAAAATGTTGTCTCTAAGTGATCACATTGTTGCTCACACTCGTACCAAAATTCTGCCCCTAAGAGTAAAGAATTTACAAAATACAACAAGTACAATAACTAGGAGACAGCTGCCTCTCACTCCCAGCACCACTGTCGCCTTTTCCCAAGAGACTTGCTGCATGATACACCTTTTCTCAGTTGATCTTACAGGAAATAATTACATCCTTGTTTTATATATTGGGAAAGAGGGCCTCGAAGAGGCTAAGCAACATTCTCAGGTCATGCAGCTGAGATGAACTTACAATGTAATCATTACCAATAATATTTATCCTGGTGTCAAATTGTGAAATTTCCACTTGACATAATTGTCAAATGTGATGGGTTATCTTTTAGCTTGAAGGAAACTCTTTGCCCAAATATCACATCACCAATCTCTTTGCGTGCGAAGTATTCCCACCATTGACCTACTTATTGCTAAAGATTCCTTCCTTCCTTTGTTTATTCCATTGATCCCTAACACATTCTTCATACTTATTTCACTTAGGAGTTCTTTTTCATGACTATTTTAAGAGAGAGGCTGACCTGGCTACAGTCTTCCTCCTTAGTCTGCACATCCCCAGGCATAATTCCCACATGAAGTAAAAAGGTCAGCAGCCTAGAAAAATACAGCTTCCCCGCTGCTACAGAGAGAAGTGAACATTCCTATTAGACCCATAAGCTAAATGTCAAACCGCGAGTGTGCCTTAGAACAGTCTCTTGGAATTCCATGGCTCAGTAAAGAAGATCTGACGGCCGTGTGGTCCAGTTCCCTTAAATACTCTACACTAGGATAAGGCTAATGGCAAATACACCTCTAGATGCCATATATGGAACTTGGCCTGGTTGATCAAGTTCACCAGGCCCTGAACACCCATGGTAGAGGCCTAGCATCTACCAATACCAAGGATGTAGGAACCAGAGCAGGACTTGTCTCCAATTAATTCATAACTTAGTAGATAGACCAGAGACACGGACTCATTCTAGACCACATACTTTGAGGGCTGCTCACTGATGATTTCAGTACATACAGAACTCAGTTGTTCCAAGGACTGGCAGAGGCGTCTGACTGGAGAAGATAGCACTAAGCGATGACCCCTGCTGTCACCCACTGGTGGGAATGCCTCCACGAGGAATGCCAACACTTACTGTTGTGGCAGTGGTGGTGCTCGTGATGATCTTGGGGTTTGAACTGAGGGTCTTGTCCTCTTGTTTTTTTTTTTTCCACTCAAGGCTGGCACTGTACCACTTCATCCAGATCTCCAGTTATGTCTGTTTGCTGGCTACTTGGAGATATGAATCTCTCAGATTTGTCTGCATATATAGGCTTTGAACTATGGTCTTTAGGTCTTCAGCATTCCTGAGTGGTTAGTATTATAGATCTGAGCCACCAGTTCCTGGCCTGGCTCTTATGCTCGAAACTGTAATGAATTCTCTACCTCAGACCCAGATGTATACCCATGCCCATATACCTTGATGATAAATATTGTGTGTTATTTAAGATAATGAATCTTGAGGAGGTTGAGAACATGTTAAATTGTATACTAAAGAGAAAACATGGGGGCCGGGAGTTTGGCCTAGTGGTAGAATGCTTGCCTAGCATGCACAAAGCCCTGGGTTCGATTGCTCAGTACCACACAGCACAGAAAAAAAGCTGGAAGTGGTGCTGTGGCTCAAGTGGCAGAGCACTAGCCTTGAGAAAGATAAAGGAAGTGCCCAGGCCATGAGTTTTTGCCCCAGGACTGGCAGAGAGAGAAAAAGAGAGACAGAGAAAGAGAGAGGGGGTGATAGCATAGTTTTCTATCTCAAGCTATTTTTCATTTCCCTTATTTCCCTGTATATTCTCCGATCTCTTACACACTCTCAAACACAGTTCCCCCTCCTAAATATAGTTTAAATGTCCAGCTTCTCCATAATGAAAGTCCCAGGAGAGGTGGGCAATAAGATATCCTGGCTCTCTCGCCTAACACACACACAACAAACACACACACACACACACACACACACACACACACACACACACACACACACGCACGCTCAGGCCCGTTTTGGACATTTAAACTCTGCCTATTTCCAAAACATATGAAATCCACTATGACTTAACTTAAATGAAGTAAAACACAGTCTTAACCAAACAACAGACAAAAGTTCTGGCTAAGGTAAACTATCATTAAATACATTCTCCGTGCAGCCTGGTTAAATATCTGCTGAGGTTTGGATAAATGGATTGTCAAGGGCTCTGTCGTCAGCTTCAGGTGTTCTGAACCGGACAGAGGCAAGGACTTCAAACACTGAGATCACTAGAAATATGTCCTTGAAAGGTATATAAAAGCACTAAATGTGTTTCTCTTTGCTTTCTGACTACTGTGAGATGAGCAGGTTTCCTCTGCCTAGCATACCTTCCATGATTTCTGCCTCAGTCCCAGTCTCAAAAGCAACTCATCACCCAGCCATACAGGAAACTTCCATAACTGTGAGCTAAAACCAACTCTTCTATGAAGCAATGGTCTCAGGTATTTTGTCACAGTAATGCAAAACTGACAAAGACAAAGCTGCATGAACTAGGCTGAAAAGCAGCAAAGTTCTCTACATTATAAAATAGGATAACAAAATATATATTCCTTGAGTATGCTCCCTAAAAAAGAAATGTTTTATTCTTAAACTAGTAACTTATAAAATGCTTCCCTTTACTCTGATTGCCTTTCAATATTATATTGCATTACAAATTTCAACACATTTCTTTTTCTTTGTTCGAGCCCTACAGGCTCCTTA
Organism: Megascapheus bottae; assembly: GCF_031878675.1. Classification (NCBI taxonomy): domain Eukaryota; kingdom Metazoa; phylum Chordata; class Mammalia; order Rodentia; family Geomyidae; genus Megascapheus; species Megascapheus bottae. The sequence goes on from NC_143523.1 coordinate 52,911,465, forward strand.
AACTGTATTAAGAAAGAAAGAAAGAAAGAAAGAAAGAAAGAAAGAAAGAAAGAAAGAAAGAAAGAAAGAAAGAAAGAAAGAAAGAAAGAAAGGAAAAAAAAAGAAAGAGCAACCTCATAATAACTCAAATTGATACATCTTTCCCAGATGTAGTTACAGGACAAAAGTGACAGGCTCTAGTTTGCCTACAGGTTTACAGCTAATTCACAGAGTGAAGTGTCATTGTTTGATCTTCCCAGAACACTAGGGGAGAATGCTAGATGTCACCACAAAAAAGAAAAGGGAAAAAGAAATGATTGCTACAGCTCAATCCTTGTTATCATGAAAACATAATTAGGCATGGGTCGGGCCTGTCAGAACACCTATTGGTTCACAATATACTTGTACCCTCAGTCAAAAGGAAAGCATCGATTTATTTGAATGGCTTCTGTCAATGTGAATCTAAGAACATGCTGCGTAAAATAATAATAATATTAAATTAGTAAGGATAATAATTGTTACTATTTATTGAGTGCCTTCTATTCTAAGTACACTTTGCAAACAGTATGTTATTTAATTCTTACAACATTCTTATATATGATCCCCGCTGATCAATGAGACATTCATAAAGGTTAAATAATTCACCTGATTCAAACCATATGCAAGATAAAATTCAAAACACCCAAAACCCATACCATGGAGATGATAGAAGACAATAAGCGATGTCCCTAATCTAAATGTGACTGGCATAAAGAAGAGACATGCAGTGTATGGCATGGACAATCACGTCACCAATGCCCCCCAAATAAAACTTTATACTTAAAAAATGTTTCCATAGGAAACAGTGATATCCAGACACCTGTAGCTCACACTTATAATCCTAGCTATTCAGTAAGCTAATATTTGAGAATCACAATTCAAAGACATTCCAGACTGGAAAGTTTGTAAGACTCTAGTTATGTAGCAAAAAGCCAGAAGTAGAGCTATGGTTCAATTGGTAGAGCACCAGCCTTAGGCAAAACAAAACAACAAAAAAAAAGCTAAGGGATAAGGGATAGTCAAAGCCTAGGACAAAGAGAGGAAGAAAGAAAGGAAGAAAGGGAGAAAGGAAGAAAGGAAGGAAGGAAGGAAGGAAGAAAGAAAGAAAGAAAGAAAGAAAGAAAGAAAGAAAGAAAGAAAGAAAGAAAGAGAGAGAGAGAAAGAAAGAAAGAGACAAGAAGTGAGGGAGGGAGGAAGTAAGGAAGAGAGGAAGAAGAAATGAAGGAACGAGGGAGGGAGGGAGATGGGAGGGAGGGAGGGTGGGAGGGAAGGAAGGAAGGAAGGAAGGAAGGAAGGGAGGGAGGGAGGGAGGGAGGGAGGGAGGGAGGGAAGGGAAGGGAAGGAAGATTAGTTTATAAAAAGCAAAGTAGCTGGGAGCTGGTGGCTCATGCCTGTAATTCTAGCTACTCAGGAAACTGAAATCTGAGAATTGTGGTTGAAAGACAGTTAGGACAGAAAGATTACTAAGACTGTTACCTTCCTTTAACCAACACGAGGCTAGAAGTGGAGTTAAGGCTCAACTGGTAGCCTTGAGTGAAAAGCTAAGGGACAATGTGCAGGCTCTGAGTTCCAGCCCCATTACTAGTAAAAGACAACAACAACCATAACAACAGAAACAAGAGTAACATAGTCTGCTAGCCATAGGTAATCTGGACTTCCTGTGATGTGGCTAGTTTAATTATTCCAATTTAACTGGTGGTAGGATACCCAGATGTTATATGCATACATATGTATACATAATTTCCAGGTATGTCTATTATGGTGTTTCCAGAGAAGATTATCAGTGAGAATTAATGGTCCGAGCCTATCCTAGTATAGGTAACCCTTACTCATTCAACTACGACTGAAAACAGAAAGACAGAGAAAGGGAAAAGTCTATCTCCCAAGATGACTACCCTGGAACATGGAGCACCTGTTCTTGGCTGAACTTCACACTATCAGCTCTCATGATTCTCAGGCCTTCAGATTCAGACTAGGGTTATCGTAACCAGCTCTCCTTTGACTCCTGCTTATATCAAGTAGGACACAGCACAAAGATTCCATGATCAAGTCTTCTTAGTCTGTTTCACTAGAACATCCTGGCTAATCACATCTTGGTTCCAGATTGCTGGACTGTGAGTAACCCAAGACAAATTTCACAGCCTTCTTTAGGAAATGTCAAAGAGAGAAAGAGATGTTGATTCAGAAAACCCAGACAGCGTGAATGCACTTACCGCTGTTTGCACCAGGCAGCCTGGATGTAGATAAGTTCTATCTACAAAGACAAAGAAATGAAATACCTTGAGGAAGAAGAGGATCAATGGGGTCTGAGAAGCCTGTGGGTATCAGCTTCAGCTTCACATTCCTTCTAAGATGACCATCTGCCTACATGCCCTGTGCTCTCTGAAGCCAGTCTGTGGGCTCTTACCAAATCCTCCCTCTCGAGTTTAAGAAGGATCTCGCATTGAAGAATTGAAAAATTCCTAACTACTCAGGGAAATCTGGCCCAGTAGGTAGAGTTTACTTCAGGTCTCTTATAAGGAAGAAAACACGAACCCAGATGAGGATCAAGGACTGATTAATGAGTATATCCTTCTCCCTACTGCACATTTTTTGCTCCTCTCAAGTACCAATAATCTCTGCATTCAGGCTGAAAGAAATAAGAAACCTATGTGAGAAAATCTGAAAAGACTGTTCTAGTATGTCTATGTCCTGGGGCAGCCAGCTATCAAAAGGACAGAGCTTACATTTCCTGATGTGATGATTAAAGACAGCCTGATGAATAAAAGCCTTCTTGTAGGTCATCTCACAACTCCAAGGCCCAATAGTAAAATCCAATACTAAGTGCTTCCTTGATGTCTGGTAAAAACTGAGAGGACGTTGAAGAACCTGAAGACAAGTACCCCCTCAATTTCTTTCCATGGATTGAGGCTTACAACCTAACCCTCCCTACCAACTAGACTACATAAAGTCTCTACCGCCAAATAAATGGAGAACATACAGACGTTTTTCATCCCTGAAAAGGTGAGGAGACTCTGTTTCCTGACAGTCCCCTTAGAGGGAAGAAGTTTTAAAATATACCTATATATATAAGACAGCCAGGACATACATAATAGACCCTACAAGAGACTGCATACAGCATTTTCAGACTTCCCCTTGCATAAGAAGTCCATGTCACTGTTTCCTTGACTTTCACATAAACCTGCTCTCTATGCTCTAAACCCTTTCCTGCCCTTTCATTCAACAGAGAACCTGAACTTTAAAAAGTATCCCAATTCTATTCCTGTGTGGCACAGTAGTTTCCTCTCCCTAGGCTGTGAATATGTGCAATGAATACAAACCTGCTTTAAGTATCATCAGTGCAGAGACCAGCGTCATGTAATTGGATCATTCTCTTAACCCCACAGTGGTTCTCCATTGGGGTGAATAGGAGACAATTCAAACACAGTAGCAAGAGATCTTACAAACACACACACACACACGCACACACGCACACATACACACACATATGTCCATACAGATAGATATATCATCCCCTAAGGATCTTCCCAGGTCCTTAAGAAAGATGGGACATAGGATTGGGAGTTTGGCCTACTGGTAGAGTAGGCCTTAGCATGCACGAAGACCCGGGTTCAATTCCTTGGTACCACATACATAGAAAAAAGCTGGAAGTGGTGCTGAGGCTCAAGTGGTAGAGCTCTAGCCTTGAGAAAGTCCAAGGACAGTGCTCAAGCCCTGAGCTCAGGCCTGGGACTGGCAAAAAAAAAAAAGTCAGGACATAGCTGAACATGCTCACTGTACTACCCACTAAAGCTTTGTACTAAATGACTTATAGACATGACCTGTCAACCATCAAATGGTTTCTAGACCACTAACTTCAGAAAAATCCACATAGAGGAAACAATAAAACCAACCAGCCTTCACTGAGGTTCCAATGGTAACTTTCAGTTCTCAATTTAAAAAAAAATTAGCATGCTTAGCCAAATAAGACCAGACAAATTATTTTTACTCCAATTACTGTTACACGTTTGTCTTTTTCTTTTTTTTCTGTTGCCTGATGAGCCTCTTACTGGGCTGTCTACTCATGCTAAATGTGTTCATCTCTAAAATGGGAATACTAATACTAACACTAATACCTGGACATCAGTGAGTCACACCTGTAATCCTAGCCACTCAGGAAGCTGAGATTTGAGGAACACAGTTGAAAGTCAGCTTAGGCAGGAAAGTCCATGAGACTCTTATCTCCAATTAACCAGCAAAAATTCAGATGCAGAGGTATTGATTAAGTAGTATAACACTAGCCTTGAACAGAGAAACTTAAAGGATAGTGCTAGGCCCTGAATTTAAGCCCCAGTAGTGGCATAAACAATAATAATAGACTATATTCACGGCACACACACTTACAGTAATGTTTACAGAGTGCTTAGAGCACTTCAATGTGTCTGAATCCTTAGAATAAACATTAACTTTTTTTAAATAGTACAATCTAGACAATTCCTGACTTTCCAGAGCATTTACTCGGTGAACCTTTCAGAGCTGCTTGTCAATCCAGGCAGATGTGAATAACTCATGAGTCAGAAGACAAGGTCATGTCACGCCTCCAAATGTGCAAACCTGAGACAACATGAAGGCAAGAGAGAGAGCAGAATGGCTGGGCCTGGTTGCTAAGTGCCTTAGAAGAAGGACTCAATCTTGGTTGTTATGATGTATAAATTGTCAGAAGGAGGAAAATGGTGCAGTAACTGACTTGAATACCTTGCAATCGTTCAATAAGCCCAGGCTTACATAGTCCTGGAAAATACTGTCACTGACAAGACTGCATTGGACATAAATCTTGTTTAGAAATTGAAAGAGCATTAGTTACATATATTAATATTTAGCTATAATATACATTAGATTTATTTATCTATCAACCCCTAGTACACACCTTATATGCTGTGGGAGGTAATCTTACCCAAAAAACATTTTTAATCCTGTCTGGAAATTTTTATCACTGGTGGCTCATGTCTGTATTCCCAGCTACTCAGGGGACTGAGATCTGAGGATAGTGGTTAGAAACAGGGCAGGAAAATATGTGAGACTTTTATCTCCAATTATCCAGCCAAAAGCCAGAAATGGAGTTGGGTTGATTCAAGTGGTAAAGCACCAGCCTTGAACGAAAATGTTAAGAGGCCAATGCCCAGACTCTGAGTTCAAGCCCCAGTACATACCCAAAGAGAAAGGAAGGAAGAAAGAAAAGAAGGAAGGAAGGAAGGAAGGAAGGAAGGAAGGAAGGAAGGAAGGAAGGAAGGAAAGAAGGGAGGGAGGGAGGGAAGGAGGGAGGGAGGGAGGGAGGGAGGGAGGGAGGGAGGGAGGGAGGGAGGGAGAGAAGAATCTCTGTCTACTTTATAGTGTCACATCCATGTGTCCCAGACATTACAAGTTTGAACCTCAATCCTCAACTTAGTGTCAAATGAAGATAACTTGTGATACTTTTTGTATGATTCCATTTTATCTAAAAGTAGCATCATCTCCAGAGGGGTTATATAGTATCAAAGCAGCAAAGGTGGAGGAATCCTAGCTTCTCAAATTCATCTAACAAAGTAAGCAGAGATATCTGCTTGGTCCTAGATTTTTGTAATATAAGAGAATTGACTTTGAATCACCCAGCATGCTGTCTGACTGGTCTTCAGGCTCAAGCCTGTCCCCCATTACTTACCTGCTGAGATTGTCCTGCAGTTAGATGTTTTACTATTTCTTCTCCAGGGTCTATGCACCATTTCAGGATTCAGTGGTAAGATTCTGGCATCCTCTTTCTCTGATCTGCTAATATCAATGTGCTCATCTCTTCTCCAACTTTCCCTTCCTCATGCCAAATATTTCTTTTTTAGTCTAAAAGATGAAGATCAGAGGTTGATTGTGTGTATATTTGTCTCCCGCCATGGCCTCATCCTGACCCAGGACTGTGTTTTTTGGGTTTTTGATTTTGGGGTTGTTTCTTTTTTTTTTGGCCTACACCATGAGTCCTTCCCTCTTTCCAATAAATCCACTCGACACATCCTACCTCTCCACCTCCTTTGGTTGTTTTTTTCTTGGTGGAGTGGGAGTTGTATGTGTGTGCCAGTACTGGGATCAAACTCAAGGGTCATCCACTCTCCATTGGCTTTTTCCTTTAAGATAAGCATTCTATCACTTGAACCACACACCTACTTCCAGTTTGGGGCTTGTTAATTGAAAATAAGGGGCTTAGAGATTGGTCTGCCTGGGCTGGTTTGAGCCATCATTCTCATAATCTTAGCTAAGATTATAGACATGGGTCACTCGAGCCTATATTGGGAACTTGATTACATGAAAATTATCTGGCTTACTTAGAACATCAGAAAGCCTGGAGGTGATGAACTCTCACCTTTGCTTCAACAAGCATTCCATATAATCCTGATGCCTGCTCGTGGTTTAGAACCATAAATTCAAGTAGAGGAAAGCACAAGGACATTGAGCTAACCAAATGGACTGGAAGATGGGACCAGAGGGTAGGCCAAGGCCTCTTTCTGTCACTTTCTGAGCTTTCTTTGGGGCATGCCATTTATTTTTTGTTTCCAATTTCATTATATTCTTCATTACCTTTTAGGCTGTTACACAGAGGGACATCAACATGTCAGTTTATGGATATGGTGCATTTTCATCCACATCACCCCTTCCACCTTTCTCCCTGAACTCTTCCAGCCCCACCATCCCCTCAATTTTCCTAGTTTCACTTTCACATCTGTACATTGACTTTAATGAGTGCAATTGCCCACCCTTCCTGTCTCCAACCATCTACCCACCTCCATTTGCCCTCAACCTCTACCTCAACACTGTAAGTTCTAGCTTCCTAGTATTTGTTTTGTTATGCTGTAAATTAACAGTTCAAGGTAGTTACAGTATTGGAATTCTCCCCTGCAAGTACCTTACTTTAGTTAACATGTTTGTGTGTATACCTACATGTGTGTATATGTATATGTATTTATATACATACACATATAACCCTATATATGTTGATTCTTTCTGTAAGTCTTTCTTCCTCTCGGTTGAAAGGCAATGACTAACAAAAATCCATACCTTACGTGGACTATCTTAAGAATGAAATGCGTGCATATGGACAGAAGTCCTCTGTGATGGCTCACATGTCACAAAATTACAAGGCAGGCAGGCAGCTTTTGAAATGCCAGCAGCAGTACCAGGAGAACAGCTTGGCTGGAGGGTTCCAGCACATTCTGAACAGCCCTCTGAGGGCCTGAACAGCTGCTGGGATCAGCCCCACATCTTAACAAACTCAACAGCCATTTGTCTGCCCTTGCCAACAAGCACCAGAGTCTCTTTTTGCGTTCACTAGCAGCCTCCTGGGACTGAGCTCTGAATGCAGGCAGCCACGTGTGCTGGATTTCCTCCCTGCGTTGTGACTACAGATGGCATTGATTTACAAAGGGCATACTTTAAAGCTGGCTAGCTTGGCTGTTTCTCACTGCACTGTCTTTGCAAATGTACTGGTTTTGAAAGAAGTGGCCTGGGTGGGATAGGGTGTGGGGGGAACCAAGAAATAAGAAGGGAATTGAATCCACGCTCCACAGTCTGCAGGTTTACTCTGTGTGTGTCAACTGGGCTTCCTCTGAAATTTGTCTCTGCTGGTCAGGGGGTAATGAGGTCACAAACAGAGCAGGGCCTATAAGCTGAAGCGTAGGCTTGATTCAAATGCAGGAAAGCAGGTTTGCTCATGTTCTTGTCTATTTACAGAACCAAAGTAGGGAGCACATCCAAGCAACCCGAGCCCTGCTGGGAATGGCCTCTACTGGTCTCCGTGAAGGGGAAAGGCCACAAAGCATGCATACCAAAGAGTTCTCCCTCCTCTGCAGGCTGTCTGTCAGGCCTGGCCTCAGCCACATCTTCTGGAATCCCAATGGGAGAGAAACTGATGAGTCTAAAAACTAGAAACAGCACAGCCATGATGTGGCCAACAGATTTCTTCTGGCTTTCTGGTTGAGCAATGAAACACACCAATAAGGCTTCCTTGTTGTCAGTTTTGTTTCGTTTTGTTTCATTTTTCAAATCTAAAAGCTGGAGGTTTACTAGTTTACAAAAAAAGAGTGGAAAATGTCTGCAAAGATATATTCCCTTCTCCTTTCAAATCACATCCAATTTGGAGATTCAAGCATTGTAGCCACTTTAGCCGAGAAAACACAAAAAGCAGTCATCTTCATACCTACAGAGATAAAGCTCCAGGCACACAACTCTGGAAAGTACTTTATTCTAATACCTAACTTTATTCTCAGGTGCTAAATACCTTTCTTTAACCCAAACACAGTGGCCTGGTCCATGGTCTATAGGTACCTATTAAAATGAGATGGAGCACAAGAAATAGAGCACCAGCCTCGAATGAAAAAGAAGCCAAGTGAGAGTGCGAGACCATGAGTTCACACTCCAGTTATGTACCTGAACAAAGTAAATAAAATAAAATAAAAATGCATTGCACATTTAAGCTCCCAGGTTTGACAAGAAGCCAGAGGGAAAAAAAGCAGGTATAATCATTATTCAAAGGAGAAAAGATGAGCAATTACCTTTCTTATTACCCTGGATAAATTGTGTGCATTGATTTAGAGTGAGTAAAAATACCGAGAAAAGATGACAAGGGAGTCTATACTTTTGGCCTTATGGCTCCATGCAAATGGCTTAGAAAATATCACTGGCTCTGGCACCCCTAGGAAAGACCAAAGAAAAGGGAGAATAATCCTAAAAAAGGAAGAATAGCTTAGCTCTGTGGTTTTGCAACTTAAATTCCCTCTTTCCTTCTTGCTGGCACTCTTCTAAGCCTGCGGCTGTGGTTTCTCACTTATTTTTTTTTTATTTGTACAGATGCCAACTTAGCTCAGGGAGCCAAATAAAATACACCTCTCAACTAAATACGCTCTCAAAACTGGAAGTTCACGTTTGGCCACCTTAAGCTGAGATCTGTAGCCAGGGAGTCCTAGATTTCCCCTTGTATTTCATTTTCACTGCAAAAGGATTGGGCTGAAACATTATCTAAAATTGGAAGGGCTTGGGGAATCTGGGCATAGAGCAGCACAATGAGAAGCTAGAGAAACTCAGCACTGCCCATTTGTAGCAAAGATACTACATATAATGAGACTACACTACGGTCCTCTAAAACTTCAAAGCAGACCCATGATAGCTGTAAGAATAGCCCATTACACAGCATTGGTAGCTCACTACTATAGTCCTAGCCATTCAGGATGCTGAGATCTGAGGATCGGGATTCAAAGCCAGCTCAGGCAGGATAGCCTGTGTGTTTCTTATATCCAATAAACTACCAAAAAAACAAAAAAAGTCACAAGTGGAGCGGTGGCTCAGATGGAGTGTTAGCCTCGAGCAAAACATAACCCTCAAGTATAGAACCCATTCCCTGAGTTTAAGCCCCAATATGGTCACACACAAGAATTAAAAATAAAAAAGTAATGCCCAGTAATCTGTGGTGCCCTTAGGCCTTGGTAATTATTCTCCAGATTTCTCTCTTGGGGGAAGCCCTATGTTCAGTCTTCATAGGAATAAAGTAATTTTTTATTCAGTAAACACCACCCAACCTCCATACCCGGACTGAGAGTTTGCTGAAAAAAGAACTGTTAAATATGTCCAGGGAGCTGAGAGAGAATGTCAGATACCTAAACTCGTTCATTTTGAGGTTGTTTTGTTTTTTGTTTTGGGTTTTTTTTTTTTTGATGTATGTGCTAGTCTGCGACTTGAACATAGAGTCTGGCTGCTATCCCTGAGCTTTTTTGTTCAAGGCTAGCACTCTACCACTTGAGACACACCTCTACTTCTGGCCTTTTGGTGGTTTATTGGAGATAAGAGTCCCACAGACTTTCCTGCCAGAGCTGGCTTTGAACCATCGTCCTCAGATCTTAGTCTCCTGAGTAGCTAGGATTGCAGGCATGAGCCACCAGTGCCCTACTGAATTATTTCCTTTAACATCCATCATGAAAGTTACATTGTACTGTTCTCACACCGGAAATGTTTACCATTAGGTTCTCAGTTAAACACTGCAGGCTTGATGAATACATAAGCCCTTGCAGCTGAAAGCTTATTCAGAGCTTACAAAGATGAGTGCCCCCTTCTACACTCACCTTCCCTCTGTGTTCCTGCCTCCTGCATAAGTGGTTGTTTCTTTGTCAGAGATGTCTGCTCCCACTGTGGTTTCTATACTTGTCCTGTTTTATGATTCCTATTCTCTTATTGTTTATGTTTATTTTTTGTTTTATTTTTTTGCCAATCCTGGGGCTTGTACTCAGGACCTGAGCACTGTCCTTGGGCTTTTTCAAGGCTACCACTTGAGCCACAGCATCACTTCTGGCTTTTTCTATGAATGTGGCACCAAGGAATCAAACCTGGGTCTTTGTGCATGCTAGGCAAGTACTCTACCACTAGGTCACACTTCCAGCTACGATTCCTATTCTCTTCAATTTCCATTTTTCTCTTCTATCCTAGGCTCCTAATCACACACACACACACACACACACACACACACACAAACACACACCCCTTCCTATCCTATCTTTTATCCTCTCCACCCCTTGATTTTTCCACTGAACAGATCCATATTCTGTTTTATCCCTAGTTTTTCTGGAAGAAGCTAAGATTGGGTGAGATTCTTTGAAAGCACCAGGCAAGAAAAGATAGTAACATGGACAAAGGCTAAGATAATAAATAAGGCAAGAAGGAATCTCACTCAGGGAGCTAAAAGCACCTGCTGTCAGACTGAATGTTGACTGAGAGAGAAACATAACAGTAGTTCCTATACTTTTGTCTGAACACCTACGGGGATGGTGATACTATTCATTAAGACAGGGAAGCAAGCAGAAGGAAAAAGTTGACCGTCATGTCCTGTCTGAACATCAGATCACTGCAACCCAGCAGTGATCAGAATCAGAGCTAAGCAGAAATTCTCCTGGTTCCATCTACTAACAAGGAGACAGGTAGATGCAGCTCAAAATAATCATATATCATAAGCTACTTTGTTCCCTCAAGTTAGTGAAGATGGATGCTTCAGTGATATGAGATCCACTGATAGACTAGTTTGTGTCAAGTATACTGGGAAAGTTAAGACTTGGAAAGGTCAGGAAATTGGCTCCAAAATCCAAAGCAGAATAAATATCTGATTCAAACATCCCATCTATTCTCACTGAACTCTGTGTGTGTGTGTGTGTGTGTGTGTGTGTGTGTGTGTGTGTGTGTGTGTGTGCCAATCCTGGCCTTGAACTTAGGGCCAGTGATGTATCACTGAGCTTTTGGCTGAAGTCTAGTGCTCTACCATTTAAGCCATAGCCCCACCTTTATCTTTTGGGTGGTTGACTAGAGATAAGAGTCTCATAATCTGGCTAGATGGTGGCTCATGCCTGTAATGCTAGCTACTCAGGAGGCTGAGATCTGAGGATCAAGGTTCAAAGTCAGCCCAGGCACAAAAGGACCTGAGACTCTTACCCCCAATCAACCTCTAGAAAATGGGAATGTGGCTTGGCTCAAGGGTAGGGTACTATCCTTGAGCTGAAGCACTCAAGGACAGCGCCCGGCTGAGTTCAAGACCTATGACCCACAAAAAAAATAAAATAAATAAATAAATAAATAAACACAGGTGTGAGCTACCAGCATTCAGGCTCTTTGAACATTTTTTAGGTCTCCGCCATGTGCCAGATACCATAAGAGCTAAAAGGTACTACCATCAGAGGCATAGAAGAAATGAAATAAATGCTGATTGAATGTTCTTTGTTTTGATTATCCATATCTGAGGAATTAATCATCTAGTGAAGAAAAGAAAACCATAAACATTACAGAAATATTGAAGATCATACCAGGAATTGAGGCAAAAGCTATATAAGGCTACCTGGCCCCAAGCAGTGGGTATTGTATGCCTCCTTCTGTCCGCTGTGCTCGCAATTAGGCCAAGGGCACTCAGCTCTTCTGTGGCAGAGACAATACTGTAACTCAGTTATATGAGTCCCAAGTGGGCCTTCATTCACTGGTGACTGTGTTGTCCTAGAACCAGCCTTCACGTCTCTAGGAAAAGTGAGTGCACAGGCTTTCCATAGCCCTTGGCTATTTCAGTGACCCAGTTCTCTGTTAAGGAATTCAGTTTTTCTTCCACACAGACACTCTTGTACCCCTATGTGATTGCAACTTAATGATGGCAAATCCATACCTTGATTCTTTGTCGTTACAACATCAGGTGAGATCTCCTTCTAAAGGACAACTGCTCATCTGTGTCTTTACAGAACACAAAACACATAACAAGGCACAGAGCTACCATAGAAACATTACATGTGTGATATGAAACAGAAACTGCTATGGATAGTTTTCTTGTATTGCCTAACATTATTTTCACAGGAATCAATTGAGACAAGAAAAATTATAAGCCTCAGTTGACACATAAAGGAAAGATCACCCTGTGTTATAAATGGAAGATCTAAACAGGAAACAGACAGAATGGCCTTTCAGTCAACATTCTGGACCAACTGGTTATGGCAAATGGATGTTTTAACGCTAGGCACCACATTGAATGAACCACATGACTTTGTATACCTCTGCATGCAAGTACTTATATCCAGGATAGCATAAACCCAAGGTGAGAAAGCCTCTTCACCCTTCTGATGACTATTCAACCCACCTTCTCCCGCTCCACCCTCTGCCAACCTTTTCCATCACACTATCCTAACTTACAAAACCACTTTGTGCCTCTACATGGACCTGACTGACAGCATCCAGAAACCTGAAGAAAATAATATGTTCTTCAGAAATACTAGGAGCCCTTTCCATTTTTTTCTGCCAGTTTTAAGCTGTTAAACTGCCCACCAATCTGCTGATAAAATACAATAATGTCATTTATCTCCAAGCACAGCAGAAACATCTCAACAAATTGGATTTACTTTATCTTGAAAAAAAAATTGTTGCTTGGAGTTTTCCAAGATGTCCTTTTCACAACATTGTCCTCATGATGAGTTGGGATGACTTTGAGAAAAGAGAAAGAACTTTATTAATACCTTCTTCCTCATCTGACCCTGGGAAGGGTTTTGTTTGCCTTATCCTCTTCCTCCTACTTTGCTGAGTTCCCGGAAGGAAGTAGTCAACCATTTCCAAACCACAGGTTATACTTTCTACAGTCAAATTAATGATGCAGCCCTCTACCTCTTTGTGTGTGTGTGTGTGTGTGTGTGTGTGTGTGTGTGTGTGTGTGTGTGTGTGTCCCAGTATTGGAGCTTGATTTCAGGGGTAGGTACTGTCCCTTAACTTTTTTACTCTGACACTCTACCACTTGAGCCACATCTTTACATAGCAGTTAATTGGAGATACAAATCTCAGGGAATTTCCTGCCCAAGATGGTTTCAAATTATGATCCTCAAATCTCAGCCTCCTGAGCAGTTAGACTTTCAGATGTGGACCACCAGCATGCAGCTCCTCTTTTGCCATGTCTATCACTCTTAAGGCCAAGAGGGTCATTATGATTCAGTGTTTCTTGTCATTTATCTCCAATTTTCACCACTCCATGTGTCATACCTCAGAATCTTATTTATTTGCGCAAGTTCTTATTCTTTCTTGATCTGCCATTCTAGACACTCCCTGTCCGTATCCTCTTTCATCTTCATTCTTTTCCTCGAATGGTTCTTAAACCTTCTTTACTTGCCTCTGCTGTGATGAAGTTCTATCCATATCCCTGTCCTTTGGGGAAGACTGTCTTATGCTTTATTTCAAATCAAATTTTGTATTTTGTTTGCACATTTTTTTCACTGATTTTCTTTTCTTTCAGCTGGCCAATACACATTCTGTGAGTGTGTGTGTGTGTGTGTGTGGGTGTGTGTGTGTGTGTGTGTGTGTGTACGTGAGTGCATGCACCAATCTTGGGGCTTGAACACAGGGCCTGGGTGGTGTTCCTGAGCCTTTTATTTTGTTCAAGGCCATCACTCTACCACTTGAGCTACTGCTCTGCTTCTGGCTCTTTAGAGAATCTCATGGTCTTTGCTGCCCAGGTTGGGCTTTAAATGGTGATCCTCAGATCTCAGCTTCTTGAGTCGCTAGGATTACAAGTGTGAGCCTCCATCTCCCAGCATGGGTTGATACACATTTATTTTTAGTATTTACTAAAGTTTAAAATAGAATCACATAAACAACAAACATTTCAGAAGTGCAGACTTTTAGAGAATTAATCAATGCTGTAAATACAGAAATGGAACACTCGGTTATCATAATTGGATAAACTTTGAGTCACTAGGAGGTAAATGACATTTGTTACAAATGAGAGGGGATGCTTTTGCCAAGTTTCTGTCTTCAAATTTGTTTTTATTCTTCAGATTTTCAAAACAAGTGCTTTTGAAGAATAAACCAAAGAATACCAATAGTGAGTTCTTGCAACCAAAGATGGACAGTAGAGCCTTGGAAAGCTGGATACATCACTGTCATAAGTGTTTCTGCAGTGCAACTATGGAAATCAGTATGGAGATTCCTCAAAATAAGAACTAGGTGTAGTGCTGCTATATAGTCTAGCAATAAAACTCTTGGGCACAAATCAAAATGATCGCAGGCCAGGATGAGAGCAAAGGCATTTACACATCCAAGTCCCTTTGGATCACAGTTCACGATACTAAATTATAGAAAGCATCCATGTGCCCCACAATGGATCAAAAAATGTATCAAAAAATATGACGGGCTGGGGAGTAGAGCCCAGTGGTAGTGTGCTTGCCTAGAATGAATGAAGCCTTGAGTTCAATTCCTCAATATCACATACACAGAAAAAGCCAGAAGCGATGCTGTGACTCAAGTGGCAGAGTGCTAGCCTTGAATAAAATTGCTCAAGGACAGTGCCCAGGCCCTTGAGTTCAAGCCCCAGGACTGTCAAAAAAATGTGATTGCATATAATTATATGTATGTATTTTTGTGTATTTATGCGATTACTATATTTCATTCATCCCTAGACCTATAATTTTATACATGTGCATATGTGCATGTATGAGTGTATATATGTAACCATGTTCTACTACTTATCTATGTATATGTAATCAGTGTGTATATGTGTATGCATGCATGCATGGATGTAATGGAATTTTATGCAGCCATCAGAAACAAGGAAATTATATCAATTTATGGATATGGAAAATATCATGCTGAGCAAAGTAAAACAGGCCTACAAAGATAAAGGGTATATTTTTTCTTTCATATGTGGGTCTCAGATCTAACATACAATCTCTCATGAAAGTACACACAGAAACATATGCTTACACACATAACTTGACTAAAGCATAGCACATGCAGGATTGATGCTACATGGGGTAAGCCTTTGAAAAAGTTAAAAGCTAGCTGAATAAAATGAATATCAGAAAGACAGATGAGATTGTAAGAAGGGCTAGTCAGACTGGGGGGACTAAATGGATAAAAAGTGGAACTGGGGTAAAATATAATTAGAATACTCAATATACACATCCAGTCAAGGCGGTGAGAAATGTGAAATGAAGGCATATACAAGTTAGGGGGAAGATAATGTAAAGGGTGACTGATCAAGAAGCAATATACACTTAAATGGACACATTAATTTGTAACCACCTTGTATATCCTATTGAAATTCAGAAAGACAAATAGGTATAGATAGATAGATAGATAGATAGATAGATAGATAGATAGATAGATAGATAGATGACTTCTGTTAATTATTAATGTTATAGTAAATATCACACAAATATATATTCAAAGAAGTATTTCTGAGTAGCAGCATAGGTCAAGAGGCAGAGCACCTGCCTAGCAAGTGCAAAGCTCTGAATCAAAACCCTAACTTCCACAAATGATGAAGACAGATAGGTAACTGTAAAAGAGCATCATATGTCCTTCATCTACTTATGATATCATCAAGGCTGTGCAAGTGATGAAGCCACTCTGAAGTCCTGTATGTTGTCCTTCTATTCTTTATTTCATAGATTCTGTGAAAATAGAAGTATTTCTGAGGGAAAGAATTGTATCACCTCCGTCCTAAGTAATATTTCTTTAAACAAAAGAAGAAATAGTTCTGACAAATCTCAAGGTAAATGAGTTACTATAAAGAAATGAAGCAAATCAAAACTGGGAACAAGAAATTATGATGAAACATGTTTCACTGTGGCCTCATATCCAATTTGGTTATTTAGTCACTGAGTCCAGTAAATCCTGCCTGTTAATTCCAATTCCTTCTCCTTTAATTATTATTGCTCTATTAAGGCTGCTTAGCTTCCAGGTAAGATTTGCTTGAAATTCTTCCAGTTTTTTTTTTCCCAGATGGTCTCTCTTCCAAGCTTTCTACATTGCCACTAGAGTAGTTTCTTAGAGAACAAGTTGGAATCTTTTCCCTCCCTCCCTCAACACCTTGGCTTTCTCCACAAGGCCTTCAGGAGAGCATTCACTCTCCTTAGGGTGGAAGCCACCTTGAAACTTCAAGATGGAAATGCACAGTGTATAGGGGATTCTATTTCTATTAGCAGCAACTTGACCATATCTGCAGTATATCAACACTATAGTCTCACCTTGCACCTCCTCTTCTTATATACTCTTCCCATTGTAGCACACCTGATGTTTTATTTCCAAAGCGTGATCACTCCTTTGTGGCACCGAGAGACAAAGCTGTGCAATCTGAAACATCCGTCCAGCTTTTCTCCATGTCTCGAGCTGACCCACAGTAATCTTGTGGTCCATCTTCCTGACAGTGACCACAGCAGTCTGGGTGACTGTCACATAGACACAAATATTGACTGGAGGTCTCACCCCCAAATCCCTGCCTTAAAACACACACACACACACACACACACACACACACACACACACACACACACACACACACACAGAGTATAACTGTTTCTTTTAAGCTGCTAGGTTTAAGGTGGTCGTTGTACTGGAATAAAGACCAGAATATATTTTTTGCCCTGGACAGTTCTAAGTGAAAACATCTGGAGTAGTTTTCTGCATTCATAGACTCACATGCACCTTGAGCGCAGGAATCACCCCCCACACAACTCAGTCAAAAGGCTGAAGAGCCAGGAGCTATGTACTGTAAACTCCACATCTGTTTCATCTGGTCATCGGGATGAAGTAACTGAGACAGATGCAACACCACAGTTGCAGAAATTGACTTTCAATCAGCCTTAATTAGCCCCATAATTGTTGTTTTTTTTTTTTGGATAGTTGTGGGGCTTGCCCTTAGGGCATGAGCACTGTCCCTGGCCCTCTTTGTGCTCAAGGCAAGCACTCTACCACTTTAGCCCCAGCACCACTTCAGGCCTTTTCCAGTTGTTTCTTGGAGAAGAGTCTCATGAGGACAATCCTGAGCCTCCTGAGTAGCCAGGATTATGGGAATGTGCCACCAGCATCCAGCAAGCCCTCACACATTTTTTTTTCCATTCCTGGGCATGAGCTCAGGGCCTGAGCACTATCCTTGGACTTTCTCAAAGCTAGAGCTCTACCACTTGAGCCTCAGCACCATTTCTGGCTTCTTTCTATGTATGTGGTACCGAGGAATCAAACCTGGGTCTTCGTGCATGCTAGGCAAGCACTCTACCTCTAGGCCTAACTCCCGGCCCCACCCCTCCACACACATATTTTTAAGGGCACCATCTATGTTTTAAAAGAGTTAACTTGGGCAAGGAATGTGGATCAGTAGTAGAGTACTTGCTTAGCATACATGAAGCCCTGGGTTCGATTCCTCTGCTCCATATAAATAGAAACAAGTGGTGCTATGGTTCAAACGACAGAGTCCTAGTCTCTAGTGACAATGCTCAGTCCCTGAGTTCGAGCCCCAAGATTGGCCAAAAAAGCCAAAAAAAAAAAAAAAGAGTGGGCTTCAAGCCTTGACCTAATTCCTATGTTTCACAGACTTAAACCAGGACTTAATAAACTCTTTTATAAAGGGCCAGATAATATTTTAGGTTTTGCAAGTCATAACACACATAAAACTCTGCCAACATAGCCATAGACAATACACAAAGGAAGCTAAAGGCAATGCAGAAATGAATGTGGCTATGCTGCAAATAAAACTTTATTTACAAACAGGCTGCATCTAATTTGGGCCCCGAGGCTGTCATTTCCAACCTCTGGCTTTTGTTATTTTATAGATACAATAAAACCACACAAGATAGCTGTGGGCACTAGAGACATAAAGTTGTGGCAATCCTTTTTGATAACAGTCCAAGATATGGGTGATTAGAGCTGAGAAGGGAGGCCAAGGGCACAATAGAAAACCTTCCCTACCCCATCATTTGCTGATGGTCTGCAGTGTAGAAGTAGCATTGAATATGGACAATAAATCTATAATCTTGCTCCTAAGAAGTTGAATTGAAATAGTATTTAAAGTTTGCCCTCTTGAAGTTTAAGTTATTTCGTATATGACATAGTACTTTTCAGATCATAGAGATTAAATGTAGTTTTCAAGGCTGGATAAGCTGATATACAACTGACCATTTCAGACAAAGGATCTTTGCAGTTCTACTCTTTGAACAATTGCCAGAGAATCACAGATACATCAGGAGGCCATGGATACAGAAACTAGCAAGACAACTCTTGAACGTTAGTCCACAGCTTAGTAAGAAAAGCACATGTGTGCAGATGTTCCTCAAATGAAGGATGAAGTAATTTACAAGTTTTCTGCTTAAAAGGGATATCTGTCTTCAAGTTTTGAAATTGGACCTTTTCCTGGGCTATGGATCTGCAGTACAATATTATGAAACCAGGTAGTGACAGCTACCTACAGCTCCCAGCCAACCAGGCAAAGGTGAAAAAGTACAATGCTCAGTGCTGTGTGTTGTGCTGCTAAGTTAGATTGTACAGTCACTTCAGAGAATGATGTGTATTTTCCACTTGGGATATTTTCAAGTTAAGGTGAGTTTATCAGGATATAAATCTGAAGTGAAATCTGAATACTGACAATGATAACAAAACACAAGAATAGTTTTTTAAAGGTTTAGTTCCATGATCATTCTTAATATCTCCTGTTTTAAATACCTTCCCAACATAGATCACCACATTCTGAATTCTGTTGCTGCAAAGTCTACTCTGACATATACACATACAACCAAACTAAAGTATACATGATACATGCTGGGTCTAAGTTTCATACTGTAACCTCTTCAAACAATTAAAGGACAGTTTAACTAAATAAATGTGAGGAAGCTGAAACATGTTTTGTCTGGGAGTGGTAGAGACTGAGAGGAGGGGAAGTGGATGAAGAGAGATTATAGTTGTGACACTCCAATATTCACAAGTGCAAATGAAAATGGACAACTTGAAGAGAGAGATAGAGGTGGGAAAGATAGGCTGGGGAAGGAGAAAGATGGAAGGGTTACCGTTGATCAAGATGCATTATACAGCTGGGCACTCACTCACTGATGTCTCATGTCCTTAATCCTAGCTACTCAGGAGGCTGCAATCTGAGGATCATGACTTGAAACCCGCCTGGGCAGGAAAGTCCATGAGACTCATATCTCTCTCATCAATCACCAAAATGCTAGAAGTGGAGCTGTGGCTCAAATGGTAGAGTGCCAACCTTGAGAAAACAAATCGGGAATAGCACTTAAATTCTGATTTCAATCTGCAGGACCAGTATACACACACACACACACACACACACACACACACACACACACACACACACACACAAATGATGTGTTATATCACACAAATGGACACATTAAATTGAAACTAATTGAAGATAATTTCTGAAAGATAGAATTAAGAAAGGAAATACTTCTATCTCATTTGCTTAAAATACATATGTTCATGTCTTTATTTCTGCCAGTCAAACACATCTATACAAGTCCTGGATTTGTGATCAAGCTATTTGAGAAGACAGAGAAAGATGCTGGATGCTCACTCATGGGAATGAGTCGTAGAAGCTGTCATGGCTCTGAGACTATGGAAGCATCTTTCTTAGCAGGATTGGTCAATGGTGTCCTTCTGGGAGCTGCTACTACTGCTACTGGAAAATGAATTGGAGTTTATTTCATCCCCAATCCTTCTAATAACCCTGACAGCTTTGTAATTCTCTCAGTTAATTCTGATTTTTTTTTTCTTTTTTTGTCAGTTGTGGGGCTTGGACTCTTGGCCTGAGCATTGTCCCTGAGCTTCAGCTCAAGGCTACTGCCCGACCTCTTGAGCCACAGCACCACTTCTGATTTTCTAGTGGTTAATTGGAGATAAGAGGCTTGCAGTCTTTAGTGCCTGGGCTGGCTCTGAACCGCCATCCTCAGATCTCAGCCTCCAGAGTAGCAAGGATTATAGGTGTACGCCACAGTACCTGACTCCCTCAGTTAATTCTTTCTTGCAATAGTGACTTCTGTGGTCTGCAACTATGAATCCACCCAATATGAAATGAAAATTCAGGAGCCTGGAACCAGTACATCATTTCTATAGTCCTAGCTAGGCAGAAGGAAGAGATCTGAGGGTCACAGTCTGAAGCCATTCTGAGCAGGAAAAAAAAAATCAAATGTGATTCTTATCTCCAATTAACTAGAAAAAAAGCCAGAAGTGGAGGTAGGGCTCAAGGAGTAGAACACTTGTCAAACACACACATAAACCTAAGGGGCACCATACAGGTCCTGAGTTCAAGCCCCATTACTGGCACAAAAGAAGAATATTTGGGGTTACCTGAGACTGAAGGGAAAAAAAATGAAGTTCCTTTGATGAAAAGCCTTTATGAATGGCATTCGAGACCAAATTGCTTGGGCAGAGGCCTAGCTCATACAGGAGAATCTGCCTCATCCAAGAAACAAAGGTAATCATGGGAGAAATAATTAGATCATCAAAAAAGTGACTAGTAAGGATGCCGAAAATGTAGGCAGGGATCATGAAAGTTTCTCTATGGTTTCATCAGGCATTTGGATACTGAATAAATAGGAAGCCATTAAGAAACTCGATGCAAAGGGTTTGTGGAGAGCACATTAGCATTTTAGAATGACCCCCAGGGCAGCAAAGGACAGTGGTAGATGCAGAGCAGGGAGAGACCAGGCCAGAGAGAACTATTAGAAGGTTGCTGCCAGTATTCAGGTGAGCCGTAATAAGATCAAAATTGAAGCTGTGGTAATTTAAATGGAGAGGGAAAGCAGATTGATTTGTTCTACTGAGAGTCTGATTTAATCAGGAAAGAAGCAGCACAGCAGATTCACCAATCTGATGCCGCTTGACTAGGGAAGATAATATTTGGCTGAAAACAGCTAAATTGCAACCTTGGATCTCTATTTCCCCAGGCACAGCACACAGCACCAGCATGTGTAAGCCCTTGTGAATACTGTCGTGCATGTGTATGCATCTCTAGAAGAGGACTGGATGCAGTGAAGATGATTTGAAAAAAAAAAAAGCCTTGTTTTATGACTGTTGCCCAGACCTTCCTTTTGGGAGAAGTGATTCTGGGACATGCAGTGAAATAAATCTCAGAAGGCTGACATGGTTATTCATTCCCACAGAGTCCCATTTTTTTTACTGAGTTTCTCCATCACTTTCCATCCCCTTGAAAGAAACTTCATTAAGAAATTTCTCTGCCTACGGAAACTTGAATTACTACCCAGGTCTGCCTTCTAGAACAAAGGTTTTAAGTGTCTGAACAACTTTCCTGTTCTAAAAAGAAGGTGACAAAGGCTCAGGGGATTCCAGACATAAGAAAGCAAAAGAGAAATGGGAAAAAGACCATATAGACATGTTCAGACCACCATCTCTGTCATACACTGATGCAATGCCTCTCCCCTCCCCTCTTTTATTATACTTTTAGTTATAGAAGAAACATGTATAAGTTGGGTATTAGTGGCTCACGCCTGAGCTCCTAACTATTCAAGAGGCTGAGCTCTGAGGATTACAGTTCAAAGCTAACTCAGGCAGGAAAGTCCATGAGACTCTTATTTCCAATTTACCACCAGAAAACCAGAAATGGAGCTATGGCCTAACATGGTGGAGTTCTTACGGACAGCACCTAGTCCCTGAGTTCAAGTCCAATAACTGAAAAGTAAATTAAAAAGTAATACTTTAAAATGAAATCTGAGCAATAATCCTAGCTACTTAGGAAGAAATTTGAAGGGCAATGTTGGAAACCAGTCCAGGGAAAAGAAAGTCCATGAGACTCTTACCCTTTAATTAACCATCAAAAACAAAAATGGAAGAGGACTATGATTCAAGTAGTAGAGCCAGAGCTTGGAGCAAAATAGCCCTGAGCACTGAATTCAAGCCCCATTACCCACACAACATGCACACACACACACACACACACACACACACACACACACAAGTGCATGTGTGTGCAAAAGATGATGTTATTCATAAATGTATCTTCATTGCCTTGATTAGCAAAACTTGAGTCCACTCTCTCTCCAGGTTGGAGGTTTAGAGACAGCATCCCTCAGGAGAAGCAAGGGAAGCAGAATTGGTTAGAGGCAAAAGCTGGGCTGTACCCAGTAGCTAGGGAGGCTCATGCCAAATGAGGGCAAAGTCCAGAGAAGAACTCAGTTAAGTCATAAGCAGCCAACTACAATTGTAGAGCCCAATGGCTCAATTATAAGGTCCTAACTAGTCATGTGCCCTGGAATCCACACTAGACAAAGTATATAAGGAGACTATATTAGGATACTATCTACAGTATAAGAACAACGTCATGATGAGACAATTAAGAAATCACAGACTCTGGTAATGCACAATACTTGTCCTTTTCTCACTTCCTAGCTTTCAGACTTGGGTAAGAAACATCTGAGGGTTTCTTGCTTTTTGTTGTTGTTGTTGTTGTTGTTATTTTGGTTTAGCTAGAATAAGGAGAATACTAACAATTCAGATTAAATAAGGAAAACACTAAGAATACTGACATCAAAGTGTAGGGGACAGTTAAATACAGAAGCATGTGGCTGGAACAGAGCACACAGTAAACATTAAATGGATCAATAACTGTTAGCGTTCAGTTAAGCTTTGTCTATTGACATGTTTCATCTGACTAGCATATTGAATAGTTGAGTAGTGTAATCCTGGTATTTTTTTATCTGAAATGTTTGGAACCAGAACTGCTTCTGCATTCCAGTCCTTTTTATAAATTTGGGAATATTGGCACACACATGAGATATTTGGGAGATAGAACACAACTTTAAACATAAAATTAATCTGTTTCATATGCATACCATACATGTATACTTTAGAAAAATACATGTCTACATATAATTATACATATACACATATCATATATAATATAATATGCATACATATACATTATACATATATATTATACACATACACACATGAGTCATACATGAGAGAAAGCATCATCTGTGTGGCCCAGAAGGGCTTGGAATTCACCATTCTTCAGCTACCCAACTGCCAGAATTCCAGGCATGTATTACTACTCTCGAGTTATGCAATATTTTTAAATAATTCTATACACGAAACAAAGATTTCATACATTGAAAATCATCATCAAATGACACTTGAGACATCATGGCAAAAAATTTGGAACATTTCAGGTTTTTGGATTATTACATTAGGAATTTTCAGTCTACATTGTATCATTATAAATAATATGATTTTTAAAATTTAATCATCCCTATTTGTTGCTAAGTTTGTTGCTGATTCATTACTGCTGCAGATAATGTAAAAATAAATACTTTGGGCATGTGGCTTTTATTCCTCTAAGTAAAAATCCCAGAAATTACATTCCTATGCCTAGTGGTTCAAACACCTTGAGTGGCTTCTGTGAAATGCTGATTTTCCAGTTTATTCTCTGTAAGACTATTATGGGTCTCTTCTACCAATGAAAGCATTAGCAAATAAAATTTCTCATGGAATTTCAGATACTTCCCCAGCTCCTCCCCCTCACCCTTCACTCCTACCCCCCCCCCATCCCCAGGCCATATAACTACATAATCATTTACTCATGAAAAGATAGAACAAGTTGAAGTTAACTGTTTCTCTGGCCAACTGTGTTATACACACATGCAGACAAGCAGAGAGAAGAGGGAGGGAAAGAGGCAAGCAGAGATGGAGAATGGGACAGAAAGAAGGAAGGAGAGACAAAGAATAAGAGGAGGGAGCTTAGAGGGAGAAGATCTTAGACAAATTCAGACAACTCCAACTTTTGGCTTCATGGTTCTGTTTATTTCATAATTTTCTTCATTGCACTAAAATAATATATGATACTAGTTACCATGTTTTAAGAGGGTCATAAATTTTAATAATAGTATATGGAGAAGGAAGATGTTTTAAAATGCATTAACATCAAAGGAAAGCAAGCAACCAAAAAATGATTGTACTAATAAGGATTGATTCCGAAGGTTGGATAATTGGATGTTTCATCCTTTTTGCATTTTTAAGTGCACAGCAAGTTGGGCAGAGTAAGAATTCTTTGAAGCTCATGTTCATATTCATCTTGGAGAGAGTATGGGGGACCAGGAAAAGTTTTGATATTTGTCAGATAGTCTTGGCTACAAGACACGCTCAGCCACTGATTGGCTATGTGATTGCTTAGATATTCACAAGGCTTTTGTAATGACTAAAAAAATTAAAGTATATCGCAGGGTTCCTAGGAAGCAGCAAGCACACTCAACAAACATTACCACAAACACATAGCCTGTCATGGTGCTAGACAAAGCCCCATCTAGTGGCTGCTTCAGTGGTCACCATCTATTCCATCTGACCCCCCCCCCCCCCCACACACACACACACATGAACGTTTGGCACTCAACATCCCATTGAATCCATCTCCTTCCAGGCTGTCCCTCAGAACAATTAAGAATAAAGAGCAATTATGGATCCTGGTTAATCAGTTAATTAGCATTTCAAGAGATGTGGAATCTCAAATCCCAAAGCATAAATGAACAGCAAGCTGTGTCAAAAAGAAGTAGCTCATAAAATAAGTAAATAAATAAATAATAAATAAATAAATAAATAAAGCACCATTCATTGGGTCTTTCTTTTCCATCCCCAAGCCATGCTCAAAGCTGCTGGGTTGCTAGCTTTCTCCCGTGGTCTTGCTGAATTCTTTATCACCCTCTTCCTTCCCTTTCCTCCCTCTGATTCTGCTTTACAGCCCCTGCCCTTGCTTCCCAAATGTTTTTCTAGTTCCCTATTTTCTCCCTTTCATTAACAGAGCAGTTTGGAGTGTACAATCTTTGTTTTAATAGCATAGGAATGGAGCCTTTGATTTTTTTTTTCAATACCTAGAGTACTTTCAGGGAGGTTTTTGCTTTACATATCATGAAAGCAATGTTTTCATGTGAGTCTGTGGGAAATCAGGAAAGGAAGCTTCCTCCCGTGCTTTGATGCAGGCTCTAGCCATTCTGGGCTTCTTTCCACATTTGTCAATAGAAAGGCCCAAGCTACAAAATTCTTGGGATTCCCAGCTGCCCCCGCCAAAGAACTAATCCCAGGAGACACAAAAATGCTTAGCAAATCCTCTTCCTCTAATTCCCAGATGACTCTAATAAGAGCATTACCTTAAGAAAATTTAGCCATATCCGCAGGAGCAGCTTCAGCCAGGCTGGAGGCTTCTAGTGCATGTGCAGTGGTGGGAACCAAAGGAGGTGAGTTCCAGCAGCCCCACCCTTCTCTCTAGCTTGGGGCTCCAATGGGGCAATGAAGAAAATGATACAGTTGCTCCTTTCTGTTCTCCAATGCTCAGTGCTCTCCAGTCATGTTTAATCAAGAACGTAAGGCCCAATGCAGTAGTACATGTCTTTAATTCTTGCTCCCAAGGAGATTAAAAATCGGGATGATTAAAAATCGGGAGACTAGCTAGGGTATGAGGTTAGCAAGAACTTATCTTAACAAATACACTGAGCATATTGGCATATTCCTGTGATCCCTGCTATGCAGGAGGAAAGATGAAAGTCTGAAGCTAGCTGCCTAAAAATTAATGCAAAATAAATAAATAAGAAAGAAAGGGCTAGTGGCATAATTCTCAAATGTTAGAGTGACTGCTTGGTATGCAAAAGACCTTGGGTTCAAACTTCAGTGCCATTTATTTTAATAGAAAGGGAGAATTTAACAAGCTGTAAAGCCTGTGAATGCATGGATGGTATAACCAGGCTTTTGGTAAAGCCTTTTCTTCCTTGTCTGGCTAAGGGATCTTATTTCCACTCTTGACCCTTAGGCATTGGTCTTATCTGAACTCAAGAATGAGAAAAGACAGAGGTCAAAAGATGAAGAGGTCATTAATCACCATCTCCCTCCACACAATTGGCCACAGCCATAGACATTCACACAGCCTAAAAAGTAGTGCAAAGGGAAATAGAAGATAGAAGATTCAGACGGGTGGCATAGTGAGCCAGCTGGAAATATAGATAGGAGTTGCCATGAACCAACCATGAGGTTGGACTTAGAGCTGAGGGAACAGGAGACAGCAAGTGTGTACAAGGATACCTTTGTCCTACAGGTATATATTGCTTTCCAGACACAATGGCAACAGTTGATCATGGAGCAGGGCCTGGAAGATGTGAAGTCAGTTAACTGATGACATCAAAGATAAATGATTTCACTTGTCTGCATTAAAAATATAGCCATCAGACATGCACCAGCAACTCATACCTATAATCTTAGCTACTTAGAAGGCTGAGATATGAGGGCCAGAGTTCAAAGTCAGCTTTGGTGGAAAAGTCTGTCACTCTAATCTCCAATTAACTACAAAAAAGGGGGGGGGAGGCTAGAAGTGGAGTTGTGACTCAAATAGTAGCAGGCTAGCCTTGAACTGAAAAGAGCTCTGGAACAGTGAGCAGTCCCTGAATTCAAGCCCTAAGAGTGGTGTGCACGTGCATGCGCGCGCGCGCACACACACACACACACACACACACACACACACATCTGAAGTGTTTTCACTTCAGATTATTCTATGGATTCCCAGAGGATCAGGTAAATTGTTCCCTCATTCTCCCTTTCCCTCTTCTCCCTCTTCCTCTCCTCCCTCTTCTCTTTTTTCTCCCGCCTCTCTTTTTCTCTTTCCAGATCTCTCTCTCTCTCTCCCAATCTCCCCCCCCATCTCCTTCCCTCCACAGGGGTCTTTACATAGCAGCTGGCCCTCTAAAAGTGACTGCTTCAGCAACAAGAAGTTCCACTCTCTGATAACATCACACTTATTAGTAATACTGAAAAATCACCACACCTGGATCAGGTTGTCTCTAAGACCTCAAAGAATGAGTCCATGCACAGAGAGAGAAGTAACTGGTCAAAGATTTATTGATGATAAGCAGGGCTCCTGCTACGCAGGAGGGTTCAAGGGAGTCACTAGCATTGTACAGGATTAAAAGGTGTCTCTGGCAGAGAGCTATGGAACCCTCAAGCTCATTGCTTGGCCTATGGGTTGTATCAGTCCCAAGACCCACTCAGAAGCTCCATGCAGCCTTGAGCTCTTCATATGTCCTTCAACTTCTCTGACTGGGTATCCACTATGGATCACACCTCTAGGATCCAATGAGTCTATTGTTCATGTGCAAGTTTTCCAGGGACAATGGCCATGACACAATCCCCAGGGAACTAAACATTGGACTGTTCAAGGCCAAGGTGATGTGATATCTAGGGGCCCACATACTGAACTGCTCAGGCCATGTTGAGGAATGCAGAACCCTATGGGAGAGAGGCGTTTGCCTTGATGGCCTGGTCAGATTCCTTTCCTGTTCTCATTAATGCTCCATTGGCCAAACCAAGTGGAACTGCAGAGCTAGAGTCCCAGGAGTTATGAGGGCTGAGGGTGGGGTGCACAAGGAATCAGATAAACTGTCTGCACTCCGGAAACTGCTTTTGTGCTACCAATATTTTATCTAGTAGTTTATAGGATTTCTTCAAATTTCCCTTTCTCTTAGATAAACCAAAAAGGAAAAAGAAAGAAAAAACAAAATTACTTTTTTAATATATTTTTATTGTAATTAATAAAAGGGTTACATGATATTTGCCAGATAGAAGGTGCATTAATTCACATACATTCATACATTGATACCCTTTCACATGTCTTGGTACCCATTACCCTCCCCCCCTCTTGGTTTTCCCCCCTTCCCTATCAAATTTCAAATAACCAAATACAAATAAATTCAATATATCAGATAACAAAGTGAGATACTGTAACAATATGAGATACCCAAGGGACAGCAAAGGAGATGAGAGATAACATAGTACATTAAGGACAACAATCATTCGTTATATGGCTTTTGTTTCAATATCCTGGAGGTCCTTTCAATTAGCTTCATATGAAGCTAATGAAACAAAATTACTTTTTTTCTCTACTTCAGCTGAAGACTTTAAAGTGAAAACAACACTTGATGATTTGCTCTCCCCCTGCCCAAACATAGGACTACACATTCAAGTGCATGCCCACATGCGCAGGTGCACACACACACGTGTTAATAAGAATGCAAATCTGTTGGACAAACTCGCAGAGAAAGCTGAACCCCTAGGAAGCAGTCAAGACCATATGTTCAGTTATCTTTACTTGTGACTCCTATCCCCCAAAATCTCAACAGCTATCCAGTGCCCTCAGCTTGTTTCTTCTCTTAAAGGACATATCTTCTTATATGAGGGACATTATTCTGTCACTTGTTACCTCTGTCTTGAGTTGGGGACTGTCAAAGCAATAGCTGGAGCCCAATTACTCTTTGGGCTATTTCCACCTTAATAACCTCAGACTTCTAAAAAGATATTGGCTTGAAAATTGAATGTGAATTCTCTATTGTTATAGGATGAATTCCTTCCTGCTACCCATCCCATGCTAACCTCCTGCAGTCTCCCAGAACTTAAACTAGGAAATGAGTCAGTCTCTTTGCTAATGGAAAACTTGATTGAAATGGAAATTTCATGGACCTCTCCACTTATCTAATCACTGAACAAAGCTGACAGTGTTCTATAGGCCTGTTGGATACATTTGCCAACTTCTATCTCTTTTGTGTACAAGGAAAATTCACACTGGAAAAAAAATGCATTTAAACCAAATAAGAATTGTGACAAGCACAGCAAAATACAAGCAGAAAATCTGAAATCCAAATAACAAAGGATTCCAGTACCTTAATCTGACAGCAATCTGGTGAGCTCCAATTTCAGAGTCATCCCACAGTATCTACAGAGGGAAAGATTCCAAGAAAACCTGGGGTACCAAAATTCTGGGGTGCTCAAGTCCCTTACAGAAAATGCCATGATATTTGCATATCACTGGCTAATTCCTGACTGCTTTCAACCATTTTTTCAGTTATTTATAATACTTAATACAATGTAAATGGCAAATAAATAATGCAATAGTGTATTTGAGAAATGATAATGACAAGCAAGTACAGACTATCTTGCTAGTATTGTTTTCTAATGGTTTTGATTATAGTTCTGCTGAAACTGAGGATGTAGAAACTTTATGTAGGGAAATTTACTAGATATGGAAAATAAACTCCACATTATCTCATACTACATACTCTTTATTTGATCCTGGCAGTCCTGCTCCTCCTTAGATAAAGAAAATGGGAGCTGTCAGGTGCCAGTGGCTCACACCTATAATCCTAGCTGAGGATTGTGGTTTGAAGCCAGCCTAGGAAGGAAAGTTTGTGAGACTCTAACTTCCAATTAGCTACAAAAAATAAAACCTAAAAACAGAGTTGTGGCCCAAGTGGTAGAGTGCTAATCTAGAGTAAAAAATCTTAGGCCCTATATAGTATGAAGCTAATTGAATGGACCTCTAGGATATTGAAACAAAAGCTATATAACGAATGATTGCTGTCCTTAAGGTGCTATGTTATCTCTCATCTCTTTTGCTGTTCCTTTGTTATCTCATATTGTCACAATATCTCACTTTGTTATCTGATATATTGGATACATTTGTATTTGGTTACTTGAAATTGGACAGGGAAGGGGGAAAACCAAGAGGGGGGGTGGGGGAAGGTAATGGGGACCAAGACATGTGGAAGGGTATCAATGTATGTGAATTAATGCACCTTCTATCTGGCAAATATCATGTAACCCTTTTATTAAATACAATAAAAAATATTTAAAAAAATCTTAGGCCCTAAGTTCAAGCAATAGGAACAGCACAAAGACTTAAAGAGAGACTTCTCTGAAGAGGAAATAAGAATGGCCTATAGACACATGAAGAAATGCTCGACATCACTGGACATAAAAGAAAATGCAAATCAAAACAACTCTGAGATTCCACCTCACTCCAGTTAGAATGGCCAATATCAAGAAATCTAATAACAACAGATGCTGGTGGGAATGTGGCCAGGAAGGATTGCTACTACACTGTTGGTGGGAGTGTAAACTCATTCAACCACTATGGAAAGCAGTATGGCGGTTCCTCAAAAGACTAAACATAAAGACCCAGCAATTCCACTTGTTGGCATTTACCCAAATGTCCAGAAACAAGGGCATAATAAAGCCACTAGCACAACAATGTTCATTGCAGCACCATTTACCAGAGCAAAGATATGGAGCCAATCCAGAGGCCCCTCAGTAGATGATCGGATAAAGAAGATGTGGCATTTTTACATAATGGAATGTTGCCATCAGAAAGAGCAACATTGCCCCATTTGTAGGAAATGGAAAGACTTGGAAAAAAATCATATTAAGTGAAGTAAGCCAGACCCAAAGGAACATAACTCCATGGTTTCCCTCATTTGTAATAATTACTACACATATAGGACTCTCCTAGCAGAGGATTACAATAGCTTAAAAACCTAGATACATAAGGCCACATCGGATGAGGCCAAATGAAAGGATCTCTAGAATATGGAAACAAGAGCTTTATCTTGTGTGATTTTGTTCTTAATGTACTGTGTTATATCTCTTCTCTTTTTTTGCCCATTGGTGAATTTCATATTGTTACTATATCTGACTTAGTTACCTGGCATATTGCCTGTATGTTTCTTTATTTGAAATGGGAAAGGGAAGGAGTGGAAACAAGATGATTGGAAGGGGGTGGGGAAGGAAATGGGGACAAAAACATGAGAAGGGGTATCAATGTGTGAGAAGTAATGCACCTACTATCTGGCAAATGTAACTGTAATCCCTCTATATGTTACAATTAAAAAATCAAAAAGTAAACAAGAGTTTTTCTTCCTCCTCCTCCTCCTCCTGCTCTTCCTCCTCCTCATCTTCCTTCTCCTTCTTCTTCTTTTCTTCTTCTTCTTCGCCAGTTCTAGGGTTTGAACTCAAGACCTAGGCACTGTCCCTGAGCTTCTTTTGCTCAAGGCTACCACTCTAACACTGGAACCATAGCACCACTTTTGGCTTTTTTGTGAGGCGGGGGGTTGTTTATGTGGTACTGAGGAATCAAACCCAGGGCTTCATGCATGTCAGGGAAACACTCTACCACTAAGCCACATTCCCAGCCCAATAGGGTTTTTCTTGTACTGTTTGCAGTTTTTTCTTTTGGTTTATCCTCTTGTTGTTGTTGTTTTTCTTGTTCTTGTGGTTGTTCTTGTTCTTATTGTCAGGATAGTATATAGAGGGGTTACATTCATTAGGTAATGGGTACATTACTTCTCAAAACTTGATACCCCATCTCGTGTTTTTGTCCCCCTTTCCACCCCTCCATCCCCTCCCAGTCATCTTGTTTTCCCCCTTCTCTCCCCTATTTCAAACAAAGAAATAAACAGATATACAATATACCAGGTAACAAAGCCAGATACAGTAACCACATAAGATTAACAAAAAGATAAGAAATAACTTCACGTAGTACATTTAGAACAATTGCAAAGATAAACCTCTTGTTTCCATAACCTAGAGTTCATTTTGTTTAGTCTATTCCTGTATAACCATACAGACAGAGCTTTTGAGTTATTGTGATCCTCTGCTAGGAGAGTCCTAGAAGTGTGCCAATTATTACAAATGAGGGAAACCATAGAGCCTCTGCTTCTTTCAATCTGGCTTGCTTCACTTAATATGATTTTTCCAAGTTTTTGCATTTCCTTACAAATGCGGCGATGTCATTCTTTCTGATGGCAGCATAGAATTCCATTGTATATAAATACCACATCTTCTTGACCTAATCATCTAATGAGGGGCATCTGGACTGGTTCCATATCTTAGCTATGGTAAATAATGCTGCAATGAACATTCTGCTAGCAAATTTAATATGCCTTTGTTTCTGGACATTTGGGTAAATGCCAAGGAATGGGGTTGCTGGGTCAAAGAGGAGTTCTCAAAAACAAAACCTCAAAGAAACAACAATTACATTAAAAGATGAGTTAAAGACAAAGAGAAACTTCTCTGAAGAGGAAATTAAAATGGCCTACAGACACATGAAGAAATGCTCAATATCTCTGGCCATACATGAAATGCAAATCTAAACAACCTTGAGATTCTACCTCACTCCAGTTAGAATGGCCATGATCAAAAAATCTAATAACAACAGATGTTGGTTGGGCTGTGGCCAAGAGGGATCACTACTACACTGTTGGTGGGAGTGTAAACTCGTTCAACCACTATGGAAAGCAGTATGGTGGTTCCTCAAAAGACTAAACATAGAGCTCCCCTAAGTAGCTGTTTTTGATTTCTGTACCCTCTGTCTTATATCTAAATGTATGTGATTTGTGGAGGGGGAGGAGAAGCACAGAAATGGTGGGGCAAAAGCTGAACTACTTCAGTAGTGATATTTCACACTATGTTGGAAATAAACTTTACAACTTGGGGGTGATTAGGGGGTCATGTGGGGAAAGCTGGGAGAAAAAGAGGGAGGAGATAATACTGTTCAAAAAGAAATGTACTCCATACCTGACTTAAGTAACTGTAACCTCTCTGTATATCACCTTTACAATAAATAAATTAAAAAATTTAAAAGAGCCTCATGGACTTGTGTGCCTGGGTTGACTTCAAACTCAGCCTCCTGAATATCTAGGATTATAGGTATGAGCCACTGGGACCCAACAAGTACAATATTCTTGGAAAGAAAAAGAAAGACGTAATCTTGCACATCCAGTGAACTTGAAAGACACCAAGTAGAGCTGAGTTTTTAGGAATGAGGCCCTTTTCACACCCCAAACGCCACCAAAAACGCTGTACTGATGATACATCTGGCCTATGTATAAAGGTTTCAACTAGAAATACAGCTCAATCGATCCTTCATCAAGCATATGGACAGAAAAATTTTATGAATATGCAAAAAATACATCACCAGTGTGCATTCACACATCATGTGATTTGAACTCAATTCACATTCTAACTAAAATGGACAAATTGCCAAAGGATACCTTAAAAATGGGGTGTGATGCCATCACCACTTCTCAGTTCTACACTGCTTTCTCCATGCTAGGTAAAATCAAATCCAAAGTTGAGTCACATCAGCCGGTGATGATGAAGCAAATGAACATAAAACCCATCATTAAAAACATTGTCATCAGAAGATAAATAATTTGGGGAGGAAAAAAATACACTGAAATGGTACAGTTTCTCTAGGAAGAAGATAAATTCCTGTTGCCAGTTGACTGGGTCTGCCTGGAATCTTCAGGAGTTTAGACACAGATGCCAGGCTCTACCTTAGCTCAATGAACATTTATAATAACAGCAATAAATTGTTAAAATTAGGAAACTGTCTGCAAAGGGTGCATAATCTTATTTAATTTTATGACAATACTGTGACATCTGAATCATTTCTAGCTCAGAGAACAAGATTTTAAGCCATGAGGCTTCTATATACTGAAAAGTAGCCTATTCTTCAAGAATCACCATGTATGATACATAGAAATGTATCACCATGTATGATACATAGAGTATGTATTCATTCATGACTCGAATGAATAAGACATTCTCCTTGGCTAAATGACATTTGGATATATTCATCTACAGGGTTTTCCTTCCTGTGTTTTTCTCGGCTGCAAGCTCACCTGATCTTTATGCAAGCCATTGGCCAACCCTGAGCTCTGAGCCTCAGGGGAAACATTCACTGTGGTGAACACAAAAGTGGCTCATATATTCTCATGATTCTGATGTTCTGAAAGTCTTACTTCTTTTTATTTTAATGGACACCACAAGAAAAAAAAGTGTGAAGAAAATAGGGGAAGTATTTGTTCCAAGCTAGATCAAAATCCGCCCCCCCCCAAACTTGTGCCACTGGGGGAAGTGAAGGACCCTGGGGGGGGGAGGCAGGGAATGGCAGCTTACTTGTCCCAATCTCTGAAACCTGGGCTGCCAGGCCTACCTGTAAGGAGCAAACAAGAGCCAGATGACCTGACAGGTCAAGAGGAGATGCCACAGTGGCCTGCTTGAACCCATATTTGTGTTTGTCACATGACTCTGGAACTGAGGAACTACTTTGAGGTGGGGGAGTCTACACAGAAAATAAAATTGAATTAGGGAAAATAGATACTCAAGTACTCACTCACCCATGTTAATGAACTGAGAGAGATACATACCCACTACCAAGATAATGGAAAGCAGTGGGTAAGGGACTCTCGCCTCTGCAAAGGTGGCATGATTTCCCCACAGTCTGAACATTCTACAAATAACTAGTGTGAACTCAGGCACCAGTCCTAAAATACTACCTGAAACCTCTACAGTATTAAACAAAGACAGGCAGAATATGCCAGGCTGCCGAAATTTAGGAAAATAGATCTGCACCAGATGAGTTCTCTCACTTTGTGGCTCTGGTCGATGGATGCACTGCAATCATGTCATTGACATTCAGTGGCTTCTGAGAGAAAATGAGTGTTCATTCTGTGCAGAAAGAAGAAAATCAGAAGAGGGCAGCCCATTGTAGTATATAAACTCTGCCTTTGTCACAGACTAGCTTTAGAGACACTCACAACAGGCTGGACTGAAAAATGTTTCCATTTAGAGGACTAGTAATATTCAATGGAGATATGTGAAAGTGGAACCAGGTAATGAGAGGGGATGGGTGGAGTTGGGAGAGATGGGGGAGAATAATGGAAGGAAAGGTCAAGATGCAATAATATTAACTATTATTGTTAACTATGCCCAAAGAAGTAAAGGAAAACAGACTCATAGTGGGAAAAAAACTTTTGCAAAAGAATAAAAATAATTTTAAAAATGTAAAAATAGAGGACTAAATATTTAAAATTTTTCTAATATAAGTCTTTCCATTTCCTTACAAATGGTTATGTCATTCTTTCTGACAGCAGCATAGAATTCCATTGTGTATAAATACCACATCTTGTTGATCCACTCAACTGAGGGGCATCTAGGTTGGTTCCATATTTTTGCTATGGTAAATAGTGCTGCAAGGAATATCATTGTGCTAGTGGATTTAGTATGTCCTTATTTCAGGGCGAGTGGGTAAATGCCAAGTAGTGGAATTGCTGGGTCATAGGGGAGTTCTGTGTTTAGTCTTTTGAAGAAGGGCCATACTGCTTTCCATAGTGGTTGAACAAGTTTGCACTCCCACCAGCAGTGTAGTTAGTGATCCCTCCTGGCCACATCCCCGCCAGCATCTGTTGTTATTAGATTTCTTAATCCTGGCCATTCTAACTGAAGTGAGGTGGAATCTTAAAGTTGTTTTGATTTGCATTTCTTTTATGGCCAGAGATGTCGAGTATTTCTTCATGTGTCCATAGGCCATTCTTATTTCTTCTTCAGAGAAGGCTCTCTTTAAGTCTTTGGCCCATCTCTTAATGGCATGGTTGTTTCTTTGGAGATTAATTCTGGAGTGATTCAATTTTTTGAGCTGTTGATATGTGTAGATATGAGGCCTTTGTCTGTTGTATGGTTAATGAAGATCATGTCTTACTCTGTAGGATTTCTAGTTAATTTGCAAGCTATATCCTTTGCCATACAGAAGCTCTGCAGTTTAATGCAGTCCCACTTATCCAGATTTGTTGTGTTTCTTAGTCCTTATTAAGAAAGTTTCGACTTGTGCCAAGGAGACCTAGTGTATCTCCAATTACTTCTTGTAAAGTTTTCAGTGTTTCTGCTTTTACCTCAAGGGCTTTGATCCATTTGCAGTTAATCCTATTAAAGGGTGAAGAAGAAGAATCCAACTTTAGTTTTCTGCAGGTGCTTAACCAGTTCTGCCAGCACAACTTGTTGGAGAGGCTGTCTTTCTTCCATTCTATTTTTTTTTTTTTTGCTCCCTTATCCAAGATTAGGTGGCCATAGGTCTGTGGTTTAATATCTGGGTCCTCAGTTCTATTCCATTGGTCTTTGGGCCTGTTTTGTGCCAGTACCAAGCTGTTTCGGTCACTATAGCTCTGTAATAGTTTAAGTTTGGTATTGAAATTCCTCCTGCGCTGTTATTTCTGATAAGAATTGTTTTTGCTATATGGGGTCTTTTATTATTCCATATGAAATTTTGGATTGCCTCTTCTATTTCTTTAAAGAATGACACTGGGATATTGATGGGTAATGCATTGAATTTATAGATAGTCCTTGGCAAAATTGCCATTTTCATGATGTTGATTCTTCCAATCCAGGAACATGGGAGGTTTTTCCATTTTCTCAGTTCTGCTTTAATTTCCTCTTTCAGGGTTTTAAAGTTTTCATCAAAAAGGTCCTTTACATTCTTAGTTAAGTTAATTCCTAGGTACTTTATTTTCTTTGAGGCTATTGCAAAAGGAGTTGCTTTCCTGATTGTTGCCTCATTCCTCTCATTGTTGGCATAGAGGAAGGCAGTTGATTTTTGAGGGTTAATTTTATACCCTGCTACCCTCCAAAGTTTTGAATCAGCTCAAGCAGCTTGGGAGTGAACTCTATAGGGTTCTTTAAATACAGAATCATGTCCTCTGCAAAGAGGAAAGTTTTACTTCCTCTTTCCCTATTTGGATCCCATTTATGCTTGCTTCTTGCCTTATTGCTCTGGCTAGGAATTCTAATACTATGTTAAAGAGGAATGGAAAGATTGGGCATATTAAGTGAAATAAGCTAGACACAAAGGAACATAGGCTCAATGGTTTCCCTCATTTGTCATAATCAGTAGAAACCTTGGGCTCTCCTAGCTGAGATTTACAATAGAACAAAACCTAGATACTTAAGGTCATATAGAATGACACTAAATGAAAGGACCTCCAGGATATAGAAACAAAAGCTATATAATGAGTGATTGTTGTTTTTAATGCACTATGTTATCTCTCATCTCTTGCTGACCCTTGGTTATCTCATATTGTTACAATATTTCACCTGATTTTTTGATATATTGTATATATGCATATTTGGGCTATTTGAAGTTGGATAGCGAAGGGAGGAAAACAAGATGAGGGGCAGGGGTGGGGCAAGGGAAATGGGGCCAAGGGTATCAATGTATGTGAAGTAATGCACCTTCTATCTGCTGAATATAATGTAACCCTTCTATTAATTACAATAAAAATATATGAGAAAAAGAAAAAAATTCTAATGTACTTAGTGTCCAAATAGATAAGATAAAGAAGGAAGGCAATGAAAGAGAGGGAGGGAGGGAGGGAGGGAGGGAAGGAGGGAGTGGGGATGAGAAAAAAGTTGATCAATTTGAAGAAGGAAAAGATAAGTATTTGGAATAAAGATTAGAATTTAAAATATCTTATGGATTTAGGGGGACACCCTAAATAGGCTAACCTCCAGAAACAAGATAGAAGGAATGAGGCAGAGAATCATTTAAGAAACAATGGCTGGCCTCCCTTCCAGTAAGCATCCTCCCATTCTTTTGCTCCACCACTGGAAAGCATGGGACCTGAGTTTGCTTTGCAGCTTAGCTAGGAGCCCTCACAGATCTGGTGGACTACACACCCAGGGAGCTCAGCAAATTGCAAACAATGCAAATCCTAAGAAAACATTTCCTAAGCACATCAGAATAAAAATGCATTAAAATAAATATTAAAAGAAAACTATTTAGAGCAGCTTGAGAAGAAGAATAAATCACATGCAGAGAAATAAATGACTTAAATGATTCAAAATTTCTCATCAGAAACCAAAGGAAGCCATGACCACAGAAACCCAGAGTTCTGTATCCAGGGAAAACATGCCTCCAGCGTGAGGGTGGCATGAAGCCAAGTACAGAAGGCATAGACTAAACTCACCTATGTGCAAAATAAACAAGATTCTCTGCACTTAATAAAAATGATGCTGGGGAAAACAGATCTTCATGGAGAATTAAATGGGTATACAGAAAGATGGTAGATAGATAGATAGATAGATAGATAGATAGATAGATAGACAGATAGATAGATAGAGGAGGGGGGTATGGTTTGTGTGTGTGGTGTGTGTGTGTGTGTGTGTGTGTGTGTGTGTGTCTGTCTGTCTGTCTGTCTGTCTGTCTGTCTGTGCCAGCACTATGACTTGAACTCAAGGCTGCTCTAAGCTCCAGGATAGGAGTCTGCCCTACCGTCACTTCCAGCTTTTTGATGGTTAACTGAAGATAAGACTCTCACAGTCTTATAATCAGTAGAAACCTTGGGCTCTCCTAGCAGAGATTCACAATAGAACAAAATATAGATAAATAAGGCCATATAGTATGACACCAAATGTAAGGACCTCCAGGATAAAGAAACAAAAGCCATACAATGAGTGATTGTTGTCCTTAATGTATTATGTTATCTCTCATCTCTTTTACAGTCCCTTAGTTATCTCATATTGTTACAATATTTCACCTTGTTATCTGATATATTTTATATATGCTTAATTGGTTATTTGAAATAGGAGAGGGTAGGGGGGAAATCAAGTTGTGCGGGAGGAGGAGGGAGGGAAATGGGGATCATGACATGAGAAAGGGTATCAATATTTGTGAAGTAATGTACCTTCTATCTGGTGAATATAATGTAACCCTTCTATTAATTACAATAAAAATATATGAAAAAAAGAATTTCACAGTCTTTATAGGATGAGACTAAATGAAATGAACTCTAGGATATGGAAACAAGAGGCTTTATCTTGTATGATTGTTGTTCTTAATATATTATATAATTTCTCTTCTCTTTTTATTCCCTTATAATTAATCTCATGTTGTTACAGTATCTGACTTTGTTTCCTGGTATATTGTATATACATTTATTTGTTTTTATTTGAAATAGGGAGAGGAAGGGGAATCTAGATGATTGGGAGGGGTGGGGAGAGAAATGGGGACAAAACATGAGAAGGGGTTTCGATGTATGAGGAATAATGCACCTATTACTTAACAAATGTAACTGTAACCCCTCTATACATTATCCCAACAATAAAATAAAACAGAGGGAAAAATAATTTCACAGTTTTTCCTGCCTGGGGTGGCTTCAAACCTCAGTACTCAGATTTCAACCTCCTGCATAGCCACCAAGGCCTAGCAAAAAGTAAATACCTGAATATAGGATACTTCAGTAATATAAGAGGCTGCTACTTTCCTCATTGTCTTCTGCTAAATGCATACAGCACTGGCTTATTGTGTTTGTAAGAAAGATAGAGGCAATACATGGGACAATTATAATATAAAAAAAGGATAGTGGCATGTCTTTGATCCATATAATCACATGTAGAGCCATATGCTTATAGACATAAGTTAGTTGACGAAAGTATAGTGTCCACAGGAGTGAATCTCCATGGAATAAACCTTTTGAACCATTGAGAGACCAGTTTAACACAATGAATACTAGTAGCTGAAATAAGGTTGTACATGGGGGGAGGGAGAGGGGTTAATGGGAAGGCAGTGGAGAAATGAAAAAGGACATAAGACAAATACAGCAGAATACTCAAAATGTACACGTGAGATAAAGAAAGTGGCAAATGTGACATGGCCTAGGGAAAAGGGGCTTCTGAACAGGAAACACTGAACACTTAAGAGAAATTAAGAAAAATGAATAAGCTTCATTTAAAAAAAAGAGGGGAAGTGTTAAAGGGATCCCTATGGTTTCTACTCTCTGTTGTAAATGCTTCCTTACTCCTGAGTTGTTAAGAGTGGTATGTCAATCACGAGCTTGTCAGGAAACATAAATCATTATAGAATAGGTTGTCTAAAACTGGTAGTGATTTTTTTTCTTGATGGTAATTGTGGTTTGAAATCCAGATGAGTAGGTGCTCTACTACTTGAATATCTCTCTCTCTCTCTCTCTCTCTCTCTCTCTCTCTCTCTCTCTCTCTCTCTCTCTCTCTCTCTCTCTCTCTCTCCCCCACACACACACACACACACACACACACACACACACACCACCCCCAGCTGCTTTTATCTATTTACTTTTCAGGTAGGGTGTTTTATTTGCTCAGACCAGCCCCAGGTCAGTATCTTTTTACCTCCAACCTCTCACATAACTAGGGTAACAGGATGATGCCACCAGGTTTCACTTATTGATGGAGATGAGGACCCCCCCACTAACTTTTTCCCCTGGCTGTTCTCAAACCGTGATCCTCCTGATTTCTGCCCCATCCCTGCCCCTAAGTAGCTGGGATTGCATGCATATGCCACCATACTCAGCTGCTTAACTTCTTAAAAATATAAAAATAGATTTTAATATATAGCAAGTCCCATAGGCAGCTATTCCAAGACTGAGAGAGGTTACCCAATGGATTTACTAAGAATTTGGAAGTGTTTGTTTCTCTCTCCAACGTAGAGGCTAGGATATCACTGGAAAGCCCACAGCTGACATGGAAACCCACAGCCTTGCAAAGGCAAGGAAATATGCCAGCATGGATGGCCCAGAAAGTCACTAGACAATATAAGCAAACTGGATCTGGTCCACAGGTCATGGCTCACTAGTGTGCCAGCGGGTGCTGAACTAGACAGCAAGAAATGGTCTCTTAGAGAGAAAGTGTCTGGAGACTGAGCACCCCTGAACTTTCTGCATGCTGTTATGCTGGCAGTCCTGTATGCAGTTAGAGGATAAAAAAGAACCCAACCATCAGAGAGAAAAAGAAGTCCTTGCCTCTGCCTTAGGACTTGCATCCTTCTAGTGCCCTCTATTGGCAAAGTCTAACATTGCACCAACCAGGAGAAATAAAAGTCAAAGTACCACAAACCAAGACCAAGGATGAGGGAGAGGGGGTAGGGTTAGAACCAGGTGACAGTAAATTGACAAGTTTCTCATCCATGTGGTAAATCTAATAATCTAATTCCTAGGGGCACCACTAAAAGATAACACAATAAGATAGAGTTTAAAAGCCAGGAGTAAACAGAATTCTAAAGGAAGAATGAAGAAATAAGAAACAAGAGATGTACTAAAAGAAAATTTTAGACTTCATCTCAACATCACTATCCTAAGTGTAAGAAAGCAGATACAAAAGAACTCCAGCTGAAGCTAACATTACAGAAAATATCATCTAAGCCAGGTGCCAGTGACTCATACTTATAATCCTAGCTAGTCTGGAGTCAAAGATCTGAGGATCGTGGATTGAAGCTAGTCACGGCAGGAAAGTCTGTGAGACCTTTATCTCCACTAAACTACTACAAAAAAAGGTAGGAAGTGGAGTTGTGGGTCAAGTGGTAGAGCACTAACCTTGAGCTAAAGAAGCTCAACCACAGAGCTAAAGCTCTGAATTCAAGGCCTGGGCAGGGAGTAGAGTTTTAAACAAAAAAAAGAGAGAGAGAGAGAGAAAAGAACAAAGAAAATGTTACCTAATCTGTGCAGACAGAAAGCAGATCAGCAGGTCATTGGTAGAGTGGTAGCCTGAGACTATAGGTTTAGGTGGGGAATCCAGGTGCTTGCTGGCAGCTTCTGCCTACTAACAACCACTCAGGAGGCTGAGAACTGAAGATTGCAATTTGAAGCCAGCCCATACAAAGAAAAGTACATGAGATGAGACTCATTCTCACGAATTAATCAGTGAAATGCTGGAACTGGAAATATGGCTCGAGTAGAAGAGTATCAGTCTTGTGCAAAAACTAGTCACCTGAGAGACCAAGTCCCTGAGTTCAAACACCAGTATCTGCACAAGAGAAAAAAAATGTTTGTGGATAATGAGGATGTTCTATATGTTGATTGTACTGATGGTTCACGGATATTTTGATTTGTCAAAAAGAAAACATACTTGTATCCTCTTTGCAGAAGCAGTTTCTTGTACGTGAATTTTACTCTGTGGAGTTTTTATTAAGTAACAGATCCACTTACATGGAGTCAAGACAGCAGTCAATAGCCACATGTTCACTTCTTATATTCCCCTGGAATGTCTTTAAAAAGTAAAACAAAACCAGCTACTCACTAGTGCCTCATGCCTGTAATCCTATCTATTCAGGAGGCTGAGATTTGAGGAACACAGTTCAAGGTTAGCCTGAGCAAAAAAGTCTGTGATACGCTTATCTCCAATTGTCTACTTGAAAAACTGGTAAAAGACCTGTGGCTCAAGTGGCATAACACTAGACCTGAGCACAAAAGTTCAAGGACAGTGCCTAGTTCCTGAATTCAAAGCCCCAGGACCAACACACACACACACACACACACACACACACACACACACACACACACACACACACACGCAGCACCTCAAAGCAAATAAATGTGTCTTTGTGTAATTCATTATTATGGTAAACACCTTTCTGTTATCTGCTAACTTTAAAGATCTTGAAATTGAATGATATAAGGTTAGAAAAAGAAAAGATTTCTGGCAGTCATAAAATGAACTGTTAGTATTTTTTTTAAGGAAACCAAAAGGAAAAGAATTAAAACAATCTCAAGGTAACTGATTTTTTTTAATTTTCCATATATAAAATATTGAACTAATTACTAGTAGAA
Organism: Megascapheus bottae; assembly: GCF_031878675.1. Taxonomy (NCBI): domain Eukaryota; kingdom Metazoa; phylum Chordata; class Mammalia; order Rodentia; family Geomyidae; genus Megascapheus; species Megascapheus bottae. Next base: position 52,953,986 of record NC_143523.1, read on the forward strand.
GGGAAAAATCTTAAAAGCACAGTAATCTATTTATAGTAATATAATGAATTAAAGCCTCAAAAACATCTTCCTTTTAGTGAATAAAATGTTAAGGCATTCAAACAAGCATTTTCCTTCAATATTGTCATCATAAAATGCTATATGTTACTCACAAGCATGTTTAAGAATCTTATTTTGAAATTGAATTATCCATGTACCATCTTGAATGATCTTAACATTTACATGGCCTGTACAGCTACCATCTAAATGTAACTTATTCTGGAGCTAGCAGATGAATACATAATATCATCGTAATCATATTGCTATCAATAAGCATAATGTCATCTGGTTGCAATACTAGAAATGGTACCAGTTCTAAGTCACAAACCTTGCCTCTCTGTGATATGCAGAGATTTCTTGGAACCTTAACACCCTCAACTGTGAATTAAGAACTAAGAATACCTACCTATAATATAAGGCTTTGGGGAGATAATTTTTTTAAAGCCCTGAAATTGCCACTCACTGATAATCTGTAAGTGGTTACATCCTCTCCAGCCCTAGCAATGATCAATTTTCTTATCTTTTTTCCAAAAATTTACTTTCCAGCAGCTGGCAGAGGTGATGGAAAATCAAAATCACTCACTCATAAATTCTTTGAGGAGGTTATTATAATTCAGGCACTAGGTGCATGTCTAGATAGGTCAGAATAGCTGAACGTTAAAAACTGAGTTCTACAATTTGCACTACAGTGTAGTGGATAGGCTATTTGGGGCCTCAGTTTCTTCCTTTTTGAAAGGATATTATAATAATAGCAGGAGCTTCAGAGTAGTCCCCTTGGGGAGCTAGGTATGTACTCTAGGATGAATGTCTGTATTAAAGCAGCCAGCAGAGGGAAGTGGCCAGAAGCACACGCTACTACACTTTCAGTGAGAGTGTAAACTTGTTCAACCACTCTGGAAAGCAGTATGGCAATTCCTCAAAAGAGGAAACATAGAGCTCCCCTATGACCCAGCAATTCCACTCCTGAGCATTTACCCAAATGTCCATAAACAAGCGCATATTAAGGATGTTCGTTGCAGCACTATTTACCGTAGCTAAGATATGGAACTAACCCAGATGTGCCTAAGTAGATGAATGGCTCAAGAAGATGTGGTCTTTATACACAATGGAATTCTATGCTGCCATCAGAAAAAAATGACATCGCCCCATTTGTAAGCAAATGAAAAGACTCGGAAAAAAGCATTAAATGAAGTAAGCCACACCCAAAGGAACACAGGCTCCATGGTTTCTCTCATTTGTAATAATTAGTACATATTTAGAATTCTCCTACCAGAAAATCACAATAGCTCAAAAGCTATGTACATATGGCCATATAGGATGAGCCTAAGTGAAGTGGACTCCAGGATAGAAAAACAACAGGTTTATCTTTGTGAATGTTGTTCTTAATGTACTATGTGAAGTTATTTCTTTTCTCTTTTTCCCCTACCCCGTTTATGGTTTATCTCATGTTATTGCTGTATCTGACTGTAGTATCTGGTATATTGTATATTTGCTTATTTGTTTGTTTGAAATAGGGAAGAGAAAGGGGAAAACAAAATGCGAGTGGTGGGGGAATGAAAAGTGGGAGAAAAACAAAAGAAGGGGTATCAGTCTTCAAGAAGTAATGTACCCACTACCTGATGAATGTAACTATAACCATTCTATTTGTAACCCCAACAATAAAATACAATTTAAAAAAGGCAACCAGCAACCCTCATTTCTTGAGCAAACTAACTATCCTATCACATGAAAACTCAGGCTCCCACGAAGTCTCCAGGCATAAACAAAATGTAGACAAAGTCTTGACCACAATGTAACACAAATGGTTGTAATTCTAATCCCCAACAGAATCTTAGTTTCCATCAGAAACCTCAGGAACATAGCCTTTACTGTCAAGCATTCCCACCCACATGCGAGTCTTCTGAACTCCCACCAGAATTGCAGGTTCCATTCTGCTTGCTGCATCAGAGGCCTTCTCCCACCTACCCCACCATAACCAGGTAGCCACATCCGTGAGTCCATTTTTCTCTGGTACCAGTCTTTTTGTGCTAGGTCAGCATTTCATTGCTGTAACCAATGTCTGAGTGAAAACAATTTGAGGAAGGACAGATTTATTTAGGTTCACAGTTTTAGCCCCTGGTCTTTTGGTTCCATTGCTACAAGGCCCCAAGCAAAGTGACACTGGGTGATGGGAGCAAGTGGCCCTGCCTTGTGGTGAATAGGAGGCAGATAGGGAGGGGAGAGGACCAGAAGCCAGGAATAGCCTTCAGATTCATGACCCCAGAAATCTGATTCCTCCAACTGCACCCCACTTCCTCAAAGTAGCTGCTGGAAACCAAGCCAGCTTTAACACATGAGACTTTGGGGAACACTTTTTACTCAAACCATATCTTGGAATTCTAAAAAAAACAAACAACAACAAAAAAAGAGTAGCCCTAGCTGATCTCACATTTTTTTTTACATCCTATTCCTTAGTGATTCTCTCCCCTTCTACCTCTGCTATGTAATTGTCACATGTCACAATGCCTTGCCTCAATTTTTCCATGCATCATCTGTAATTGTTCTTCCTCATTAGGCTTAATACCAAGCCAAAAATCAGCCAGCAACACCCATATTGCATTCATTCATCCTACATACTTCATTCATTCTTTCTTATTATTATTATTGGTCATGGGACTTGAACTCTGGGTCTAGTGTTGTCCCTGAGCTCTTCAGCTCAAGGCTACTGCCCTACCCCTGGAGCCACAGCACCACTTCTGGTTTTCTGGTGATTAATTGGAGATAAGAGTCTCAAGGACTTTTTAGTGCCCGTGCTGGCTTTGAACCAGGATCCTTAGATGTAAGCCTCCTGAGTAGCTAGGATTACAGGTGTGGACAATCATGCCCAGCTTCATTCATTCATTTATTAAGTGGATTGCTATGTACCAAATGCTGCTCAAGGTACTAGTGACACAGAATTCATTCAAATAATAAATTAATTAATAATAACAATATCCTCATACAATTTATGTGATATTGAGTGACATAGTAGATCCTATGTTTAGTATTTAATTTATTATAGACAAACAAACAGATAATATGCTCCAAACATCTTCAATATAACATCTCTATTTCAATAAGCTTGCCCTCTCACTAGGAGATTTCTTTGAAGGGAACAGATTCTCTGGCTGCCTGCAGATGTCTGCAGGTAGGCAGGGAGTTTTATAGTTATTCCATGTTCTATGACAAACCTCTCTAATTTTAATCCACAGAGAAAAACTAAAAATTCAAAACTAACGGACAGCAGGGGCGATAAATATCTCATTTATACCTGGGAAGCAGGAATGGTATTATTTGTGATTTCAATTCATCCTCTTATCATTTTCCAAAAGCAAACAATTGGATTGCCAGATAGAATAATCACCGTCTTTTCTCTAACCACTTGGGTCATGGAAGGAGGTAATTCATGGGGTGCCAGAGTTTATCTGCACACCATCTCTTCTTTAACTTCCGTCAGCACTGCGGCTGATCATACTCCATCTGATGCTTCAGCGGACACCAAGGGTCATAAACACTTCATCTCATGCTTCAATACAATTACTGAAAATATTGATTAAGGGCCTTATGGAGACGATTACATTTTTTAGTATGTGAAGTTAATCCTAGTTAAGTAAAGTATCTACAAATACAGTGTTGGTGGGTGAAAGAAAATGGAGGAATAAGGAGTAAGGGAAGGAGGACTGAGCGTTCCTCTGAAGAAATGTGGGACTTCATTAGGGTATGAAGGAATGGCTGCTTGGTGCTTTCTTCTGTCCAGGGGCCAATGCATTGCTCTACACAATCACCAGTTCTTGAGAAAAGGCTCTCACATAGGAAAGAAAAATGAGAAGAGACAAAATCAAATCAATCTCTTGTCGATAAAAACCTCTCTGGTCAGACAGGAAAATATTGGGAAAGTATGCTGTTCAACATAGTTCGTGTATGCCTCAGAGGATATGAAAATGTGATTTTATCAAATTACTTAGTGTGCATGAGCCGAAATGAATTCACCCTGGCAAGTTTGATTTTCAGTGACTGTCACAGCCAGGATAAGCATCACTAGCAACTGTGAAGTTCAAGCAACAGGACAAACATATATTTCTTATTCGCAGTATGTGTTTCATACAGGCTGGGGACACAGGACTGATGTTGGAAATTCTTAGTCATTCAAGGATGCAGGCATAGTGAATTCCTCTCTCTATATAATTTCTGCCATCACCAAAGGAAAAGAGGAACATGGTGTGTCATGTCTGGCTGCTTAAGCTTCTCCACTGTCACTTCCTGTTCACATCTCATTGGCCCAAGAGAATCACATCCAACCATACGCCAAAGGTGAGCCAAACTGCAATGTTTGTGAATGATACTAGTTCCGTACCAGAGGCCTCGGCGATATTTCTGCATTCCCTTTCAGGAATACTGTCTTTAGCAAAGCCCCTCAGAGCTGAAAATGACAGGTGAGTGCACCTGGGAAGGGAAATGACTGGCTTGTCTCCTGTGAGGACTACCTGGTGGGGCCAGCTGCACGTGCTGTTAGAAAGGAATCGTGAAGAAACTTTTTATTTTTAGGGAGTCCCATTTATCAAGTCTCTCTCCAATCTGTTGTAATCCTGGGATTCTGGTCAGGAAGTTTTTGCCTGTGCCTGAGTTCTAGTGTCTATCGTGTAGCAGTTTCACTTTGAGTTAATGCTTGTGCATGGCGAAAGGCTAGGATTAATTTTATTTTTCTGCATGTGGCTGCCCAGTTTTGCCTGCACCAATAATTGAAAAGGCTGTGTTTGTTCCACTGTATATCTTTAGCTCCTTTGTCAAATACAAGTTGACTATAGGTATGTGGTTCTATTTCTGGATCTTCTATTCTGTTCCATTGATCTTCTGGTCTATTTTTGTGCCAATACCATGTTGTTTTTGTTATTATGGCTCTATAGTAGATTTTGAAGTCTGGTTTTGTAATACCACCTGCATTGCTCTTTTGGCCTAAAGTAGAAAGACAGCCAACCAACTGGGAAAAGATATTTACCAATAATACATCAGACAAATGCTTAATATCCAGTATCTACAGGGAACTCAGGAAATTAATCCCCCCCCAAACCCAACAAACCAATCACTAAATGGGCAAGGGAACTAAAGTGAGACTTACCAAAAGAAGAGGTTAAAATGGCAGAAAAGCATATGAAAAAATGTTCATCATCCATGGTCATAAAGGAAATGCAAATAAAAACAACACTAAGATACCACCTTACCCCAACAAGAATGGCCAAGATTTTGAACTCACACCGACAGATGCTGGCAGAGTTGTGGAGAAAAAGGAAATCTACTACACTGCTGGTGGGATTGTAAGCAAGGTCAGCCACTCTGGAAAGCAGTGTGGAGGTTTCTTAAAGAATTGAAAATTGACCTTCCCTGTGATCCTGCCATACCACTCCTGGGCACCTATCCTGAACATCATAACCCAGGATATGATAAGACACCTGCTCAGCTATGTTCATCTCTGCACTATTCACAATAGCCAGGCGATGGAAACAACCCAGATGCCCTACTGCAGATGAATGGATACAAAAAATGTGGTATATACAATGTAATTCTACATAGCCAACAGACAAGATAAAATAATGGCATTCGCGGGGAAGTGGATGAATCTAGAGCGAATCATGTTGAGTGAGACAAGTCAAGACCAAAGGAACAAAAGGTGCAGGGTATCCTGAATATGTGGCTATTAGATCCAAACAGTACAAGAGTGAGGACTCAATATTTGTGTACCCAATGCTATGGACCTGGTATTGGAAATATAAACACAGCCACATAGACATAAAAATTTATGACTTTATAGACACAATGTTTTATTACATAGATTAATATGACATACAAACCCTCAGCCTATTTTTAATTATGATCTAAAATCTAAGTGCCAATGATTGTATATAGAGATTCCCTTCTTGAATACTTGTTTGTTAAATATGTCATTTGAAATATGATGTAAAAATCAATGTTAATAAATTCTTTAATAAAAATAAGAAAGTGATTGTAAGGGGCAGTAATCTCATCAATGGGTTAATCCATTAATGAGTTCCTATTTATATGGGCTACTAGGAAGTGGAGCCTAGACAGAGAAAGTGGGACACTGGGTAGCTTGAAGGGTATCCTTGTACCAGATCTCTTCCCTCTCCTTTCCATCTCCTCTTCCCTCTCCCTTTTCCTCTTCTCCTTCTTTCTTTTTTTTTTAACTCAGGACATGGGAGCTGTCTTTGAGCTTTTTTGCACAGGCTAGCACCTACTACTTGTACCACAGCTCTACTTCTAGCTCTTCTGTGGTTAGAGATCAATAGCATGGACTTTCCTGCCTGGACTAGCTTCCGATTGCGATCCTCAGATTGCAGAGTAGATAGAATGACACATTGTTATTTTATATGCATATATGTTGTTGACTCACAGAAATAAAATGAAAATTCCAAAGAGTGGTCAGAATCAGATATTGAAGAAGTAGTGAGGTTACAGGCATGAACCACTGACTCTTGGCTGCTGCTTTCTCTCTCTCTCTCTCTCTCTCTCTCTCTCTCTCTCTCTCTCTCTCTCTCTCTCTCTCTCTCTCTCTCTCTCTCTCTCTCCTCTTTCTGTCAAGCTATCATCCTGTATCTTTCTCCTCTCTTTCCTCTATCTCTTTCCCATCTGTGTGTGTGTGTGTGTGTGTGTGTGTGTGTGTGTGTGTCTTAGCAAAGTGAATAAAACCAAAGTGGAGATTCTCCTATCTCTTACATTTGTGGGTGCATGTGTGTGTGTGTGCGTGCGCACGCATGCACACACACACACACGCACACGCACACAGATTTTGAACTTGAACTCAGAGCCTGGAAGTTGTCCCTGACCGTTTGTGCTCAAGACTAGTGTTCTACAACTAGAGCCACAACTCTGCTTCCAGATTTTTGGTAGTTAATTGAAAATAAGAGACTGTCTGGGCTTCCTTCAAATCCCAGTCCTCAGATATCAGCCCTCTGAGTAGCTAGGATTACAGCTAGGATTACATGAGCCACCAGCACTCAGCTGTTATAGTTATTTTATATGCCTGTATGAGATGATTCACAGAAGTAAAATGACAACTCTAGAGCGGTGGTCAGAATCAGAGGTTTATGTGCCATTTTAACAACGAGAACTAAGTCATAGATGAGTGACAAATCAAAGGAGAAGGGTTTTGAGCATTGAGGAGTAGTGAACTTTGGGAAGGGAAATACGTAGGGAGACTAATGGAAAATAAGGGTTAGTGAATGAAATTCATGCAGGTCCATTTTAAAGCAAATCTTCCATCTTCTTTTTTTTTTTCTTTTTTTTCCTCAAGCCTTGGACTCTGAGCCTGGGCATTTCTCTGAGCTCTTCAGCTCAAGGCTACCACCCTACCCCTTAAGCCACTGCACCACTTCTGGTTTTCTAGTGGTTAATTGGAGATAAACATCTCATGGTCTTTTGTGCCCTGGTTGGCTTTGAACCTCAATCCTCAAATCTCAGCCTCCTGAGTAGCTAGGATTAGAGGCATGAGCCACCATGCCCAGCTCTTTCACCTTCTTCATGGACACAAACCACGCCAGGACAAAGAATTTATGGCCTTCCTCATTTCTTGTAAATTATCTTCTCTCAGTAGATAAGTGACATGCCCAAAGCCTTCCTTCTCTCATTATCGATGTAACCTTCAGCTCAACATTACTCATACTCCATAGTTTGAAGACACATGGAGTACTTCCTCAAATATATCTACAGGTACATAGCCTCATTAGCAAGTATTATCACCATTAGTAAAATTGCTCTGGCATTCTGAAATAAATTTTACCCAGTGTTAAAAGGCTTTATAAATGATGATTCTTGTGCAGAATAAAACAAAAAGCAATCCAGAAATTAGCCACAGCAATCAATTCACATGAAAATGGAAGATTGTTTCCAGATTACATGAACCCATGACCTAAATACACAAGGGATATTATGTTCCACAGAGCATTTTCATATTTATTCTACAGTGCTAAATATTAGATGTTGTGAATGAAGCAGACAAAATGTCAAGTGTCCAGACTTCTATGTCATTAGGCCTGCTATATCTGTCTTTTGATTCTGTTGTTTGTTGTTGTTGTTGTTGTGCAGATACTGGGGCTTCAACTCCAGTCCTGGGCACTGACCTTTAGTCTTTTTGCCTGAGGCTGCCACTGTACCAGAGTGGTAGAGATGGAGGCAGAGTGGCAGTCTTAGATAATAGTAATTAAAGGTAAAAGTCTCGCAGACTTCCTTGCCCGATCTGGCTATGAACCATGATCATCGGATCTCAGCCTCCTGAGTAGATAGGATTATAAGCATGAGTTACTGTTCCTGGCTGTCTTGCCCATTTGAGACCAGTTAACATTACAAGTTCATATATTATACAACTAGAACACAGAGCAGAAACAAACACAATTTGTTAAATGTAGTAGGTTCAAAATTTGCAGGCTGAATAAGCAGATGAAGCAATGGCCATGAGTCTTGAAATCGTCCAAATCCTTACTAATAGTGTGCTATTTGGAAATAACTCAATTTTTCTCAGGCTCAGTTTGCTGTGATATGAACAGGGATGGAAGAAACCTAACCTTCCATGCTGTGGTAGAAACAAAATCAAGTAGTAGACACTTTCTGAAGTATTTAACAATACAAAAGCTTTTTATAATGAATTGAAGTGAGCTACATGAATTGAATCACCTTGTAGGACAGTGAAACCGGTATGATAGCAGATCAAAGATAAGAGCAATTATTGCATGTGTTGTCTAGGAGTCATTTAAAGAGTGGATTCAAAAGTCTCATTTGCAAAACACTTCAAGGAAACCAAATCCTTGTTGCTCTAAGAGTAACAATAAAAACTTTCCATATATTGAGTGATTATTCAAAAGACTGACACTTGATGAGTTAGGATATTTTATATATTCAGTTCTTTATGACTACAGTTCATAATTACATTCTTATTAAATTCTAGGAAGAACATACTCTAAGCAAAGGGAACCGAAGACAGATGGAAACAATTGGTCAAATTCAACCTTAATCCAGGTACCAGTGACTTATCCTTGTAATCCTAGCTACTACTCAGGAGACTGAAATCTGGAAGGTAGTAGTTTGAGGCCAGCCTTGGCTGGAATGTTCTCTGGAACATTATACCCGCAAAAAGTAAAACTGGAGGCATGGTTCAAGTGGAAGAGCACCAACTTGCCAAGCACAGAACTCTGAGTTCAAACAGAAAAACCATCAACATTAAAGCTGTACTTTAGAACAAAGGCTCAGCTCCTGGTGGAGAGTTCCCCTAGCACATGGACACTAATAGCAATGGATTCCTAAACAGCACGTTGCAATGGATTCAGTTTTCACACACCCCATACTCCCCCTGCAGGGTAGCCTCAGTATTGTGGCTAGTCCTGCTCCTAAACTATACTGAAACATGGCTGCTCACCCTACACCATGGACCTGGATAAAACCATAGAGCACCAGTTATCAACCTTTACAATGCACAGATCAGTCAACAGTATAAAAGTGCAAGTTCTGACTGGGCACCAATGACTCACACCTGTATCTCTAGCTACTCACAAGGCTAGATCTGAGAATCACAGTTCAAAGCCAACCTGATACAAAAGTCTATGAGTCTTATTTCCAATTAGCCACCAAAAAGCTGGAAGTGGAGATATAGTTCAAGTAGTAGAGTACTAGCTTGGGAGAAATGCTAAGGGACAGGTGTGCAGGCCCTGAATTAAATTCCCAGCGCTAACTTTACACACACACACACACACACACACACACACACACACACACACACACACACGGTTTAAAAGGTGCAAGTTCTGATACAGAGGGCCAGGGGTTAAACCTGCCTTCCAAGCAAACTCCTAGGAAATGCCAAGGGTCACTGTTTGTGGAGCCTGTGTTAGTCCTTCAAATCTACAGTAGCATCCAAGCCCTCTGGACCAACTAAGCTTAAAAATTTAGTTTTTCATCACTTTTCCAACTAGCTCAGGAGTGCCACACCTATGTGTTTACCATATACAGAATTTCTCCATGCTCTGAGAAGCTTTCTTTCTGCCCTCTAGAACATCGTTTCTAGACAAGTATACTACCACTTGAGTCAGGCTCCATTTCTGAATATCCGTTCTTTAGCCAAACGGACATATATGCTCCCTTTCCTGCCACATCCCTTCCCCAGCCCCCCAATTAGGATTGCAAGACCAGGCACTTGAGAACAAGTACAATAGCCAGTCTAGTAAACTCCCTTCCCAAGCAGGATAAATATTCTGTTCTCAGCAACTATCTTCTGGCCCTTGATACTATTGCAGAACCAGCCCTTTGTGTTATAAAAATTTTTAGACAAGGTGCTCCTAGCCTGATTCATATTTATTTTTGGAGTTTTGTCTATACTAAACATCTATAAATACTTGTCAAGTTGGCATGCATTGGGGAAATTTAAATCACTTTTTAAATGTTATTGGACACACTGGAAGGAAGCCACAGAGTTCCAGAACTGAGTCTCAAAAGATTCAAAAGCGGGAGCTTTCAATACAGAAAGATGATTGGGTGTCTTGAATCTAAAATTTCAGCTCTGTCAGGGAGCAGGCATCATTTGCATAGCATTTAGAGAGGAGTTGGGCATAGGGATGAATGTCTATAATCTTTGTACTTGGAGGTAGAGATAAGAAGATGGCAAGTTTAAGAACACACTAAGCTATAGAGCAAGATTTTTGTCTCAGAAAGAAAGAAGAAGGAGGGAGGGAATAAGAGAAGGAGAGAAAGGAAGGGAGGGAGGAAGGGAGGAAGGCAGGCAGGCAGACAAGAAGGTAGGCAAGAAGGCAGGCAAGCAGGCAATGTGGATTTTCTAACTTAGTCACATCTCCAACATTCTGCTGAGGACTTGGGCCACAATCCTGAAACACACAGTCCAAAACCCTGACTGTTGAAATACTGAAAGATCAAAATCCTTAACCTCTTCAATCCTGAAAACAGAATTCTGAAAAAAAAAATAATCCTTACATGTATTTTCATTTTGAGAACTCTATCAAAACATTACCGAACACTATCTGAGCCATTTTACACTATAAAATAGGCAAAAAGTAATACATATGCATTCCCAAGTTTGAATACTCAGGAAGAGAACACACACAAATATAGTACCTGCGCACAAGGTGGACCTTATTCATAAAGAAATAGGCCAAAAGAAGAAATGTAACTAGCAGAAGGTATATATGCATATTTTGAGATTTCTTGTGCACTGTTAATCTTATTTCAGTTTTCCTCCATGTAGACACATTTTATCCTATTCAAACTAGCCAACCACATGCAGATTGTGACCCTGAGCTCAGTCAATTCAAGCTTGCTCACCAGATTTCTGGATGATGGCACACCCTTGTGCAGAAGTAAACTTTTTCTTGGTGAGACACACAAAAATGCAGGAGTGGGAGGGGCAGGGCACCAGTGGCTCATGCCTGTAATCTTAGCTACTCAGGAGGCTGAGATCTGAAGGTCAAGGTTCAAAGCCAGCCTGCGCACAAAAGGACCTGAGGCTTTTATCTCTAATTAACCACTAGAAAATGGGAAGTGGGGCTTGGCTCAAGGGTAGGGCCAAGAGTTCAAGCCCCATGACACACCAAAAAAACAACAACAACAAAAAAGCAAGGCTGGGGTATGATGCATGTCATTAAGCTGGGTAATGGTGCATGGCCAGCTTTGTCACTGCAGTCATGGATAACCTTGGTCTTGAGTCGAGAATTATGGCAGAGCATTTTGCCACCACAGCTACAACACCTTACATCATCTCAGGCTTCACTCCAGTGGCAGAAAGGAGATGGGTTAACATCTGAACTCCCAACACCATCTCCTTCCACAGGTCTGGAAACTGACCAAAAATAGATTGATCCTCCTATTTTTTTAGACAAGCCAACGAATGGTGACTTCTTTGGACAAATGTAAGTTTCATTCATTAAAAGCTCCTGGAATTTCATCAGCAGGAATGAATAGCCATAAGAACAAATGCTTGCTTGCTTCCTTTTTTTTCTGGTCCTGGGGCCTTGAACTCAGGGCCTGGCCACAATATCTAAGGTGTTTTTGTTCACAGCTAGTGCTCTAATACTTGACTCATAGCTCCACTTCTGGTTTTTTGGAGATGAGAGTCAAATACACTTTCCTGCCTGGGTTTATTTGGAATCATGATCCTCAGATCTCAGCCTCTTGAGTAGCCAAGATTACAAGGAAGAGCCACCAGTGCCCAGCTGACAAACCCTTTCTTACTCATTGCTATCCCACCTTGACAATCACTTTTCCAGAATTTGTTTTCTACCCTTCTATGTTCTTGCTTTAAAAGGGAATTATGGCTTATAAGGTGTTCGCACTCAAGTGTTGACTGCATTTTGGTCTTTGGAGGTTTTATTTTTACAGATATAGCATTCAGAGAGTTATCACTATCATATCTTCCTGAATGAATTTGCTTATATTTGTTGCTGGTTGTCAAGACAGAGCTGGGACAGAAATAATGAATTTCATAGCATGATATTCACTAATCAATGTTAAGCACCAAGTCTTACTTCTCATAAAAAGATGAAGCTTATGATGTTTCCCTTGGCTCTAGGCTAACCAGAAGAGAGAGCAGATATGATGCTGAGACCCTTAAGAGACTTCGTTCTCCCTGGGAGCCCATGTAAAGTGGGCCATGCTAGTGAAGAGAACATGCAGACAGGCAAAGACACCTGGCTCTTGTCATTGCAACAGACACCTCTGTTGCACATAGGGGAGTTCCTCCATTCTATTTCTGCCCCAGCAGAGTTCCCAGTGCATGTAGCCTGAGTTAGTTAAATTCACAGTCTCTGAAGCAAAAATAAGAAATCCATCTGTCCATCTGTGCTAAGTACTGACAGCCTCAAGAATCCTGCGTTGTAAAGATTAAATTTTAGAGTAGCCTGACCCAAAATGCTTAATGATGGTCTCTAATCAAAGGGTCCGATGTATACATTGAGCTCTGTTACATGGTGACACTTTGCATTTTCAGCTACAAATAAAAAATGAGGTATATATTTTAGGCTATTTATGTATAAATCTACAGATACGTCTTCTACACTCTGCACGTAAGATCTAACTGCCCCTGTTTCATAGATGAAGAGATTGATATTTAAAAATCAACCAAATGGTGGCATCTGGTGGTTCATGACTGTAATCCTAGCTACTCAGGAAGCTGAGATCTAAAGATGATGGTTTGAAGGCAGCCTGGACAAGAAAACCATTATTTCTTATTTCCAATTACCATCAAATACCAGAAGTGGAGATGTAGCTAAAGTAGTAGAGTGCTACTCTTGAACAAAAAAGCTCAAGAACAGCAGCCAGTCCCTAAGTTTAAGCCCCAGGCCTGCAGAAAATAAAAAACAAAAAAGCAAAACATCAACATAAAGTCACAAGTCTAGTAAACAATTGACTACTCCCACCACCAACCACCCAGGTATGGGACTTGTACTGCCTGTGTTTCTTTCTACACTTTGTGCTACTCTTAACTATAGTATGATTCTTTGGTCCACAGCCAAATGACCATCATATATTTCCAACACATTATTGAAGTGGGTTGTGCTAGACCAAACAACTCGCATGAGGAAAGCACAACTATTGTCCTGTTTCCCCTGTCACTGGGAGTCAATCCCATTGTTTTTCTGCTCTTTTTTTCCGTTTGGGGCACTATAATGCCCTCATATTGGTCCCCCCCAAAATCACTGGGAAACATTTGATGTTTTCAATGAGCCTGGGATTTGCTAACTATTCCAATGTGTGAGCAGATTTTGGATTTTCTGTTTTCTTTATATGATGGAGCCCACCCTGGGGTTAAACAGAATGAAGTTCACCAGAATAGATGGCACTCTTTCTCCAATATTTCTCCATATACACCAAAAGAAAGATATCAGTCTCATAACAACTGTATTCACAAGGGCAAGGGGAATCACAGAGCAAGGAGTGAATACTGAGTCCTGGAAGATGAGCCATTTTTCATGAATGGCTCATTAAACATGGTCTTCTAAGAAACATTCATTTGTTTTGACCTTCAGCATTCCACAGGAAGTTTTGTAAGACAAGATTTCTAGTTCCTTGAATCTGAACTCTTGGCTAGACATGTGCCTGACCTGCCACAAAATGAGCTGAGCATTTGCTAGGCCAATGCACTGGGATTCTTTATTCCCAGAGCAGCATAGGTGGTGCACATTGGATGTTGGGTGGCCTCACAATTGTGTGGCCAGTGAGGTTTGCTGTGCCAAGCCTTGCCATCTGCCCACACTAACAGCCTACTTGGTGGAGAAGGAAGGAAAGGAATGCAGCTTTCTGATGGGGCTCTAGTCCTGCGGTCCTGTCTCCTGCAGTCCTGTCTCCAGCACTTGCTGTGTCATCTTGAACCAGGTGCTTAGAATCGAAATTTAACACTTTTTTGACCTCTTTCTTCCTACTTTCCACCTTCTTCCTACTTTCTACTGGGTTTGAACTAAGACATTGTTCTTGCTAGGTAGGTACTTTACTCTTTAAGCTACTAACTTTAGTGTACTTCATTTGTAAAAAAAATAAATAAATACATACATACATACATAAAACAATACCAAGAAGACAGTGCCTCATGCCTGTATTCCTATTTACTCAAGAATCTGGGATCTAAGAAATGTGGTTCAAAGCCAGCCCAGACAGGAAATTTCATGGGACGCTTACCTCCAAATAACCAACAAAAAGCCAGAAGTGGAGCAGTGGCTCAAGTAGACACTGTTGGATCCTAATCCGGCATGTTTGCTATACTCTGTGTACTCACCACCCTTGAAAGACTGCAAGAACCACAGTGGCTTTTGAACTGGAAAATGAAAGGAAACAAATACAGCATTGAGAAAGTCACCACATTGACCATATGTTCAGTTTTTCTGTTGATACTATAAACAATAATAGCTGACAGGTTTGAATGTGTACTATGTGCTAAGTGCCATATCCTGATGTTAGAAGGTCTCATTTAATCTTGCCAACAAACTTGTGATTCCCTACACTTAACCTTTGCTGTGCTATGAATGATAAAATGAAGGCTCTCCGGTTCCTCACTAACTGCTTTCCCAATATAAAAACTATTTCAATCGGCCCATGGCCCATCCTCCCTAGTATCTGTGTCTAGAGAACATGAAGGGAGCCCTTTCTTCTCACTGCTGCAGGGTGGACATAGCTGTGGTTTTCTTCTACAGACTTGATTCCTGGGCCTGCAGCCAGAGTCATGGCTGGATTTCTCTCAGGTTCTGTTTTCTGCAGTTGACTACTTACAGGGGACAATCTCTGCTCATGTACAACCTTTCCCGCCACTGACAGGCCACCGACCTCTCCAACAAGGAAAACAAATGCTTCTGAACTTTGTGTTGATTCCCAAGATTAGGTTGGATGATGTCTTCAGACTGTCCTTCATTTTACAATACAAAACTTCAGTTGGCTATCAGTGGCTCACGCTTGTAATCCTTGTTACTCAGGAGGCTGAGATTTGAGAATCATGGTTGAGAGCCAGCCCAGGACAGGAAAAGTACAAGGCAGATTTTTAAGGGAAAAAAAAAACCTTGTAAGTTGAGTTGTGGCTCAAGTGGTAAAATACTACCCTTGAGCACAAAAGCTCAGGGACAGCACCAAGGAACAAAGTTCAAGCTCTAAGAGTAGCCAACAATATTTATAAATACATACACACACACGTACATGTATACACACACACATATATGTCTGTGTGTGTACTCAACTTCAATCTCAGGCAGTAATAAACTCCATGCTGCTCTGTATACTTACCACAAACTGAATTCTAAGTTTGTATTTGTCAATCCTTGAATTACCTGGATCTTTGGTTAGATGCCAAACTAACTTAGATGCCATTCTTTGAATATCATTTAAAGGAAAAAAAAACCTCTAGATCCATAAAAGCATCCAAAAAATAAGCATTCAGTCTTTTATATTACAGTCTAAGAAGACATGGCAGTAGATAAAATTGATAACAATACATACTTCCATCCCAAAGTGAAATAAACTATCTTGAAATATACTTACTCACCCAAAGTATTACTAGTAAATAAGACACTTGGAGTGAGAAAATAATTCACACACACACACACACACACACACACACACACACAGGATCTTAAATATGTTGATGGTACTTTAAGTAATTAATATGTAAATGCTCCCAAATATTCTCAGCTGAGGAGTTCAAATATCTGAGAGAGAAAAGATGAGCGAAACCCTCTTGGGGAAAGCCTCCATGCTGCGCCTGCCGTCTCTTGTCAGCAGTGGTCACGGGAAGCTTCCTATGCAGTAAAATACACCCAGTGAACCTGAGCCCGTGCAGCTGCTGTGGGTTCACAATTGTGCTTAAAAAATGAGCAATCCCAAGCCTTGTCTTGGTTGTCTAGAAGTATTACAAACTGTGTTCTGTCTTGCAGTTTCAAAGCTGGTGTGCATATAGTCATTTTCCAAGGCAATGTGTGGGGTGCTCAGAATGTCACTCTATTTACCAGCTCAGGACTTAGGGATGAGATCGCCACCGCCCATAAAATAATCATTCTTTAGGCTTACATCAAGGCTTGAAATGCATGGCAAATCCATTCATTCGTTTATCACCTGAACAAAAATTTAACTAAGCTCATACTGAAAGGGGTAAAAATCTCTAGCTCCAGGAATCCCAACCAGTCAAGACTTACCCATCCATCTCAATACACCAGTTTCAGTCATAAGGTAGACGGAGAGCTTGTGACTCACACCTGTAATCCTAGCTACTCAGGAAGCTGAGATCTGAGGATCCTGATTCAAAGCTATCCCTGCAAGCAGGGCTGTAAGAATCTTATCTTCAATTAACTACCAGAAACCAGACATGGAACTGTGGCTTAAAGTGGTAGAGAGCTAGCCTTGAGTAAAAAGAGCTCAGAAAGAGCACCCAGGTCCTGAGATTAAGCCCCATGACAGAGAGAGAGAGACAGAGAGAGAGACAGAGAGAGAGACAGAGAGAGAGAGAGAGACAGATAGAGACAGAGAGACAAACAGACAGAGAGAGAGAAACTAATAGTGTAATTGGAGAAAAATATATGGAATTCAGCTGCATCAAGAAGACAACTAGATGTGTTGGGAGTTTGACCTACTAGTGCCTTGCCTAGCAGGCACGAAGACCTGGGTTCGATTCCTCGGTCCCACATACATAGAAAAAGCTAGAAGTGGTGCTTCTGTGACTCAAGTGGTAGAGCTCGAGCCTCGAGAAAGCCCAAGGACAGTGCTCAGGCCCAGAGTTCAAGATCCAGGACTGGCAAAAAAAAATAATTAATTAATTTAATTTAATTTAAAAAAGAAGACAACTGGATCAAGTGACCCCAAATTTGTCTTCAGGGTACTGATACGAATATCCAGTTTAAGTAGGAAAGGAGTTGAGGACAAGGGTAAAAGGTATGCCTACTTTGATGGCTTCAGCCAAAGATGTTATTTTGGTTGAACATTACTTTGGGATGGTCAGGTGGCATTTGGTCACCATGAGGAAAGGCTCATGTGTCAGTGGCTCACACATCATTCTAGCTACTTGCAAGGCTGGTAATGTGGAGGGGGGCAGAAGTTCAAGGTCAGCCTGGGCAGAAAAGTGGATAAGACCCACATTTCAACCCAGAACTTCTTGTGGTGGCATGGACCTCTTATCTTAAACCACTTAGGAGGCTGAAATTGGGAGGATCGAACTCCCAGGCCAGCCTGGGAAGAAAAGTTTGCAAGATTCCTTATCAATAGAGAGTAGCAAAATGTACTGGCAATTGCCTGTCATTGAAGCTAAAATGGAAAACCTCTCCTAATTAGACTTACATGCAATATTATATTTTTTAAAGTAATTTTAATGATTACTCCCTTATTCAGTTTCTATCTCAAAAAAAATAGATACGTGGTATTGATGGGTCATGCAGATAATCTTAGCTACTAAGAAGGTTGAGATATCAGGAACACAATTCAAAACCAGCCAGGGCATGAAAGTCTGTAAGTCTGTCAGATCCTTCCTTCCAATTAACCACCAAAAATCTGGAAAGGAAAGTGTGGCTTAAGTGGGAGAGTGCCACCCTGAGCAAAGAAGCTAAAGCACTCATGATCTGAGTTCAAGCCACAGTCTTAAAACAAAAACCAAGCCAAAAAGAAACACAGAAAACAAAGCAAGGAAACAAACAAAAACATTATGAGCATACTCCAATAGTAACTCCAATCCATCTCGATTATTTCCTTGAATTTAAAACGCTAAAAATAATTATCCAGAAGTGATCCAATTACCACAGCATTTTCCTGAAACACACAATACCAGCCTTGCAAGTGCTAGAATGATAAGTGTGAGCCACTGACACATGGAAACATTGCCCTTTCCTCATGGTGACCAAACGCCACCTGAACATCCCAAAGTCCATGGGACTCTTATCTCCAATTAACCACTAGAAAACCAGAAATGGAGCTGTGGCTCCAGGTACAGAGCGGTAGCCTTGAGCTGAAGAACTCAGGGACAGCCATCGGCCCAGAGTTCAAGCCCATAACCCACACACAAAAGAAAAACATCTTATCAGTCTCAAAAATGAGGTGAGGTTGGGGTTTTTGGTGTTATTGTTGCTATTATTGTCCACCCCCCACTTCCCAACCTCCATCCTGGCCACTGTCCTTGGACATGTTTTGCTCAAGGGTAGCATTCTGCCACTTGAGCACCATTTCCAACTTTTTCTGTGTGCATGGTACACAGGAATCAAACCCAAGGCTTCATGCATGCTAGGTGATCACTCGACCACCAAGCCACACTCCCTGCCCAAGGCAAGAGATTTTAAGGGGTGTGTGTGTGTGTGTGTGTGTGTGTGTGTGTGTGTGTGTGTGTGTGTGTGTGCTGATGCTGAGGCTTGAGCTAAGAGTCGGGGAATTGCATTATCCCTGAGCTTTTGTGTTCAAGGCTAGGAATCTACCATTTAAGCCATAGCCTTTTACCTCTAGCTTGGTTGTTGTTGTTCTTTTTCTTATTTATTTGGTTGTTAACTGGAGATACAAATATCATGGACTTTCCTATCTGGGATGGCTTCAAACCATGATCCTCCACCTCCTGAGTAGCTAGGATTACAGAGGTGAGTTATCAACACCCTGCAGGGGAAGAGATTTTAAACACAGAATGATGTGTGTGGCTTTTCAGCCTCTCCCTATTCTTTCACAAAAGCTCCGTGCCATGAGTGTTATTTGTTAATATTTAGCTGTTCTGCCTTCTGCACATCTATTCCCAACTGAGGTTCAAGATCTAGGAGAGCAGAGGCCTATGCACCCTTGATTCCTGGGCAGGGGAGGGAAGAAGAGAAGCCAGGGAGAGAGAGAAGAACTTTGAAACAAAGATGGAGAGGGGTGTGAAAGTGCACCTTTTCTGTCCCTCCTCTACCTTTAGTGATAGTAGGGCTCACAAGGTGTAACCACAAGGAGTCTTGCTCAGCAACATTCTCCACCATGCATCTGGTACCCCCAAACATTAGGAAAAGAGGGCCAGCAGCATGGCCTAGTGATAGAGTGCTTGCCTAGTATGCATGAAGACCTGGGTTCGATTTCCCAGGACCACATACAGAAAAAAAAAGCCAGAAGTGGTGCTGTGGCTCAAGTGGTAGCACTCTAGCCTTGAGAAAGCCCAAGGACAGTGCTCAGATCCTGAATTCAAGAACCAGGATTGGCAAAAGAAAAAAAAACATAGCAAAAGAAAGAGAGCAGAAAGGTATAATTGAGCAGGAAGGACAAATAACATCCCCTTGGCACCTGAGGTCCACATAGAGATGAATTCATTTGGGAAAAGATCCATAAGAAAAGTAAAGAACCTACATCTAGGAGTATGTATGTGTGATCACTAACTGAAAGGGTGTGTTTGTGTGTGTATGTCCATTCAGCAGAGGCATAAGTAGAAGTAGATTCACCCCTGTGGACTTCAAGTGGGCATCTTAGTCCACTGGAAAACACAAGACAGGTCAGACTGAGTGAAGCCATAGCAGCAGACAGGGCTGAATAAAAAGGTGGACATAAGCTGCAGAATCAGAGAAACATAGGAAAAGAGGAGGAAATCTACCTTCCTCTCTTTTCTGAACATAATCATGGAAGGGGACTACGCAAAGAACTGAGACCACACTGGGACTAACAAGAGAATTGTGAATCCACCTGTGAAAACTACTAGCTTGTGTTTACGGTCTAGGAAAGGCCAAGAATCAATTTCTCTCTGACCAACAGAAATGAGAGTGGAGCCAGGTACTGGTGTCTCATGCCTATAATCCCAGCTTCTCAGGAGCCCAGGAGCTGAGCGTTGAGATTCAAAGCAAACCAGAATAGAAAATTCTGTGACACTCTAAGCTCCAGCTAACCACTAAAAGGCTGGAAGTGGAAGTATGTCTCAAGTGGTAGAATGCCAGCCTAAAAAGAAAGAGAAGGAAGGAAGGAAGGAAGGAAGGAAGGAAGGAAGGAAGGAAGGACTTACTATTCATGCCAACTGTGGTTCTCTTGTAGTGTTTTCAAGCTATATGATCTGTTAGAAGTTCTCCATTCATAGATGTCACGCACACCCTTCAGTGAATCTTTCCTTATCGATGAATAGGTGTGTCATAGATCACTGCTACAAAGTTTGCCAAATTTAGGTACCATTTGTGCCTTTATGTATTTAATAATTTTCTTTACCTCAGCTGGCATTTTTTTACTTCATTCCAGTCTAAGCAATAATATGTCATGGATTTGCTGCATTGACTATATTTTTTATTATTTTATGTTATTTATTACATAGTCTAAAATGAATATATATCCCTATCATTAAAACAAAGGATCTGACATTTATGCTCCTTAAGATCATCTCCCATAACTTTGATAAGTGCAACCTATGTCAAGGAACATGGCCACTTGCTGTGGATGGTCCTCTACTGGATCCAATCACAGAATGAATTTTTGTAAGATTCTTGGGAAATGTCAGGAATTTCAAGCAAGATTCCATAAGCTGTTGTTGGCCTTTTACTAGTAGAGACAAAAATACTCTGCCCTATTTTTAAGCCTCTTCCTTCAAATAAATGGAAATCACTGGAGACATTTTGAAATATCAAGAATGTAAAAGGTGGCTGCTGATAAACTTCTACTTCCTGCCTGCAGTGGCAACAGCCCAACTCATGTTAGCTTGTACTAACTGAGACCCACAGCCTTTAATGCTGTTCAAACAGACAAAGAAGGAAACTGATAAAAGCAATTACAACATGCAGACTTAAGAAATCAAAATGTGTGGTTGTCTTTATTGCAGTGGAAATGATAGTAAAGTAGAAAAAAAAAGAAAGAAAAAAAACAAGAGGCCCCAGGTCTTTCTTTCACTTCTGCCATTTACTGGTTGTCTCAAGGACCTTCAGCAAAACTACTCCTCAAGCTTTGAATTTCTTTTTCTGTGATGAGAAGGTTGGTTTAGATCAGTGCTTCTTAGGCTAACATTATTATTGGCTAAGCATTATGACCTACTAGCTAGCATCCTAAGAAGAAATATAAAATATTCCATGATATTTATCATTTTTTCTAAAATATATTTATTTCCCAGAGAAATAAATGGCACAAAGTGGTCTCTAAGAGGGAATCAAAGGCCAGCATTGAATCCTTAGCTGGAGCCATCTCTCAAGTGAAAGAGAAAGGGAAGGAGAGTTGGGAACAACTGAAGAAAGCTGGGAGCAGAAGTGCGCCTTTGGAGATATATAGATATATAGGTCTCTCTCTCTCTCTCTCTCTCTCTATATATATATATATATATATATGTGTGTGTGTGTGTGTGTGTGTGTGTGTGTGTGTGTGTGTGTGTGTGCGTATGTTTACTTTGAAAAAGATTCACCTGGATTGCTTTTGGTACTTTCATGCTTTCCTGTGTCTTCCAACCAAAACTCAGGCAACTTTCCTCTAGGGACACCCAGAATCATCCTAACAACACTATAAGGTTAAGGTTAAATCACCATGGCTCTGGTCTGGACCATCTCTGTAAGCAGCCATGGAACCAGAAACCTCTCCATTTCCAGGATGCTGACCTCCCCAGAGATAATCTTACTTTTCTGTTTTCTTCTCTGCAAAACTTGTTCAAAACCAACCAGGTAAGGCTTGTATTGACAAAGGCATTGCCTTCCAGGTGCAAGAAGGCTCCAAGATTTGCTGCTACCACAATTTCCTAGTCTCACTCCCAGAATCAAGATCTTTATCTTTGAAAGCTCAGTGAGCTTTATCTCTCTCTACATACAACTTTCCTGCATGTGTGATCTGCCTTACACTGCAAACCCCGTGAGCCAGAAATGAGACCATTCCAGCCACCTTTATATACCTGCACCTGCCTCTGGCAGTACTGTCTCCATTCTGGTTAATGAGGAAGGAAAATGCTACCCAGGAAGGAGATACTGCAAGTCCAGGAGAAACTACCGTGTAATCTGCTGGTATAGTCAGTGAGCGTAGTCTCAAGAACTCACTTCTCAAGCAGGCCGGAAGAGCTTTGGGTCCCCTGAGGCTTGTACTCCATAGAGCTGAGAGCTGAGGTCAGAATGAGCTGCTCACATCCACAAGGTGCCACCAACTAGAAAGGTCTTTGTGTGACGGTGGCTGATGCTGTGGTCTTTCTTACAAACTCAGAAGCATGTTTCATTACAAGCTTTCCTAATGAACTGAAATGGTTGTGTTTTTTTTTTATGAAATCTCACTAAGGTCTCCTTTCTCTCTCTCTTCCTGTGTCTGTATGTCATCTTTTCTCTCTGATTTTTCTTCTCTCTTTCTATCTTTCTCTAAATATGTGGGTCTCTTTTCTTTTTGATCCTCTGTATGTCACTGTCTCTCTTTCCCTGTGTGTGTGTGTGTGTGTGTGTGTGTGTGTGTGTCTGCCTTATCTCTTTTTTCTTTGCTTATATCTCTCTTTTCTCTTTGTTCTCTTCTTTTCCCCTACCCCTAATCACACATACCATCAAAACAGGCAATTCCTATCACCTTCCTGTGCTTCCTCCATATACAAGAGATTTGAACTACTCTCGGGCCAGACATAACTGTCTCACACTTATAATCCTAGCTACTGAGAAGGCTGAGATCTAAGGATTGCTCTTCAAAGCCAGCCCAGGCAAGAAAATATGAGACTTTTATCTCCAGTTAACAACAGAAAGAATGAAAAAGAAAGAAGGAAAAGAGGAAGGGAGGAAGGGAGGAAAGAAGGAAGGAAGGAAGGAAGGAAGGAAGGAAGGAAGGAAGGAAGGAAGGAAGGAAGGAAGGAAGAAGGGAAGGGAGGCAAAAACAACAAAAGTGGAGCTGTGGCTCAAATGGTAGAGTGCTGGCTTTGGGCAAAAAGCTCAGGGACAGCACCCAGACCCTGAGTTCAAATCCTAGGATCAGCACATGCACACATAAAACACACACACACACACACACACACACACACACACACACACACACACACACCTGCTCTTGCTATGTGTTAGGATCTCCTAAAATCGCAGCTGAAATGCCACTGAGGTCGGCAAGCCTTCCAGCAAGCCTTCCTTAGTCTCTCCAGTAAAAGTAATGCAATCTTTTCCCTCTGTAATCTCCACAGGCTTCTCCTGGAGTCCATTTCTAAGGCCTTTAACTTATAGTCATTCCCCTCACTCTGTAACAGGTGTTCCAGTATTAGTGAGCACAAATCAATAGATAGTTGATGAATTATTGTACTGTAAACATTTTCATCCTCAAAAACAGTTGATATTAGAGATTATATTGTGATTAGGTAGAATATATTTGAGGTCATTTCACATATATGAAAATAGAACAATGGAACCTGCTGAAATTACTTTAAGAAAGAAGTGGGATAAAGAAAAGTGGTAGAGCGGTTGAGGTTGATCAGGATCCAGTATAAATGTGTGGAAATGTCACAATGAAACCCACCACTTGTACAATTCAGATGAACTAATCAAATATTTCTAAAAGGTAACTAGCATAACACTGAAGCGTGCCTCAGCAGTAGAATACATGCTTGGCAAGCATGAGGTCCTGAAATTAATAAACTAATTAATTAATTGGAAATTAAATATAAGCAGTTGTGATGGCATACACCTAAAATCCAAGCAGTCTTGGGAGGTAGCCCAGATCAACACAGCAAGACCCAGTCTCAAATACATACCTACATACATACATACATATATACTTACACATACATACATTCATACATACACACACGTACATTCGTACGTTCATTCATACATACATGCATGCATTCATACATACATATATACATATATTCATACATACATACATTCACACAAAGATACATTCATGATACATAAACTTTTTAAAATGGCAAAAAAGACCATGATTAATGTGATTATTGTCCATTGTGTCTGGACATGAGGAAGACAAAAGCAAGGTAATATAAAATATAAACAATGATGAATATTTGATGTAAAATAAGAAAACAAGTATATATAAACAATGCATCTCTTTTCCCATATAAGGAAATGTTATAAATTTGCCTTATGTAATTATCTTGGCAGATATAACCAAGAATCTTATCTCCATCTTGCTTCTAGGAATTCTGTAGGCCACAAATTCATTTTTCTGGTATAATATAAAGATATTCATTGATCAGCTTTTTTTGAGTTGCTCAACAGGATAAATTATTATTTTAATATTTTTACCCCATCCCTACCACCCTCAAGTGATGTCAGTGGATGCTTTAAAATATGTAAAGATATTCAATGCCTCCATTATCCTCTGGGAATTTGAACTGTTGTTTTCATGTACATTAATAATTTCTTGGTGTAATTTTTCCCAAGAGAAAGTATCAAAAGAAAGCATGCATAGATTTACATATGTAATTGCTAATAAGCCTCCCAAGAAGAAAATAACCTTCTATCCAGGTAGAAACAATATCATTTTAAAGCAAAGCGTAATGTCTATCAGAGTTTTTCTAACACTATGAAAGACTGCTGTGCTATCAATCAATGGCAATTAGGAAATGTCAATAGCAGTTCTGAAAAGTGGCCAGCCACTGGATGGTTCTATAAGCACATGGCAATCTCTATTATGTTTAGCTACCATTTTGTCTACCTGAGCATAAATACCCTTCTTACTTGGAAGCAATTTCCAAGACTCCAAGGAGGTAAAGTCTTATTTCCCATCTCTCCCAGCTCCCTGATGACACAGGTATAAATACATGCTAGAGAGCCTTGAATAAGTAATAAAAATAAAAACAAAAATATAAAAAAAATCATTAGGTGACCATGGCTCACACCTATAATCCTACCTACTCAGGAGGCTGAGATCTGAGGATCGAGGTTTGAAGCCAGCCCAAGCAGAAAAGTCCATGAGACTCTTACCTCCAATTAACCAAGCTAGAAATGGGGCCATAACTCAAGTAGTAAAGTGTTAGTCTTGAACAAAAGAAGTTCAGGGACAGTGACCCAGCCCTGAATCCAAGCCTCAGGGCTGGCGCGTTCTCTCTCTCTCTCTCTCTCTCTCTCTCTCTCTCTCTCTCTCTCTCTCTCTCTCTCTCTCTCTCTCTCTCTCTCATTTCTCTTTCTCTCTCTTTCCCCCATGTCTGTCTGTCTGTCTGCCTGTCTGTCTGTCTGTCTGTCTCTCTCTTTCACACACACACACACCCAAAAAAAAATGTGGAGAGAAATAAGATTCCTAGGATTGACTAATGACTGGAGTCGTATAAAATTATAATTAATAGGAAAGGCAGCATCTCAAAGTAGGATAACAAAGCTACAGTTTCTGTGTTTTCTTTAAGTCCTTACCCAACAGTCAAAAAATATAAAAGATTTACAAATGACTTCATGTGATGTCGCTGAGATTGCTACAAAATATTCCAACAAAAATATTTGAAAACAGCTGGGCACTAGTGGCTCACACCCATAATCCTAGCTACTCAGGAGGATGAGATCTCAGGATCACAGTTCAAAGTCAACCCGGGCATGAAAGTTCACGAGATTCTTATCTCCAATTAACTGCCAGAAACCTGGAAATGGCGCTGTGGCTCAAGCGATAGAGTGCTAGCCTTGAGCTGAAGAGCTCAGGGACAATGCCCAGGCTGAGTTTAGGTCCTACAACCAAGCAAAAAAAAAAAAGAAAGAAAGAAAGAAAAGAAAAAGAAAAAATGTTGAAAACAGCCATGCCTCAGTGGCCCATGCCTATAATCCCAGCTACTCAGGAGGCTGAGATCAAAGGACCTACCAAAGAGAGTCTGTAAGTCTACCAAAGAGAGTCTATAAGATTTTTACCTCCAACAAACTACTCAGGAAAGACTGGAAATGGCACTATGGCTCAAGTAACACAGCACTAGCCTTGAGAAAAAGAGGCTCAGGAACAGCGTCCATACCCTGAGTTTAAGCCACAAGTGGGGCTTAAGGGAAAAAAAAAAAAAGGAAAAGAAAGGAAGGAAAAGGAAAAGAAAAGGAAAAGGAAATATTTGAAAACATTTAAATGGAAGATAGAATGACTATGATTGGTAAAATTGTAATAAATTAAGGAATCTCAAAATCAGTACACAGTGCTTCATTATACACTGCTACACTGTCTGAAATTTTTCACAAAATACAGGAGTTTGGATCTGACTCCTGTGTTAAGGATTGTTCTTCAGCCTGGTTCAACAAAATGCATCTCTCCCCTTACTAACCCATTGGCTGCTGTTGAACCTCAGTACCTATCTTTCTGTTCTACCTGCTAGTGGCCTCTGAATCCTTTCCAACACTCATTTCCAAAACAGTGGCTGAGATTTCAAAGAGATTTGCATCCCCAGCCAAGTGAAAGCAGAACAAACAGAAAAATCTGCCAGCACAACCCTTCTAAGAAGATAATGCAATTTTTAAGCTGATTATAAATGAGTTCAGCTATGGCAGTCAACAATTAATTGAGCTTCTCAAAGTACAAAATACAGAGAATTTTCAATGTTCACAGCACAAAGAAACAATCAAGGTCTATGGCTGTCTATATGCCAGTTACCCTGATCTGATCACTCCCATTGCAAAAATACACTGGCATGCTGCATTTGACTCCATCATGTGTACAATCATATATCTGATCATAAGAAATAAATAAATAAATGTGTGAAAGATGGTTCTGCCTTCCTTCTTTCTTCTTCAACTTCCCTTCCCCCACTTACAAGGATAAATGACATATGCATTATATTAGCTAAGAATAAATAGTAACAGAATTCCTCTAAAGAAGATTTTACTGTAATTAACTCCTTGAGCCTGTAGAATTCCTTTGTTCGATCTTTTTTTCTTTGCATGGAAACGGATGTATTGCAGAAAAATATTTGCATTATTTCCTATGAATATACAAAATGTCATGTGCAATACTAGTGCTTGCAGTCCTAATCCCTTTAAATCTCTGAATCAGCCAAACTTGTCTCCTGCATCCAAACCACCATCACCATGTAAACACACACAAAAAAAAAAAAAACACAGGTTTCACATACAGTACAGGTTTCATAATGTTTTGGTTTGTGTTTGTTGGCACTGCTACTGGGGTTTGAATTCAAGGCCTCATGCTCTTGCTTGGCTTTTTCGCTCAAGGCTGGTGCTCTACTACTTGACCTAAACCTCCACTTCAGGCTTTTTCTATTTAGAGTTAAGAATCTCGTGAACTTCCTTGCCCACGCTGGATTTGAACTGTGATCTTCAAATCTCAGCCCTGAATGGCTAGTATTAGAGGTGTGAGCTCAGGAGCCTGGCCACCAGGAGATTTGTAATCTCCAGTTTGCAGCCCAGCCCTCTACAGCAGGGACCCAATGTCAGGATTTCTAGTGCTCTGCAGTGTTGCCAGCACATAGCCAAGGAAGAGAGGAGGAAATCTGTACATTACCATTAAATAAATCGGAGCTGCATCATCAAACAGGAATGTGATCATCTAATCAAAAAAGTTACATCCCTGTCCATAGGAAAAGGTAAGCAGTGTCTGGAAAAGTAATGGTGCCATATTCTTATATTCTCAAAGAGCTAAGCATTCTCAAGCACATTAGTTAAACATGAGGTGAGGGTAAAAATAACATCTAATTCAAGTGAGATGGCCATGAGGTTGAGAAAGGGCAGAGAGTTTGTCTGTTCTATTCAATACCTAAAATCCTTACCTTGCACATAGGAGGCTCTCAGAGGTGTTTGTGAATGAAGAGTCATGGGCAAGTTCTAATCAATGTGAGCTTATGTTAAAAATTGGCCTATATAAATCTACCAAGGTAACAATCAACTGTTCATTATTTGATTTCCCCCGAAGTGGAGTCTGGGGCATAGGCTCAACTATTTTATTTGGAAGCTGATGCTAGAAGTAGAGAGAAAAACAGAATGATTGGGAGCAGGAAGCGCAGACAAATGGTGCTTGAATCCTAGCACCAGTGGCTCATGCCTATAATCCTATCTATCCAGGAAGCTGAGATTTGAGGATCATTGTTCAAAGCCAGCCTGAGGGCCGGGCCATAGTCCATCAGCTCCTACCCCAAATGGCTGCTGGCTGGAGTAGGAACACCCTCTCTCACACACGTCCAAGCCCAAATACATAGGCCAAGCACACTCCTGGCACTGGGGAGACATCTCTAAAGCAGAAGGAGCTGGGCCTCCTGGGTGCTTGAGGTAACAGATGATCTGCATGGCTCATGCCAGACTGGAACTGAAGGAAGAGGCCTGCAGCAGTGGCTACTGCATTACCTGCTCAATACCTCCTGAATAACCAAGGATTAACATTTTATGAAGTCCCGTGAGTGCCGTAGGAGACAAGCATGATATCTAAGCACAGAACAATTTTATAATTTAAAAGGGATTTGATTCTCTTCTCTGTCTAGACAGAAAATAAGCTAAGAGAATGACTCAGACCCTGTATATTTAAACAAACTGTTTCGTGGGTACCTTAAGTGAAGGTGTGTTAGTCTCTTGTGTAGAAAGTCAGATTAATACACATTACTTTGCAGGAAAACTAATTAAATTTTTCTCTCTTCCTCCTTGGCCTCTATCAATTAAGTGTAATTTAAACTTTACCTGGGTCTTTCCATAGAGGAAATAAAGAACACAAGTGAAGCCCTGGAAAGCAAATATAGTGTTCTGGAGGGAAAATTTGTAAAGAAGGAGATAAAAATTGAAAACCTTTGGTAGTTTAGAGTTCAAGTGATTACAACCTCCATATTCACAGAGGGTAAACCTGGAAGGTACCAAGAACTTAACAAATCTGCCAACCCCAATTACTCATTTCAAAGAGATATTAATGAAATTCATGTTTCCCAAAATAAAGAAACTAAAACAGAGAAACAGATCAACTCACACAGAAAAGGAAAGGCAGTACCATCTAACATTATTTTCAGTGCTTTTTTTTTTTTTTGGTTTATGGTGTTTGCTTTTTTAGTATGAAGGATTGAACCCAGGGCCTTGTCAACACTAAGGAAGCTGAACTTCACTCCTACCCTTTCGAGAAGTGCTATATGCTTTTGGGCTCTAGCCAAAAGACTAGTTAAAGGAATGGTTGGATATGTTCAGCCCTTCACGGACTATGAGAACTAGTAGGGTTAAATTAGTAGAAACATCACTTTATTACCTAGCCCTTTTTCATACAGGGTTCTTTGCTTTTTAGAGTCTGTAGGTTTATCTCAGGTGTATTGGTACAAGGTATAGCTACATTGGCTCCAGTAGCTATTATCCCTCCAGTCTTAGGTGCCTTTACCCTGGATTACAAAACTGCATAGCCTAATTACACTAAAGCAGCTTATCACTTTCTCTATCTATCTATCTATCTATATATATATATATTTATCTATCTATCCATCCATCTATCTGTCTGTCCATCTTACCATCTATCCATCCATCTATCTCTCTTGTTCAATCTATGTTTTCTTCCAGAAACCATTCCACGTTTGGATTTTCTTTTTTTTTTCTAAAGCTAGGCATAAAACCCAGGGCCTTATAGATGCTGTGCAAGTAAGCTACATCACTTGCTACAAGGTAGCTACATCACACATCTTCTGATCTATGGCCAAGGATACATAGTGTCATCATGCCTGGTGCCTCATCACTTTGTGTTCTAGTTAAGGTTTATCAACTGCACACCTGCTCTCTAGGACCCTCACCTCCTCTATGAATTCCAAGGAGGTTAAGACTTGGACACAAACTGTAGAGATAAACTCAGTTCTAAGGTGTTCCAACTACATCTCCTCAGCTCTGGCTAGTTCATTCTTCCTTAAGAGATGTCCTATAGCTTGCTAAACTAAATGACATTCAGGGGCATCATAGCTCCTAGGTGATCCTGGACCCCAGTCTAGAACACTCATTTTTTGCCAGTATGGAGTTTGAACTCAAAGAATTTAAAGACCAAAGACCGTTCAAGCCACTAAACATCATGAGTCAAGGCCTGCGCTGGAACACAGAAGCAGGCACATACTAAAGCCTAGGTGTGGTGTTATAGCATAACATATCCAACAACCTTGCTGGGTCATCCCTATGTCACCCTGTCCCAAAGGAAATATTTTAAGCAATAATTATGCTTGCAGAGATCTGTCTCCATGCATATTGTGACAGTATCCTGAGATGATAACCTACAGTTTTGTTGCTTTATTTTTTAAAAGATGGATTGTTTGTTATAAGTGAGTATCTATAAACTAAGAAGTGTGAATATTTGGCAAATATTCTTTAATTTATGTTGTTTGCCAATACTAGGGTTTGAAATTGAGGCCTTGTGCTCTTGTTTGGCTTTTTTGTTCAAGAATGGTGCTCTACCATTTGAGTTATGCCACCTGTTTTGAAGCTTTGCTGATTATTTTGAGGGAAGAGTCTCAGACTTTCCCATCTTGGCTCTAGTCCTCAAATTTCAGCCTCTTGAGTAGCCAGAATTGCAGAAGTAAGTACCAGTGCCCAACTTCAAAATATTCTTTGAAAAAGCATAGAAAGGCAAAAAAAAATAGAGACAACTAATAAACATGTCCTCTACAACTCAGTAGTCTCCTTTTTATTCATTTATTTTTTTTGCCATTCCTGGAGCTTGGACTCGGGGCCTGAGCACTGTACTTGGGATTCTTTTGCTCAAGGCTAATGCACTACCACTTGAGCCACAGCACCACTTCCAGCTTTTTCTATGCATGAGCTATTAAGAACCCGAACCCAAAGCAAGCAGTCTACCACTAGGCCATTCTCTCAGTGCCATAGTCTTCCTTTTGAAAATGTATCATTAGAAATTAATACAAAATACAGTATTATGCATACTTATTCTAGTGGTGATAAATTAGAAGCAAATTAAATGTTCTAAAACAGAGGAAATATTACTTAACCTGGGCACATCTACTTTGTGGAATATTATGCAGTCTTTACAAAGAATAATTAGAAAGACTGTAAAACATCTCAGAATAATATTTGTGACTCAAGTGGAAAACCCAGGAATGTAACAATATAGTCCATGTGATCATAATTATGTAAAAACATGGAACAATATGAAAGATATAAAGACCCAGTTTTGGGGGGAGTCTTTTTATGGTTTGCTATTAATTTCTGCTCCTTTTTATTATTTGTATTCTTTTGGCTAATCCTAGGACTTGAACTCTGAGCCTAGGTGCTAACCCCCAGCTCCTTTTGATCAAGACTAGTACTCTACCAATTAAGCCATAGCTCCAATTCTAGTTTTCTGATGGTTAATTGGAGATAAGAGTCTCACAGACTTTCTTGCCTGATCTGGCTTCAAACTGTGAACCTTAGATCTCAGTCTCCTTAGTAACTAGGATTACAGGCATAAGCCATTGGTGCCTGGCTCCTTACTGCTTTTTAACCTTCTGTAACCTTTTGTTGCTTTGCAATATAAAGAAATCTTAGCTTTGTGCTGATGACTCACACTAGTAATCCTCACAGGAGGCTGAAAGATCAAAGTTCAAAGCCATCCCAAGCAGGAAGATCCATGAGACCTTTGACATCTCTGACCATAAAAAAAAATACAGATCATAGACACATGAAGAAATGCTCAACATCTCTGGCCATAAAAGAAACGCAACTCAAAACAACTCAAGATTCTACCTCACTCCAGTTAGAATGGCCAAGATCAAGAAATCTAATAACAACAGATGCTGGCAGGGATGTGGCCAGGAGGGATCACTACTACACTGTTGGTGGGAGTGTAACTTAGTTCAACCACTATGGAAAGCAGTGTGGTGATTCCTCAAAAGACTAAACATAGAGTTGCCCTAAGACCCAGCAATTCTACTCCTTAGCATTTATCCAATTTTCCAGAAACAAGGACATACTAAAGCCACTAGCACAGCAGTGTTCATTACAGCACTAATTATTATAGCAAAGATATGGAACTAACCCAGATGCCCCTCAGTTGATGATTGGATCAAGATGTGGAATTCTATGCTGCCATCAGAAAGAATGACATTGGCCCATTTGTAAGGAAATGGAAAGACTTGGAAAAAATCATATTAAGTGAAGTAAGCCAGACTCAAAGGAACATAGGCTCAATGGTTTCCCTCATTTGTAAGAATTAGTACACATCTAGGACTTTCCTAGCAGAGGATTACAATACCTCAAAACCTAGATACACAAGGCCATATAGGATGAGACTAAATGAAAGGATCTCTAGAATATGGAAACAAGAGCTTTATCTTGTGTGATTATTGTTCTTAATGTATTATGTTATTTCTCTTCTCTTTTTTTGCCCTTGGGTTAATCTCACATTGTCACTGTATCTGACTTTGTTACCTGTATATTGTATACACATTTATTTGGTTATTTGAAATAGGAAAGGGAAGGGGGAAAAACAAGATGATTGGGAGGGGTGGGGGAAGGGAAATGGGCACAAAAGCATGAGAAGGGATATCAATGTGTGAGAAGTAATGCACCTACTACCTAGTGAATGTAACTGTAACCCTTCCATTACCCCAACAATAAAAAAATAAAGTAAAATTTTTAAAAAGAAAAAAATGAAAATCAGAATTGAAGCAGGGCACCAGTGGTTTATGCCTGTAGTCTACTGTAAACTATTCAGGATGCTGAGATCTAAAGATGATGGTTTAAAACCAGCATGGGCAAAAAAAAAAATCTATGAGACTCTTATCGCTAGTAAACAAATCAGAAAGAGTCAGAAGTGACAGAGCACTAGCCTTGAGAATAAAGATGCTCAGGGACAGTACCCAGGTCCTGAGTTCAAGCCCCAAGACTAGCAAAAAATAAAATCATCAAGATTACACTTCACCCCAGTTACATTGACCATCATCAAGAAAACTAACAACAACAGATGCTGGAGAGGATATGGCCAAAAGGGTTACTCACTGTTGGGGTTATCTCACTGTTGGTGAGAAGTAAATGTGTCCAGCCACTCTGGAAAGCAGAATGGAGGTTCCTCAAGAGACTAAACAGAGAGCTTTCTTATGACCCAGCAATTCCACTCCTGGGCATTTATCCAATTGATCACAAACAAGGCCACATTAAAATCACCATTATGACCATGTTCATTTCAGCATTATGTACCATAGGTAAAATATGGAATCAAGCCAGATGCCCCTCAGTGAAAGAAGGGCTCAATAAAATGTATATATGGACAATGAAATTCTGTGCATCCATTAGAAAGAATGATATTGCCCCATTTGTAAGGAAATGAAAAGACTGAGAAGAAATGATACTAAGTGAAATAAGCCAGAGCCAAAGAAACATAGGCTGCATGATTTCCTCATTTGTAATAATTTGAATATGCCTATAATTCCACAAGTAAACCCAACTGATAGTAAAAAAAAAATAATGACACCTGAACATGACTTATAAAAACAGCAAGTGGTGCTGTGGCTCAAAGTGGAGAGCACTAAGCTTGAGCACAAAGAGGCTCAGGGCCAGCACCCAGGCCCAAGTTCAAGCCCCACAACCAGGAAAAACAATCAAGAAAAAAGCATCTCCTTTGGGCCAGGAGTGTAGCCTACTGGTAGAGTGCTCACCTAGCCTGCACCAAGCCCTGGGTTCAATTTCTCAGTGCCACATCTGTAGAAAAAGCCAGAAGTGGCACTGTGACTCAAGTGGCAGAGCATACAAAAAGTGTCTAAAGACAGTGCCCAGGCCCTGAGTGTAAGCCTCAGGGCTGGCAAATAAAATTAAATTAAATTAAGTGATAATAAAAACAGCAGTCTTAAACACTCACGCAGTGAGAACAAAGGAGGATATCTTTAGGAGAGGATCACAAGGGCTCAATAGCTATGTGTGTATGATCCTATAAAATGAACTCCAAGAAAGAGAAGCAAGAGGTCTTTTTACTGTACTTTATGCAGTTCTTTTTTATTTTTCTTCTTTCCTTTTTTCTTTTATTCTTCTGTTGCTATTTTTGATTTCTTTGTCTAGTATAAAAGATTATCTAATTTGGGGAGGGGAAGGGAAATCACAGAAACTGCGGGACACAGAGTGAACCAATCCAGCTGTGATACCCATTAGATACTATGTTGGAAATGAACTATACAACTTGTGTGTGGGGTGGGGGGAGTCAAGAAGGGAAAATTTGGGAGAGAATAAGGGAAGGGTTAACACTGTTCAAAAAGAAATGTGTCCTTGTTACCTGACTTATGTAACTGTAACCCCTCTGTATATCACCTTTACAATGAAATTCTAAAAATCAAAAAGTAAAATAAATACACTCCTTAGCCAACACTAGAAAAAAAAATCATCAAAGAGGGCCGAGAGTGTGGTCTAGTGATAGAGTGCTTGCCTAGCATGCTCGGAAGTCCTGGGTTCAATTCCTCGGAACCACATTACACAGACAAAGCTGGAAGTGGTGCTATGGTTCAAGTGGTAGAGGCCTAGCCTTGAGAAAACAGTGTCCAAGGACAGTGCCCAGGTCCTAAGTTCAAGTGCCAGTATGAGGGGGGAGAGCCATAGAGCTATTGTTAAAGTGGTAAAAGGAGAGCTTTGACCAAAAACAAACAAACAAAAAATCTTAGGAACAGCATGAAAGCCCTGAGTTCAAAACCCAGGATAAGTACAATAAGAATAACAACAATAAATCTCTTAGGAATGTGAACACACAGTCATAAACCTAAACTCAGTTTCCAGTATATCTTATACTTTTAGCTCATATAGTTTTTATTCCAGGCTTATTTTCTCATACTCCAAATATACTATAGAGAGAAATACTTTCCTTTTCAAGTGGAATAAAGGAATTAATTTTGTTTTCTAAGGAAAAACATACCTCCATGTTGAGTAATACCATAGGAGGCAATGTTCTTGTGCCTCTGTGAGTAAGGCTTGTGCTTTGAGTAGGTTTGCACTGTACTCCCATGTCCCTTCCCCGTGTTCTTCATCCACCCAGGTGGAGACCAGGCATCCTGATTCTCCTGGTCAAGCAAAGCATATCGACCCATCCCCTGAGCCCTGGGTGAAATGCTACATCTAATCAAGTCAGACTGAGATATAATAACACTGAGATGACATGCCAGAGGTCATTCTGTGCCAGCTAGGTGAATATATTATTGACATTAAAATCATAAATTATCTAAAATACAACCAGAAAGTGGTAAGTGTGTGTGTGTGTGTGTGTATGTGTGTGTGTGTGTGTTCTTGTAAAATTCTGAGAGAAATAGAGAATTAACCTCACTAATGTCTAAAGAATAAATATTATACTACATATCCACAGCTTATAGCATGACTAGAGGAGAGTGTCTGGTTATGACTCATTAAGCTTGATGATCAACCCTTCAAACTATTGTTTGGGTTTTTTTGTTTTCTTTTTTAGCCAATCCTGGGGATTGAACTCAGGGCCTCAGCACTGTTCTGGGACTTTCTCAAGGCTACCACTCTACCACTTGAGACACAGCACCAGTTCTGGATTTTTTTTTTCTGTGTATATGTACCCAGCATCAAACCCAGAGCTCCATGCATGCTAGGAAAGCACTCTTATCACTAGGCCACACTCCCAGTCCCTTATTTGTGTCTTTTATAATTTATATTTGTTTATGCTGTTAGTACTAGGGCTTGAAGCCAGGACTTGGGAGCTGTCTTTTAACTTTTTCACGCAAAGCTGATGCTCTATCATTTGAGCTCCACTTCTGGCTATTTGCTAGTTAACTAGAGATGGCAGTGTCTTGGATTTTTTTTCCTGGACTCACTTGAAACCTTGATCCTCAGATCTCAGTCTGCCCAGCAGCTAGGATCACAGGCATGAGACAGCAGTGTCCAGCCAGAGAGCCATTTTCCTTTTTCACATAGTCAACCAATGCATTCTCTTCATTCTACTTGTAAATAGTTCTCATATTAACTACCTGTATCTTCATTGCCCCTGCCTAAGTTCAGGTGTTTATAACCTGTAATTAGGCTCCTGATTAGCACTCTCTTTGTCTATAGTCTTGCTTTCTTCTAGTCTGCCATTCATAGTAGTACCACAATAATCCTATCAGTCCTCAAAAATAATTAGTCCTTCTACCTCACAAGAATCCCAATAAACAAATAGAGGAGAAATGGTGGAAATCGAAAAATCATCACTGGTTAGGGAGGGTTGGTACACATCTGTAATTCTAGTACCCAGGAGACAGAAGACAATCTAGAGTTTGACCTTGGACTACATGGCAAAATCCTGTCTAAAAAAAGGGAAACTAAAGGGAGAAACATTTCAGTCCCAAAAGACCTCAGTGCTGATGGCTCTTCATGTCATAGCACTCTCCGCTGTGAAAGCATATCTGTGCTGAGGTAGCACACCATTCTAACCTCATTTCTTACTCTGTGATATGATACAAAGGCGTGACTTGGGGTGACCCATAGGCCATGGGGGTTTCCTCTTTGGCAATCTTACAGAATTGCTTCTAGTTTTCAATCAGCCAGCTGGCAGAAGGACCATCATTTTTGTCCAATGAAAGAAGTAGCCACACTGTGTAAGGGTGACTCAGTTGATAGGTATAGCCTGGGCCCATCCTGCTTCTGATTCTGAACTATTTTAACGTGGAGCCAACACAGAAGGTTTCATATTCAGATACTGTATAACCCAGTGCGTGGTAGACAAGGCTATTTGATCTTCTGAGGCAGTCCCTGGAAGGCTTGTAGAACATGACTGAAAAAAAATTAGAAAACATCAAACACCTGATTTCTGGATGCCTGCTGCTTCAGGAAAGATACAGGATCCTGGTAGCTTTCTCCTGTAATACTTGATTCTTACAAGGTATTTTACCTAGGTTTCTTCCTCCAAGTTACAGTTATTTGTGTTTCAAAGCTGAAGTCTAAGGAGATACAACAGAGAGCAAGGAAGTGTCAACAAAGGCAAACTGGGCACAGATGGCTCATGCCTGTAATTCCAACCACTCAGAAGGCTGATAACCAAATAACAAGGTTTGAAGCCAGCCCATGGGGGAAAATTACAGGAAACTCTTATCTTTAGGTACCTAACAAAAAGCTGGTCATGCAAGTGTGTCTCAAATGGTAGTGTACCATCTCAGAGCAGATAAAGCCAAGCAAGAGCATAAAACCCCAACTTTAAGCCCCATTAAAAGCACAAAAACAAAGGAGATGAGGGATAACATAGTACATTAAGGACAATCCCTCATCTCCTTTGCTGTCCCTTGGGTATCTCATATTGTTACAGTATCTCACTTTATTATCTGATATATTGAATTTATTTGTATTTGGTTATCTGAAACTTGATAGGGAAGGGGGGGAAAACCAACACGGGGAGTGGGTGGTGGGTGGGGGGAGGGTAATGGGTACCAAGACACGTGAAAGGGTATCAATGTATGTGAATTAATGCACCTTCTATCTGGCAAATACCATGTAACCCTTTTATTAATTACAATAAAAATATATTTAAAAAATGGCAGAAAAACATAAAAAAGCACAAAAACAAAGTGAAAGACATGATGTGAAGAAAATATATTTTCCAGGCATAATTTCGTATGGCTTTCTCAGATTTCAAGTCATGCTGTATGTGAAGGAAGACCATTCGTCATAAATGTTAATGTACTTGTTGCATTGTGTGTTATCCGCCCCGTGTTTCATCTTCCTCCCATTATCCTCTTCGAAATGGTGCTGTTGTATTTTTGGCACATTAGGAAATGCTAATCACAACAAGTATACCATGATAAATGTTGTACAGTCCAGTCCCTCTATTGCCAGCCAACTAATAATAATGTGCTGGACTGACTGTGCTAGAATGTAGTTCTGACTTGCGTTCATTTGAAGTTAGCCAACTTAGTTTAAGAAATCAACTAAGTACAAATATGACACAAACAGTCACACTAAAGTTCCCTGTACCAAATTTTTAGAAATGCACATGCAAACAAATGAGGCCTATGCACAATTTCCTCAGCTTGTTATTAATGGATGGAGGATCAATATCTAAGTTGTTGGATTCCCATCAAACCACTAGTTTTTATTGAATCAACACCATTCCCATTCACTCATTATATTCCTGGGTTGTGACATATGACATATCATAGCTAAGTCAAGGTACTCAACTCAATTTTGTCATCAGTTTAATCAAACCTTCTGACAGAATGTAACACCCTGTAATGGTACATGTCACAAAATGGAATTGAGAACTCTGAACTCATTCGTCTCCAGTGCAAACACTACATCCATTTTCATGAAGTCAAGATAGGCACATTTACACGCATTTACAAAGTGCATATTTCTACTCTTACAGAACCTATTACAATCATGCCTCAATCCTAGAGTGTTAAAAATGAATGTCACAGTGAAGAAATTATCGGTGCATGCATGCAACTGCCTGGCCCATCTCCTTAATAGATTCACAAACAGGGATTTGATTCTTTTATTAGTAGTTAGAAAAGGTTGCATTAATATTCAGGAGTTAAAATGTGCCATTTTAAATTTTACATAATTTCCCACTGGGGAATAAATTTTCTTGAAAATATTCCCCATAGAAGAATGGCTTTAATACCACCCTGTCTGTGAACATGGCAAATAAAATGGCTCATAGACTTCTGCTTTGGCAAACACTTGAAATAGCTTCTCTTTTTAGACAAGTGTGAGCCCTGCTCATTCCAATTGATGGAGATTGGCTCACTTCTGTATATAAGTGGGTTGACAATTCTTTGAGTCCTGTTGACATTTAGGTTCCCAAGTCCTTTCCTGAAAACTTTCTAAGCTAGTACTTTACTAAAGGGAGCTGGCTAAGTGCCAACAGATGGAACTGGAAGTCAATGAAGGTTCTGAAATAGATAAAAGAAACGTGTTAAGTGAAATTCTCTCTCTCTCTCTCTCTCTCTCTCTCTCTCTCTCTCTCTCTCTCTCTCTCTCTCTCTCTCTCCCTCCCTCCCTCCCTCTCTCTCTCTCTCTCTCTCTCTCTCTCTCTCTCTCTCTCTCTCTCTCTCTCTCTCTCTCTCTCTCTCTCTCTCTCCTTCTCTTCCTTTGCAGAAGTAAAGGTAAAGGGGACTTCTCTATATATTTTTAAAACAGCAACCAACTTGAAGTAGCAAAGGGGAAACTTCTTCCTCAAGTGAAGAAAAGAGCTACTAGAAAGCCACAGGAGCAGACAAGTAATTGCAATGGAGCAGAAAGGACTGCAATCCCATCGAAAAGCTGTTCTTCTTAGGATGTTGGAGAGAACTACAGAACACTCTGCAATTCATGGGCAGGCCCAGACACAAAATTGCAGGGAATGAGTCAGAGCAACCACACACAGGCTAGTGATTGCCTCTCATCTAGAAATTGTTCTCAATCAGATAAATAACACTTTTCCTTGAAAGCGTCGTAGTGAAGGAGTCCAACTGCTAAAATAAGGAGCTATTTTTCTGTCTCCCAGAGAAGAGAGGAGAACATCTATGCTTCAGCATAAAAGGGTATGTATCTAAATATTGTTCTGGTTTCATTTAAAGACAAGACCCACAAATCCCATCATGCTAAACATTCGCACATGCTCTCAAGATCTCTGCAGCGCCAAGTCTGATCTTTATGGGTGCTATCTCCAGGTGTTCTTGTTAAAATGTTTAGTATGAAGGCAAGCACCCAGGAAATCCTCTTATTAAATAGTTGTGACTATTTAAAAAAAAAAAAACTAGCTGCAATACATAATAAGCAAGCCCCTGAGACTCTGAGCAACATGCCAGAAGCAGCATCTAGAATGCGAAGCAGGAAGCAAAGCTTTCATAACAGGCTCATATTTTTGTTTCCCCACATCTAATTTTTAAAACTTCAGGGCAGGCTCACTCCAAGAAGAACACACATTAAGCACAGATTCATTTATTTTCTGATGATGAACAAACAGACCTGAACAGCTGATGAAGCCATTTCTCTGTGTAAAAGGGTGTGGGGAATATAGTTAGGCATTTTAGCTCCAAGTCCCCATGTCATCAAATTTACTGACATAATGATAAGTTTGTTGCTATTATAATAGGCTAAATATGTAGGTGACTTGATTCTATCTATATGTGTTATCTTCTTTAGAAGAACTAGAAGAAAATTCACTCCACCTACCGGAAAATATGTTCCTTATGACATCGATTCAGGAGGTAAAAGCAATGGGAGGTGCCCATTTCTGGAAAGTGTCAAGGAAAAAATTAACAGCTGGGTGCCAGTGGCTCATGCTTATACTTCCAGTTGCAGAAGAGGCTGAGACCTGGGGCTCACAGTTTAAAGCCAGCCCACTGAGGAAAGTGCGTGAGACTCTTCTCTCTGATGCAGAAGTGCATCAGAGTTTTCCAGTTGCTTTTGCAGTGAAAGACTGCTCTATTACCATTGACCTTTTTTCTTTTTCTTTTTCTTCCGTGTGTGTGTGTGTGTGTGTGTGTGTGTGTGTGTGTGTGCACGCACACACACGCATCAATCCCAGGGCTTAAAGTCAGGGCCTGGGCACTGTCTCTAATCATTTTTTTGCTCATGATCAGTGCTATCCTACAGTGCTACTCTGTCTTTTTTGTTGGTGGTGGTGGTCCTCACAGAGTTTGAACTGTGGGTCTGGATACATTGTTTCTGAGCTTTTTTGCTCAAGAGTAGTAGTTCCACTACTTTAAGGCATGTCTCAAACTGATTTTTTAAGGTGGTTAATTGGAAATAAAAGTCCCACCCACTTTCCTGCCCTGACTTGCTTCAAGTCAAGATCCTCAGATCTCAGCCTGCTGAGTAGCTAACAATAACAAGCATGAATCACCAGCACCCAGCAAGATGCTCACTTTTAAATTATTTGTTCAAATATTATCTTATATATAATATCTACTGTTCACATGCGTAATACAAAAAATATTATTGGAACTGGCTATGATAGCTCACATCAGTAATCCTAGCTACTCAGTAAACTGAGATCTGAAGATTATGGTTCAAAGCTAGCCTGAGAAGGCAGAAATGGAGTTGTGGCTGATGTGGTAGAGACTAGCCTTGAGCAAAAAAGCTCAGGGAAAGCCCCAGGACTCTCATACACATATACACAAATAATAATAATAGTAATAATAATAAAATATTGAACAGAGAAAAAGAGGAATATATTTACAGGTATAAGAAAATGACTTCCCAGAAATTCAGCACAAAAGATAAAGTATGAAATGCTAAGATGAGCATAACTTTGTAGATGTTAATAATTACCATTCTGATTATGAATGTGGCTCAAGTGGCAGAGCTCTTACTGAGAAAATAGAGTTCAATCCCTGATACTAAAAAAATAAAATAAAAAAAGAAAGAAGAAAGAAAGAAGAAATAAAGAGACAGAAATTGTATATGTTTATTAGTCTATTCTAATTAGAAAAAGGAAGGAGTAAAACAAGAAGATGAGACAAAAGACAAAGGGTGAACCAATGTAACAGCAATATTCACAAAACAATATGTTGTCAGAGAACTTTATAACATTAAAGAGGTTTGGGGGAGGGAAAGTGTAGAAAAACAAGGGAAGTGGTAACAATGTTCGACAAGTAATGTACTTACTACTTATGAAAGTAACTTTAACCCCTTTATACATAGAATTTTTTAAATGGTGAGTATTTATAAAAGGCTAGAACGTTATCAACTGTTTAAAGCAAAAATAAAACTGTGTATAACATTTAGGATAGAAAAAATCAAGCCATGAAAACAGAACATGAAAGCAAATCAGGAAACTGTTTATATTATGAATAATACAATATTTATAATAAGTAGTGCTTACTATGTAATTGGTGAGTCTCATCAGCTTTGTAAAAATATGTAAATAGAATAAAAATATCTTAAATAAAAAAGAAAGAAAGAGAAAAAGGAGAAAATAGCATGCATTTAACAAAGTATGACTGGGACTTTTTTTTAATCAATTCTACATCATAATAGATTCAGAAGCAAATACTGTAAAGGCTTGTATCAATAAAAACCTGAATTGGCCAGATATTATCTAGAAGATAGTCCATTCTCAGTAAACCTACTTTTAAACATGAAATATCTCCAAAATATTACTTAGAGATGTTCTCTAAGGATAAACAACTACAAAGAAGCAAACAGCTTAAAGGAAATAATGAAAGCAAATGGACATTCTTATCTAAGCAAGGCTCATTGTAAATCCCAGTTTCTGATCTAAACATGGGCAGCAAGCACCACCTATTGGAAGTAATAAGAATTTTTTTTTGCAACTATCTGGCTCTGCAACCACTGAACTGGATCAAATGTCATAAAAGAAGGAATCAGCATTTTAGTGGGGAAAAATGTCTGCTCTTTGTTCAGTAAACAAAGCCAACAGACTCTAATGAGCCTGAATACAAAGCTACAAAAGATTTTCTGGAAAATGAGAAGTGCTTTATTATCAAAGACATTTCTAAATCTTATCCCAGCCTATTTAGACAGAAAA
Source organism: Megascapheus bottae (assembly GCF_031878675.1). Classification (NCBI taxonomy): domain Eukaryota; kingdom Metazoa; phylum Chordata; class Mammalia; order Rodentia; family Geomyidae; genus Megascapheus; species Megascapheus bottae. The sequence goes on from NC_143523.1 coordinate 52,996,712, forward strand.
CTTTGACTTCCTTTTCCGATACCCACTTCTTTTCTTTCCAAACATTTTGCCAGCTAGGTAGTGACTCTGGGCTGATCCTGGGTCTGGGTGTTGTCTGGGATTCCTTTTTTTCATCTAAGCTTCATGAATTTAGCATTTCTAAAGTCTATTTTGAATGAAATAAAACTCTTATAAGACCATTGCAGCACTAAAAAAAAGGCATGGTAAGTAGAGACGGAAGAAGGTACTGCTAGTTAGGCAGGTTAGAACATGTTACCTGAAGAAGTTGTATGTAAGATTGACTTTGAACGAAGAGTTTGGTTGGAAACTGAGAGATTGTCAAGCACCTGTGGCTTATGTCTATAATCCTAGCTACTAGAAAAGCTGGAAGTGGAACTGTGCCTCAAATGACAGAATGATGTCCTTGAGCAAAGGAGTTCAGGGACAGCACCCATGCCTTGAATTCAAGCCCCAAGACACATAACATTTACATTCATGCAACTCTATTTCCTCCTGTAAGAACAAATGGAATGCTAGGATTATATTTCCCTTTTAAAAATTCAATGTCAACCCTTGGGCAAAGAAAAAAAAATCTTTTCCTTTGAGTAAAATTGATTCTCTTATGCTTTATCAATTGTGTTTTAAATAAATGCCTATTTTGTTTTTGTTCAAATTTGGATCCAAATAACTTGTGATATTTCATGGTGTTTGCCCTATGGGAAAGTTTTAAATTATTATCTTGGAGTGCTTTATGCTACTGTTTTGAGCAGAAATATTTGTGTTCCCAGCTTGTAACATGGTACTTGTTGAGACATATAACAGTATTTAGCCTGTATTTCATTTCATTACAGTGTTGTATTGGATCACTCTTTCTTTCTTGGAACCATTATTTTTCTTGATTTTTTTTGTTTTTTCCTCATCATGGAACTTCCTCAGAGGGATTATGCCTCTGAAAAATAAGAGATACACCTGGCACTGGTGACTCACGCCTGTAATCCTACCTATTCAAGAGGCTCAGCTCTGAGGATCATGGTTCAAAGCCAGTCCAGGCACTAAAGTCAGAGAGACTCTGACCTCCAATTAACTACCAGAAAACCAGAAGTGGTGCTTTGGCTCAATGTGGTAGGGTGCTATCCTTGAGCTGAAAAGCTCAGGAACAGTGCTCAGGTCCAGAGATCAAACCCCACAATGGTCACACACACACACACACAAAAAATCATAATTGCATAACAGAAGACATAAGAAATCACACAAAGGTGTAAAGCAGCAGAGATCAGAGGAACAAAGTGAAAGGCGATGTCATCAGATCCCACCTCTGGGCCAGGTTGCCCAGAACAGACCAGAAGAGAGAGAAGACATGACATGTGACACATCTTTAAGAGATCTTCAATGAACCTACTTTACATGCCTTCCTTGCTACCTTCCAACTCCTGGTAGGAATGCCAATTTCTGGTTCATCATGACTGGAAGATCTAGCCAACACTTAGACCTCCCAGCTCTCTATCCTCTGTAACCATCTCTCCTTCCATCTACCTCAGTCACATATGCCATGGTTATATGTGTAACCATACCTCACCAACAACCACAGTTCCATCAATATCTGAATTTCAAACATTCTCTCTTTTCCTTTCATTGAAATCACCAAGAATAACAACTTTTGGTGCATCTGTTGGTACTGGGGCTTGAACTCAGGGCCTCACATTTACAATCTCACTTGGCTTTTTTTAATTCAAGACCAGCATTCTACCACTTAAACTCATCCTTCACTTCCAGATTTTTGCTGGTTAATTGGTGATAAAAGTCCATTAGCATTTCCTGCCTAGATTGGCTTTGAACCTTGATCCTCTGATCTCAACATCTTGAGTAAATAGGATCATAGATGTGAGCCAACAGCACACAGGCTAAACACAAATTTCTTACCTAAAAGAAATACTATTTTTTTCAAAGCTAGTGGCAGGTTAGATATTTGAAAATGACATACAAAGTGATATAAAATGAGTGTTTTCTGATCATTAGCATTTATGTACAAAGAGGAAAAGTAGGACCAGATGTGGAACACAGAAGATGAAAATATACCAAGTGTTGTGTCTGCTCTCTGACAAGAATATTTTGAAACATGGCAGGTGAACTTCATCAGGGACTGGTGAAAAATAAGTCACTCAGGAAAAACAATACATAATCCATATTTATAAAGTAGAAGCTCAGAACCACCTGCTATAAATTACTAGACAAGATGTTATTCGCCAGGCATCAGTAGCTCACACCTATGATCCTAACTACACTGGAAGCTAAAATCTGAGGGTCAAGATTCAAAACCAGTCTGGGCAAGAAAGTCCACATAGCTCTTATATCCACCGAAAAGTTGTAAATTATGTTGTGGCTTAAGTAGTAGAGCAAGAGTTGAGAAAAGAGCTCAGGGACAGTGACCAGACCCTGAGTTCAAGCTCCAGGACCAGTACCAGTGAGAAAATGCTATAAACTGCAAAAATGAAAACACTAATCCAATATAATGGGGGGGCAGTCTAAATTAACAACACGGTCAGCAAAATGTAAAGAGGTATCCTAAACCTCATAGCACATAGAATATATGAAGATCAATTTGGTTCATCCTAAGAAAGATAATTGAAACTGAAAAAAAATAACTAAAACTCATAAAGAGACACTGTTAGGGCCAGGAGTTTGGCCTAGTGGTAGAGTGCTTGCCTAGCTTGCACGAAGACCCAGATTCTATTCCTTGGTACCACATACATAGAAAGAAGCCAGAAATGGTGCTGTGACTCAAGTGGTAAAACTCAAGCCTTGAGAAAGCCCAAGGACAGTGACCAGGCCCTGAGTTCAAGGCCCAGAACTGGCAAAAAAAAAAGAGACACTGTTAGTACCATAATAAAGTAATAAACAATTATTACGATTATCATCTGCCTACTCTGTTCGGAACTTGCACACACATTACTTCATTTAACCCATATGGAAGGGCTGCAAGATATGTATTACCATTTTCTTCTTAAGAAATAATGTTGGGCTGCTGTGATAAAATGACAGAGCCTTGGGGCCTTAAACAACAAAACATGATCCTCCTTATACTGAAGACTAGGAATGCAAAATCAAGTGCTAACAGAGTCGTTTACTGGGGTGGGCTCTTCTGTGTCCTCATGTGCTGAGAAATGGACCTCTAGTATATTCTCCTTTTCTTAAAAGAATAGCCAGGCTCAGTGGCTCTTGTCTGTAATCCTAGCTACTCAGGAGGTTGATATGTGAGGACTGTGGTTCAAAGCCAGCCCGGGCACTAAAGTCCATGAGACTCTTAACTTAATCACCAGAAAACGAGAGGCGGTGCTGTGGCTCAAGGGGTAAGGTGGTAGCCTTGAGCTGAAGCACTCAGGGACAGCACCCAAACCCAGAGTTCAAGTCCCACCAACAACAACAAAAAAAGGGGCCTGCCTGACTTAAAAACATTCAAATTCAGAAGGGAAAGGATAGAGTGCTCTTAAACATTATACCTCTCTTTAGGAGATGTTTTATGCAGAAGCCAGAATCAGCAGTTTCCTTTCCATCTATGGCTTCTTTTTTCCTGCCTTGGTTCATGTGATTTAACTTCTGAGGTTAGCAACCCCAGTCACCCAACTCCAGTCAGATTCTGACTCTGTCCGGCAGCACAATAAATGGCCAACACTTCCTGCTTATCTAGCAAGTAAAAATAAGGAGCTAAAGCAATAATTTTTGAGCCCAAGCCCAAACTCCAAAGGTTCTACATGTCAGGACTGGCTATTCACCCTTGTAAGCTAATAAAGAAATGGTAAAAGACAGATAGATTTATTATGTGGCATGGGCAGCCAAGAGAAGTTACCATTTTAGTTCATTTTGAACATCTTAAGGGTGTAGACTTGAACTCTAGGTTTGAATAAACCAAGAAAAGGGAAAAAGAGGAGCAAAGTATGTATAATTAAACCTTCCCAGGCAGTCTGACAACCCATTGTCTCAGAAAAGTTTTGATGATCCTTGACATCCGGCAGGAGGCCACATAACCTCCTAGGTTCTAAGATGGCTCTAAAGTGACAAGAAAGAACTAAGGGGAAAGGACATGGATAGTTAAGGATGTCTAGCTTGTATTCTGCATGTAGTTAATCTGTGGACCCAAGTAGTGAGTCAATGATTTTCAACAAAAGCAAAAGTTTTAGCCATCTATTACAGAACCAGTTGGCAGCCTGTTATAAAAAGTTATGGGGTGAGGCCAAAAGCATGATTTAGAGGTGGAGTGCTTGCCTACCATACAGGAATCCCTGGGTTCAATTCCTTGGTACCACATACACAGAAAAAGCCAAACGTAGTTCTTTGGCTGAAGAAGTAGAGGACTAGCCTTGAGAAACTCCAAGGATAATGCCCAGGCTCTGAGTTCAAGCCCAAGGACTGACAAAAAAAAGTTATGGGGTATATTCAGCACCATAGTTCAAGTATGTTTTTAATCAATCCTTATCTCTAAGGCATTAGAAACACTGAACTTAGCATTTTAACATTCCATAAATTGTACTTATCAATATCCCTAGCATCTGTTTTCTCTGAATGAGTGATGTAATTATCCGACCCATTTCACTCAGTTCTGAACAGAAGAATTACTTAGGGTGCCTTCCTCACTCTTATCAGCTATATTAAATCAGTCATTAAATCCTGTAAATTCCACCTCAGTTGATGTATCTCTGTCACAAACCTTCTGTCTAACCTTATACTGTCTCATTTCCAGTCTTCATGACCTATTGCTTGAACATTGCCATAAATTTGAACTAGTCTTCCAGCCAACTGAACCCTCCCCATCCATACCCATACTACCACAAGAGCATGTTTTCCTAAGTCATATGACCAGGTCCTTCTCTTGTTCAAAATATTTAATGCTAGTAGACACAGCAATGTAAGGAGGAGAATTGAAGGGGAATAGGCTAGACTCCATTGTCAACAGGGGAGAAAAGACAGGGGTACAGATCTTCTTGCAGGACTGGAGGTTGTGCCAGGGACTGGATTTGGGAATAGGCTTATATAGGGCTTAACAAGATCATAGAAAATATAAATTCTGGTTTCTTGGGGGCCCAGGGTGATGTTTTTGGTCAGGCCCACAGTGGAATTTTCCACCTGTTTTGAGGTGCTGTTATCGGGGGCTGAGGGTGGTATCAGCCCAGATTAGAATAGCCCACCTGTGGACAGCTATGTAGGAAAGCTTGTCTGTATATGCCTGGTGCCTTGCTTGACTCTGGGGAATAAGGCAGGACTCAACCTTTCATATTCCAGCTTTAGATACATACAAAGTTTGAGCCTAGAGGGAAGAGGCAGATAGTTCAAGCAATACAAACCCCTAACTTGATAAAGGGAAACAGGATATCAGGAATTCTTCATCCTATAAAAGAGAGTAACTTTTTTGTTTTGTTTTGTTTTGTTTTAATTTTTGGTCCTGGGGACCAAACCTGCAACATGCACTTGCTAGGCAAGCCTTTTACCACTGAATTACATTCCATCCCAGAATGAGCTTTATAATTCATAGAAATCTAAGAATGTTGACTCCTGACTTTTAAGATTTTGTTCATTCAAGTACTGCGTTGTAATTTGTCCTCTGCTGCTAACAAAGGCTGCAGGCACAAAAACAGAACGATCCAAACAGACACGCTGCTTGCTAGCTAATCAAATTGGGTGAAGATCCAAACTAAGATTAAATTGCTCATGTGCTATCTGTTCAATATCTAAGGTCACAGATTTCTCTAGAGTTTTCATGCCATTTTCAGAGCAAAGAGATAAGAACTCTGTTGTTGTCAAAGTGTTTTATTGCTCACACACACAAAAAAAGCAAATTGTGATATTTGTCAAGATTTTCCTGGTAAGGAGATAATCACAAATCACGATTAATAATTGTTTGCAAGATAATACAAGCTTTACACGTTGTTAATCGCCTTATCTTGCCTCTAGGATTTTCTTCTTCATAGCCTTTACCTCCATCTACTGTTCTATTTTTTCCATTTTCTTCATCAGAAAATGAATGCCTCAAGGGCAGAGACTTTGGCCCATCAAAACAGGGCACCCGAATGTTTTAATCATTTGTATACACTACTACCACAGTGATTGCCTCAAAATGGAGCCTCCAATAAATATTGAACAGGTAAGGCTGAGTGAAAAAGACAGGGAAACAAACTTCTATTTCCTGTAAGCCAGCAATGTTTCTTTTTTTTTTCCCATAACAAATGACTCACAATACATCTTAATAGTTCTCAGAAAAACCCTCAGATAAATATGGAGAGTTGCTTGTGTATACTTTATACAGCTAGACTGAAGCTTGAAAAAAAAAATGTGATGGCAAGGTCACAAAGAAATGAGAAATTTAGAAAAGCAGAGGGCGGGTGGGGAGGCGGGGGAAGGATGCCTTGGAGATTTCTCTGGATTTCACCATCTAACCTTGGATGTCAAACCTAAGTAATAGATTTGTCCCTGTCAGAAATTGCCACAATAGGCAAGATTACTTATCTCACAACTAGGAAGGTCAAATAATAATAATGATAAAAAGCAATGAGAAAGGAAGAGGGACACGGAACAATTTTATACTACAGCGACATTCTCTGGATTTATTCTTTTGGGGGGGGGTGGGCCAGTCCTGGGGTGTGAACTCAGGGCCTTGGTGCTGTCCTTGAGCTTCTGTGCTCCAGGCTAGCGCTCTACTACTTGAACCACAGCTCCCACTTTTAGCTTTTTTCTTTGGGGTGGGGGGAAGGGAGGAGTGAATCTCAAGCTATGCTGCCCTGGGCTGGAGACCCTCAGATCGCAGTCCCCAGGGTGGAGAGCCACGACTGTGAGCCACGCCCCTGCTTTTAAATCCATTCCAAGGGAAACACGGGCCACCAAAACAAGCCTCCTCCGCCCCGCCCCGCCCCGCCCGGGGTGAAGAAGGCCGAAACAGTTTCACTACCCACACCCAACATGGAAGCTCACTGTGACGTTTGCCACAACAATCCTTCCTTCCAGTGGTCCCGCCCCCACCAGCTCAAACCCCGCCTAAGTCTTGTCCCCGCCCCTTCCCGTCCCCGCCCCCGGCGCTTCCGCCCGACGCCCGTTCGTGATTGGCTGTCTGTACTATTTACCTTTTCTACGGAGGTGGCGTCACGTCGCGAGTCAGAGCGACTGCGCGTGCGCACGCAGAGACAGTGAAGACCGGGCGGAGGGCCTAGAAGGTGCGGCGTCCTCGTTTTCGCAGGCCCGGAAGGGGTGCTGCGTGGTGGTGGAGGTCGCCGGGAACTGAGGTACTTCTTTTCTTCTGGGCGGGGGGGAGTGGGGGGGGAAGGAGACCTCCAATTTTCTCGAGGTTGGGCCTTGCGAGAGCGTCGCTGGGAAGGGCTGGCGCCGTGGAGTGCGTCCCGGCCGGCCTCGGCGCGCGGGGCGGCCTTTCTGCGGACGACCTCTTGGAGGGTGGGCGGAGGCCAGGTCGACGCCCGAGGGAACCGGGGGGCCTGACTGGGGGGGGGGGAGAAGGGGGAGGGCTACGAGGTGCTGAGTCACGGCCCCCGCGGAGCTGGCGCGAGCCGCGGCGGGGCGGGTGGTAGGCGAAGCACTCGCTCTGGAGCCGGGCGGCCTTGCTGCTGGGTCCCCCCACCCCCGGCGGTAGGGATGAGTGGAGCACCAGGCGCCCCAGGCTCGTGAGTGCTCCCGGATTCCTAATGGTCCGATGCAGTCAGGTGCCGGTTTCTGACACCCAGCGTTCATCCAAGGCCGCTTTAGAGTGACTCTCCTACTGGAACTGCCTTTGGACCGCGATCCTCTCCTAACTCGGCCTCCAACCCTGGGCTTCTAAACGATGTCGTTGGCCACTGCTTGTGCTAGGCCTCTGTCCCAGCCAGGGAGCTGAAGACCGAGGAAAATTCAGGTGGAGATGATGCAAAAGGCATGAAAGTTTCAGAAGAGATCCGATTTCCCCAAAGGTCAAGATGCCCAGTGATTCATAACCTTGAGTTGTCCTTGTGGCAGAGCTGGAAGGACATTAAGATATTTCAATGCTAGAACCCTTAGCTTTGAGAATACTAATTAAAATGTGTATTTCTGATTCTATTCCTAGAGTTAGACTCAGTCTCAATGACCCTGAAGTTCTGACCCTGTACATATTCATACACACACAAAAGCCCCATCCTGGGGTTTGAACTCAGAACCTGGGTCTCAGCTTTTTCACTCTGCTGATGTTCAGTCACTTGAGCTACAGCTCCATATCAGGTGTGGTTCATTGGGGGTGAAAGTATCATGGATTTTGCATTTCCTAGCTTCACCCAGCGATTCTCACATCTCAACCTCCTGAGTAGCTAGGATTACAGGCCTGAGCCACTGGCACCCATGAGGGACCTACATTTTAAGATCTATCTTGGGCAGTCTCAGAGTGAATAGTCCAAGGGCCTACACTATAGTCGAGTACTGTTTGGATGCAAATTTCTTACAGTGCAAGTGAGGGAAAACAAGGCACAGGAGGGTTGACTGCAAGTCATTGACTGAAATGGGCTGGTAAGCCTAAATTGTCTTCTCCTTACCTATCATAGTCACACTGACTCCCCAGTGTCTAGTTATCTGGTATAAACTGTCCTGGAGTTGAAGGAATTTTTAACATGCTTTTCTATTGGTAACACCACAAGTAGAGATGAAGGAAATGAGGTTGGTAATTGAGTTTATTTAGATTTTCCCTTTATTTGTTGTAGAAAGTCATATGGAGTAGGTGAATTGAATTGAATGTTTCCCTATCTTGTCTTAAAGAGTAGTTGAGTTATTTGAAATTTATATTTGATCCTTTGACGTGTAGTATGACTTCTAAAAGTCATGCCTTCATAGATGACATTTTTCTGTCCTCTTAAATTTTTCCTATTGAATGCTGGAATACATTAGTAAAAGATACCACAGACCCCTCAAGTCATGTTCAGGTAATATCCATTCTGTGCTATGTATAGTTTTTGCTATGTCGTACATCCTCTTATTAAAACTGGGATTTAAACCTAATTTGGTGGCTCTGTCTCAAACTGTGGAGTGGGTTCCTTGAAGACAAGAGGATTCATTGAAAAAGTATGTAGTTTACTTCTTAATTGTTGTGTCTAGTTCCCGCCCATCTGTATCCTCCTTTAGTTATGCTTTTATCTTTCCCCCTAGCATTCCAGACCTGCTTAGTAAACCCGGTTCATCACCATGCTGGCTGCAAGGCTTGTGTGTCTCCGGACACTACCTTCCAGGGTTTTCCACCCAGCTTTCACCAAGGCCTCCCCCGTTGTGAAGAATTCCATCACAAAGACTCAATGGCTCTTAACACCCAGCAGGGTAAACAAATATGTTCATATATCAATTTTTCTCATTTCTCTTGGTTTTATGGTACTGGTTTAAAATTGGGGGTTGGAGGGGGATTCGGTTAGGTTTTGTTTTAGAGAGGTGGGGTTGTGTTTGTTTGTTAGAGAGAAGCTCATTTTATTTTTTCTTTGTGTTGGTTTGGGTTTGAACTTCGGCCTGGATACTGTCCCTGAGCTTGCTTTGTTTTTTTCTTCTTCCCTCCAATCTAGCATTCTACCACTTGAGCCACAGCTCTACTTCTAGCTTTGTCATGATTAATAGCAGATAAGAGTGTCTCACGACTTTCCTACTTAGGCTGTCCTCAGATCTCAGCCTCCTGAGTAGCTAAGATTACAGGTGTGAGTCACTTGTGTCTAATAAAGCTCATTTTCTTTTTACAGCAAATTATTTTTTCTTTTCTTTCTTTTTTTTTTTTTTTTTTTTTTTGTTGTTATTGAACTCTGGGCCTGGGTTCTGTCCCTAGGCTCTTCAGCTCATGACTAGCACTTTACCACTTGAGCCACATGTTATTCAGGCTAGCCTTATCTTCCCCAGCATAGGCATTATAAGCTTGTAGTACACTTCCATGCCCAACTAAAAGATGTCTCCTCCAACATCCAAATAAGTAGGGGTATACATTTTTAAGTGTACAGTAATTAAGAAGAACATAAAGTAGTTAGGAAGAAACAACTTTTTATTTATTTAACTGTCCCACTATTTAAAAAAAAAAATCTTGGAGCGGCCATGCCTCTCTGACTTGTTCAGGAGAACTTGCTTGCTTCAGGCTGTTTACCAGGTGATGGAATGTACCCTATGTTTATTGAATACAACTTTTTAAAATCAGGAGTATGCCACCAAGACAAGAGTTGGGGCGCGCCGTGGGAAAACCACCCAAGAACTCAAAGAAGCGGCACTGGAACCATCGATGGAAAAAGTATTTAAAAGTAAGTGGTAATCATTAGATTTTAAATTGATGCTTGTGGAAATGTTTTAAGACCTATTAACAGGCTCTTACAAATATATGCAAAACTTAATTACTTGTGCCTTTTCTGGAAAGAATGATCCTATTACTGTCTCAGGGATTCCCCCACTACCCCTGCCTCTGGGGTAGGTGGAGGGGGAAGATTGCACTGAGTTTCCTTTATTTACTTTTTTTTTTTTTTTTTTGGTGGGTCATGGGGCTTGAACTAGGCCTGGGCACTGTCCTTGAGCTCTTCAGCTCAAGTCTACCACCCTACCCTTGAGCCAAGCCCCACTTCCCATTTTTTAGAGGTTAATTGGAGATAAGAGTTTCAGGTCCTTTTGTGCCAAGGTTGGCTTTGAACCTTGATCCTCAAATTTCAGCCTCCTGAGTAGCTAGGATTACAGCCGTGAGCCATCACGCCCAGCTTGGGTTTCCAAATTTTTAATTCCAGATTTTTTCCCCCCATTTTTAGGGGGAGAAAGGAAGGAGGGGATTAATGAGCCATAATCTAAAAGGCATAGCCTATTCATTTAAGTTGTATGGAATTTTGATATTCAAGTATGTAATGTTTATATGTGTCTCAGGTCAGAAATCATCAAAACTTAAATAAATGTTATAGAAATCCTAGTCATTTGAGAAAGGTCCTCAAACTGCTCATTAGGGCCTTTCAGGAGGTCTTATAAAGTCTTTCTGATTCACAAGTTTGGATTTCAGCTTTCCCAGTTCGGAAACTAGTAATTTTCTGAAGTCTTAATTTTTAAATATCACTATTCCATAGTAGTCTTGGAAAATGTCAACGTATGGGGAGAGTCCTGATCAGTATTCCTGAGCATTTCTTTCTGATTAGAAACTCTTTCCTACAAAAGAAATCATGAGCACTGAACAAATTTAGACTGAAAGGAGTTAGATGGTTTGTTTGTTTGTTTGATGGGTCATGGTGCTTGGAGACTGGGTCTAGGCACTGTCCCTGAGTTCTTCAGCTCAAGGCTACTGCTCTACCCCTTGAGGCTCAGTCCCACTTCCCATTTTCTTGTGGTTTTCTGGTAGTTAATTGGAGATGAGAGTCTCAATGACTTTAGTGCCTCCAGGGCTGGCTTTGAAAAGAGATCTTCAGATCTCTCATTAGCTAGGATTACTGGCATGAGCCACAAGCATAAGATTTAAGTAAAGCAACTACCTGCCTCCTGCCTCCGTCAAAATAGAGCTGCTAAATTGTCAGTACTCTAAAACAGGCATCTTCCTTAACAAATTACAGTTTGTTTGTCTTAGGTCTCCTTTTATTTTGGCTACTTTCAAAACTTCTTAATACCACTTTAAACACAGGATGGAATGAACATTGACCACCCTCCTTTTTCTCCTTCCGTTTTTCATTTTTTTGAGACAAATCTCACTGGGTAACCCAGGCTGGTCTCAAACTGGGTAATCCAGGCTGGTCATCCTATCTCAATCTCATCTAGCTTCTCAAGTGCTGGGCTTTCATTTTTTTGTTTGTGTGTTTTAGTTTGTTTTTGTTTGGTTTGACATCCACGTTTTGTAGACAAGAGTCCTCCTGTCTTAGCTTTCCAAGTACAGGAATGCACTACCCTGGCTGGTCTTTTCCTTACATTCCCAGTACTGAGGTTTGAACTCAAGCACTCTACCAAGTTAAGCCACACTTACAGCTATAGCCCTTTAGTTTTTATTCAGATTGTTACACTTTCATTCCATGGGTGTCCTTTTCCACTGGTCTCCTAACTCCAAGGATATTATATCCTATGTGACTGCCATTTAGAAAACAAAAAGGTATATGATTCGATCTTCCCGTGAATGTTGTAAAAGCTTCACCTCCAGCACTTGTGACATGTTAATACCTTCTTGTATTTTGCAGTTGACCAGATGGGAAAGTGGTTGGTTGCTGGAGGGGCTGCTGTTGGTCTTGGCTCACTGTGTTACTATGGCTTAGGAATGTCTAATGAAATTGGAGCTATTGAAAAGGCTGTGTAAGTAAATATTCATAAAGAATCCTAAGACACTTTTAAAACAGAGGTTCTCATTTTCTCTTTTATATTCACTTTTAGATTGTCTTATGTATATACAAACATATTTTTTTTATCTTGGTTATGAGTGTTTAAGAAGAAAAGATGTTGTTTTTTTACATCCCCCAAATGCTTGTCATTTAATTATTCTAGTAACTTTATTATTTCTATGATAAATATAGATTGAGAACATTCAAGTAATTGGACTTAAGGTCACCTAGATAATGAATGATTTAACCAGAATACTAATGCATAGTTTCATAAACTAACCATGTTATACTTCTTACAGAATCTGGCCTCAGTATGTGAAGGATAGAATACATTCTACCTATATGTACCTAGCAGGAAGTATTGGTGTAACAGCTTTGTCTGCTTTGGCAATAGCCAGATCACCTGTTGTCATGAATTTCATGCTGAGAGGCTCTTGGGTGGTAAGTCAGCTTGTTTATTTTGTTTTTCTTTTGTTTATCAAAAGATTAAATGGAAATGTATTGGTAAGAGTTATTGTGAATGGAAGGATACTGTATATATATGTACATTTTAATTTTTTGCCAGTCCTAGGGCTTGAACTCAGTCCTTGAGCACTGTCCTTGAGCTTTTTCCTCAAGGCTAATCACTCTGCCACTTGAGCCACAGCACCACTTCCGGCTTTTTCTACGTATGTAGAACAGAAGAATCAAACCAAGGTCCTTGTGCATGCTAGGCAAGCACTCTACCATTAGGCTGAACCAAATAACCCTACATGAATATCCTTATTTAGCCACACATAGCAAACAAGCTCTGTTTAGAATTTTCCTTAACAAAAAAAAGGCATACAAATGTTCTTAAAGGTTGGTATGAGATAACTGTCACAAAAATCCAAGGATTTGATGCTGTTAAAGGAATAGCAGTCACGATTATTTCTAAGTTTATTGGCCATAGAGTTTTAAAGTCTAGTGAATGTTTCTTGAATTCTTTGGGTATTTTTTCTTGGTTTTTGCTTATTGTTGGTTCGTTTCTGATTTTCTTGATATACCGCTTAACTTCAGACATCGATTGTATTCTGCTGTCTGTAGAAGAGATGATAGGGAGTGGATGGAATGGGATTTGCAATAGGAAGTTAGAAGTACAAAATTAGTTAATTGACTATGTCTTAGATTATAAGGGAAGTTCTGTGAAAGACACTTGGTTCAGGGTTGTTAAAGACTAAGGTTTATTTCAGAATAGTCAAGGTCAGTCCAATTTTACCAAACAGCTGGAGCAAAAGAGATCTAGGAAAACCTAATTTGAAAGGGTGTACAATTCCATTGTAGTGAAAATTTTGAGTATTTGGGGTCTTGAACATGAAGTAGACTTGACTTAGAAAAGATATCAATGAGTCCTTAGTCAGATGTTATGTGCATCAGTCAAATTGAAGTTTTTAAAGAGACTAGAACAGCAAAAGCACAAGTTAAAATTGAATGTAAAGAGGTAAGGTGGAAAGGCCGTGAAGTAGGTGCGCCTTTATAAGATCTAAAAGAAGGAATAAAACCTGAGGAAGTAATGTGAATCCTTTAACCCACAGGATTACATTAAGCATAGAGTGAGCATGGTGAGAAATGTCGTGCAAGCAATTTAAATTGGGACTATTTTTTTTTTTAAACAAAAATATGGCAGTATTATATACTAAAATATACCTACATTTTAGGCCTTAAAATAAGACTCTATAGTCTTACTTAAAGAAGGCCATAGGGCCCTGGGAATTTGGCCTAATGATAGAGGGCTTGCCTAGCATGTACAAAGACCCCGGTTCGACTCCTCGGTACCACATACATAGAAAAGGCTGGAAGTGGTTCCGTAGCTTAAGTGGTAGAGCTCTAGCTGTGAGAAAGCCAAGGACAACCCTCAGGCCCTGAGTTCAAACCCCAGGACTGGCAAAAAATAAATAAATAAAAATTTAAAAAGAGGAACCGGGAGTTTGGCCTAGTGGTTAAAGTGCTTGCCTAGCATGCATGAAGACCCTGGTTCGATTCCTCGGTACCACATATAGAAAAAAGCCGGAAATGGTGCTGAGGCTCAAGTGGTAGAGCTCTAGCCTTGAGAAAGTCCAAGAACAGTGCTCAGGCCCTGAGCTCAAGCCCAGGACTGGCAAAAAAAAAAAGAAAGAAAGAAAGAAAAAATTTAAAAAGAAAAGGAAAAAAAACCCAAAACCTTCCCTCAACTCTAGGCGAATAAGGTTACTCCAGGATGCTCCTGGAATGAAAGTATAGCCATTTGGAAGTGATAAGGACAAGTGAAGGAGGACAAGTCCATCATTTGTCACAGTGCTTTTGGAACAGAATGGCATCTAACACTGCTTCTGGGAACAATACCTACTAGAAAAAGTTTCCAAAACAACAATCAGGAAATCAGCCAGATAGCCAGGAGGTTTTCTTAAAGACAAATTGTACAGTTAAGGAGAACAGAGAACGGGTTCATATTGGCAGCTTCCAGTTCCGTGTAGCTGAAACATGGAGTGTAAAAAATGAAGCTGAATGGAGAAGAATCTTTAAAGAAGAAATAGCATTGAAATAAAGTGTTCTGAGAACACTGGGGAACAGATCTGTGAGGTGGTTTCTATATGATGGTCACCCAGTATGTTTTTCTGCATGAATCAGAGCTTTGTTGCCCTCTACAGATGCACCCGCTGTTTACTTGTACCTTATATCAGAGGTTTAGCATTCCAATGCCTGTGGGTCAGGCAGATGAGGATGCCCGATAACTCGCATAAGGAATTGTTGTTGGTATCTAAAAATATTCCCTGGTTTTAGTAGTATTCAAACAATATCTGCTGCCTGATTCTACCCAAAGACGACAAAAGTTTGCCACCCCTGCTCTATATATTTTGAAAATGTATATATTTCCATTGTATATATTTCTTCTTGCCGTACACAAAAAAAATACTTAAATGTCACAACAATGGGAATCTAAGATGCAAAGAAAAGATGTACATGGGCCAGGAGTGTGGCCTATTGGTAGACTGCTCACCTAGCATACATGAAGCCCAGTTCAAGTCCTCAGAGCCACATATACAGAAAAAGCCAGATGTGGTACTGTGGCTCAAGTGACAGAGCGCTAGCCTTGAGCAAAAAGTGTCCAAAGACAGTGCCCAGGGCCTGAGTTCAAGCCCAAGGACTGGGGCAAAAAAGGAAAAAGAAAAGGTACACAGATCAAGTCAACTATTAAGCTAGGAGGACAGAAATGTGGGATCTTATTCTTTTCCATGTGCTACAGCTAGGTCTTCTTAGAGGATATTACCTGACTTCTGTTCAACAAAAATTGTTAAAATGATAGTCTCTATCACTTTACCTGTACATGTACCTGAAGCTTATATATGGCAGTAGGTGGCACTCTTGCTAAGTTAGCCAAAATAATCTGTGGCTTAAAAGTGTTTGGAAAAAATAGTTCTTTTTCTGTTTTTATCATTTGTCTTAAAACTTGTTTATTAGGAAGAACTAATTGTATTTGAAGATGTTTTAATGATACTTATCTTTCAGACAATTGGTACCACCCTTGCAGCCATGATTGGAGCTGGAGTGCTAGTACAATCCATATCCTATCACCAGAACATGGGCACAAAGCATCTTGCTTGGTTGCTGCATTCTGGTATGTTCTATTTTATCTTTTATTGTCAGGGTGATGTATAGAGGGGTTACGGTTACATTTGTAAGGTAATGAGTATTTATTACTTCTCGAACATTGTTACCCTTTCCTGTGTCTTTCTCCCACTTTTCCTCCCTTCATCCTCTCCCAAGCTGTAAAGTACATTTCCAATATATTGTCTTGTGAATATTGATGCTGTTAAGTTGGTTTAAATTGTTAGTAAAATAACTTTTTTCTTTTTTTGAAACAGAACTTTGCTGTGTAGCCTAGGTTGTTTAAAATTTATGATTTCCCAAGGCCCAGTTTTTAAATATTGCCCCTTTTAAATTGTCTCTTCACCATTGTAAATGGCTTTATGCATAATTTATTGAAAGCTTCTGCAGAAAATTTAGAAAATCATAATTTTCTGAAGTCACTATTGGTTGCATTATTGTGAGACCTACACGTTGAAAGATGGATTTCTTATAGTAAGTCTGTGGCCAACCCAGTATTGAACTTGTTTCTGAAACAAGGTGTATGTGCAGAGCCCTATTTTTTGGTGTGTTGTCCAGTCTCACTAGAATTTCAGATCTGATGTTTATCTTTTGAGAATTCTGTCTGATCTTTATGGGGGGAAAAAAACAATTTAGAAAAAGTTGGTAAAATTTTTTCTGCCAATTGCAAAGCTTTAAAGTTTTAAAATATGCCATTTGTAGATTTTAATCTCATATCTTTCTTCAAGAAAAATATTTTTTTAATTTAGCATTATTAAGTACAGTGTACTTTATTCTTGATCTAGAAATGCTTGTCTAGCCCAAAAAACACTAGTATTGGAGATACAAGATGACAGTTGTTTTTTTGAGCTCAGAAAATAGTAACCTCCGGGACAGGAGCATGACCTAATGGTAGGTGTTTGCCTAGCATTGCAGGGATGCCTGGGTTCAAATCCTCGATACTACATACACAGAAAAAGCCAGAAGTTTTGCAGTGGCTCAGGCGCTAGAGTGTTAGCCTTGAGAAAGCTCAAGAACAGAGTGCCCAGGCCCTGAGTTTAAGCCCCAGGACTGGCAAAAAAAAAAAAAAAAAAAAAAAGGAAGGAAATAGTAACCTTGCCGTTTGTTTTTTGTTGTTTTTTTACATGATAAGTTTTATTGAAACAATCATGCAATAACAAGTTTCCATTGATCTCTAAGGTTAAAAATGTTTCATTGTGAATTAGAGTTTATCACCAGAAACATACTATAAAATTGTTTCTGAAGCATCACCTTGATTAATTATCAGATCCTTTCATTTTTTTATTGTATTATCAAGGTATGAATGTATAGAGGGGTTATAGTTACATTTGTCAGATAAGGGTACATTACTTCTCGAACCTAGATACCCTTCTCATGTTTTTGTCCCCCCAACCCCTCCCAGTTATCTTGTCTTCCCCTTCCCTTCCTTATTTCAAATAAATAAATGGATATAGTGTATACCAGGTAACAAAGTCAGATACAGTAACCACATGAGAGTAACCGTAAGTGAAAAAAAAAAAAAATAACTTCACATAGTACATTAAGAAAAATAATCACAAAGATAAGCCTCTTATTTCTATAACCTAGAGTTCATTTTGTTAGTGTCATCCTATATGACCATATATACATAGCTCTTGAGTTACTATGCTCCTCTCTGTTAAGAGAATCCTAGATGTGTACTAATTATTACAAATGAGGAAAGCCATAGATCCTGTGCCCCTTTGGGTCTGGTTTACTTCACCTAATATGATTTTTTCCAAGTCTTTATCTGCAGTTAACCACATGAAAACTAAATAGAGCTGTGACTCAAAGTCATAGAGCACTAACTTTGAACAAAAAGAGCTCATGGACAGTGCTCAGGCCCTGAGTTCAAGCCCCATGACTGACAAACAAAATAGTAACCTAACATTGTAGCACCAAAATATCTTTTAAGATTTTTTTCAATTGAAGTGTTCCATTTATCTTTGTTCAATTATTGCTCTGTCTTTATTTCTATAAAAATGCTTACCTGAAATTACTAACAAGCTGCAATAGCATTTACTACTGCACAGAGTAACAACAGCATCTGTCCTGGAAGTTCCTGTATTTTCAGATTTACCTTTTTATACTCTTCCTCTCCTTTAGTCTTTTTGGCAGTAGTCAGTTTGACCTTGGCTCCCTTTCTTCTTCTTTTTTTTTTGTAGTTATATTTTTAATATATGTTTAATTGTAATTAATAGAAGGGTTACCTTATATTTGCCAGATAGAAGGTACATTACTAACAAACATTGATACCCCTTCTCATGTTTTTGTCCCTATTTCCCTCCCCTCACCCTTTCCCCTCTTCTTGTTTTTCCTCCCTTCCTTATCCTATTTCAAATAAACATATATGCAATATATCAGATAACAAGGTAAAATACTGTAAACAATATGAGATAACCAAGGAAAAACAAAAGAGATGACAAATAACATAGTACATTAAGAACAACAATCACACATTATATGGCTCTTGTTTCTATATCCTGGAGGTCCTTTCATTTAGCCTCATCCTGTATGTTGGCTCCTTAGCCTTACATGTAACTGTAAAAACTGGTGGTGGACTGAGATCTGGATAGTAAGCTAAACACAATTCCAAATTCCATATTTAGGTTATTAAATATGGAGGTTAATGTTTGTGAGTTGTGACATTTGACCAAGGCTGGTTAATGTGGTACAGATTTGGATAGCCTCAGGTTTGGGTTGTGGAATTTTTAGGGTATTATATAAAGAGAAAACATTTTGTAATCATACTGTTTCCATATAAGGTACAGCATATTAAGATAGCATATTTGAAGCTACAGTTTTGCTTTGTTGCTTATTTAATAAAAACCTAACAAGCGTTTGTTCTTTCACCAGGTGTGATGGGTGCAGTGGTGGCTCCTCTGACAATACTAGGGGGACCCCTTCTCATAAGAGCTGCATGGTATACCGCTGGCATTGTGGGAGGCCTCTCCACCGTGGCCATGTGTGCTCCCAGCGAGAAGTTTTTGAACATGGGCGCACCCCTGGGAGTGGGCCTAGGTCTTGTGTTTGTGTCTTCACTGGGTAAGCTGCTGTGCTTTCATACTTAGTTCTTGATTTCTAAATTCTGGCATGTTTATGCTTGTTACTCATTCTGCCAGTGAGACAGATCTCCAGCCAGGGAATTCTTTTTTTTTTTTTTTTTTCCCTTTGAGCAAATAAAACTTAATTTTCTTACTTTGATTTTAGGGACCATGTTTCTGCCACCTAACACTGTGGCCGGTGCCACTCTGTACTCAGTGGCAGTGTATGGCGGATTACTTCTTTTCAGCATGTTCCTTCTATATGACACTCAGAAAGTAATCAAACGTGCAGAGATAGCACCACTATATGGACAGAACAGATATGATCCAATCAATTCGTAAGTAATCATATTGCTATTACTCCGTTGCTTCAGTATGTTTGTGTTATTGTGCTCTGTTTTATAATGTGGTCTATATTAGTTTCTTTCCCAGGGTGCTACCTTAACAAAATGTGTATTGAGATGGGTTACTTAAAATAAATCTAGGAGCCAGGAGTGTGATCTAGTGGTAGAGTGCTTACCTAGCATGCATGAAGCCCTAACTTTGATTCCTTAGTACCATATACAAAGAAAAAGGCAGAAGTGGTGCTTGTGTGGCTCAAGGATAGAGTGCTAGCTTTTAGAAAGCCTAAGGACTGTGCCTAGGCCCTGAGTTCAAGGGCCAGGACCGGCCCAGATAGATAGATAGATAGATAGATAGATAGATAGATAGATAGATAGATAGATAGATAGATAGATAGATAGATAGATAGATAGATCCTAGAGCCTAGAAAGAAGTATAATGTCAAGATGTCAACACCTGGATCTCTTGAGCACTCTGAAGGGAAAGTCTATTCTGTGTGTTTTGGCTTTTTGTTATTGCTGGCAAGCCATGTTTCCTGTATGTTGTCTTTCTTGTCTTTTTTAAATTCTGTCTTGTCTATTTTTTTTAAACTTTTTTTTTTCCAGTAAATCTACCAGGCATGTTAGGATAAAGGTCCACCCTACTCTAGGACCTTACCTTAAAATCTTAATTATGGCTTCCAAGACTATTTCTAAGTAAAATCTACCCATGCATCCTAAGATAGAACTTTTCATGTATCTTTTGAGAGGAACCCAATTTAACCCTCAGTAATGACTTTGTCATTTGGTAAACTATTTATAGATCCAGAAAACCTCTGTTTATATGGCAACCAAGTATATGCAATTTAGTTATTTATTGAATTGTGTATATTCTTTATCAGGAAAATACACATAAGACTGAGATCTGAGGATCACAGTTCAAAGCCAGCCCAGGCATGAAAGTCTTGTGAGACTCTTACCTCCAGTTAACCACCAGAAAACTAGAAGTGGTACTACGGCTCAAATGCTAGAGTGCTAGCGTTGAGCTGAATTGCTCAGGGATAGTGCCCAGGACCAAAATTCAAGCCCTATAACCAACCAAAAATAAAAAGCATAATTGTCAATATCCATTTTGTAGTAACTTCATTTTTGAGATACTTAAATGGCATTCAGTATTACATAATTTTCTTGGAGTCTCCTAAAGTAGGTTAGTTTTTAAACAGTTTTCTAGAGTTGCATGGTATTTGTCACATTTTTGAAGTAATTTGTTTTCCTTTAAAATATTATGTAATGACTTAAAAATGTTTCTGTAGAGCTTACAGATTCGTAGCTTTCTTGAGGAGGTTGAAACTGACTTATTTTTGAATGCCAGACTGTGTCTAACAAGTTCTTAGGTGTTTCTTTGGTTTTGTTTTGATTATTTCATTATCTAACACCCAAAGTTCATTTTGCTTATTTTTTTTTTGCGAGATACTATACTTAGAGCTTCAGAAAATAAAATACAGAATAAAGTCTTTAAAAATGATCTTTAACATTTGGTGACACGTCTACCAAAAACAAACAAAAATCACACCTATTTTCTAATTTAAGACTTCCTTGGTTAGCAGTTAAACATCGTTGTAAATAAATTTTCATTTCATAGATACAATATTACTTTTGCTTTTCTATATTAAGAAATAGTCTGTCATCATTAAGATTGTGTCATATGTCATGAGCATAATTTTCTTTTCTAGGATGTTGGGAATCTACATGGATACACTGAATATATTTATGCGGGTTGCAACTATGCTAGCAACTGGAGGTAACAGAAAGAAATGAAGTTACAGCTTCTGACTCCTCCAGCACTTATATGTCTTGCTGTTGAATAGGAGCAGATATTCATTGCACAGTTTGGACAAGCAGCTTTCATTGAAGTTTAGAACATAAGAACCTGTCAACGTGTTTGAAATGTCCCAGTAATGTGACCCTTCAGGTCTGCTTTTTCTTCTTGAGAATAAATTCAGTAGTACTCTTCCAGATGAGATATATTTTCAACTCTTATATGTAAATAATGCTAAGATGCTTTAACAAATGTGAAGACTTAAGATTTATGTTATGATAATGTGGCTTTTAGTTTATTAGATAAAGTGTTAGCCTATATATTTTGGTAGATGCAGAATATTATGATGTTATAAGACTGCAAGGATTTGCTCCAGAGAGCTGAGAAGGGTAGTCATAGGACCTAGCAACATGTGATTGTGATGAGCCCCAGTGAACATTATTTGAACTATTTGAAAACAACTGTTATTTTATTCATTAGCCTATGAAAGAAAAGCACAGGATTTCTTCTCCTTCTCTATTTCTTAGTATTCTTTTTCCAGTATTGATGATATGTTGGTAAAGACAGTCAAGAATGTGAATCACATAGAGAAACCCTGATAGAATTATGTAAGTTTTACATTGAAATGTCTAAAACAAAATATCTTGTTTTCAAGGAAAAATACAAGGTTTGATGCCTTTGTCAGGTATATATGGAATATATTTACTAGTTGCTGAGTTTTTTGCATATTTATTCAGTGTCTAATTGAGATACATGCTTGTATTTTTTTCATCTCAAAGTTTTGAAGAGACTGAGCATTGAAAAACAAAGCAAAAATTAAATTTTTCTTTAGAATATGTATGCATCAGAAGTGTACTCGGGATTCAGAAATAGTTCCTTTTTGTCCTACATAGCTTTCTCGGTATTTGTAAGTGTTTTGATATATAATAGTTATTTTGGGAATGAATAGTAGATCTGTATGATTATTGCTTTTCTTGGGGAACATTTTATTACAGTTATCCTAAAATAGCTATTTTAACCACTTCAAAGTATACAGATGTCTATTTCCAAAATAATAAAGGTCCCAGCTGGATTGATTATAGTGTCCTTTTTTTTCTGCCTGAAACGTGGGCGTCATTTGGTTTGTGACTTATTCAAGAAAGCATCTTAGGCTCTTGCCAATATCTGGTGTAATGAGATGGTGAGTCTTGTAGGCAGACTCCCTCTGTTTCAGTCTGAGCTCTTCCCTTCTTAAATCTGGTGCCCCATGTCTCCTCACTACCTGTGAGGAGACATGGGGAAAAGTGGCCAGAAACATGTTAGGGACAGCCCCTGAAGGGACAGCGGGAGTAAATAGTGAACAGGTTGGTCTAATACTCGTGAGAGAAAGCAGTTAGCCTTGGTGAATTTTGAACAAAATGCTGAATTCAGAAATCCTCATAGGAAGATGAGGAATTTAGAGCCCTAACCACAGCTAGACTCATGTGAATCACTCTTAAGAGATCAACTGTTACTGGGTCTTCTATTAAGTAATAAGTGAATCATGGGAAAGAGCAAGCAGCAAGCACTTCAGTGACTCATGTGAGTTACTCTTCAGAGATCAGCAGTTACTGGGTTCTCTATTAAGTAACAGTTGGATCATAGAAAATAACCACATGCACTTTAGTGACTCAGGTAAAGTCATTCATTAACCACAAAAGGATTATCTCCTAGAATCATTGCAACAGGCGTTTGCAGGAAGTAGGGAGCAAATGAGGAAGGGACAGGCTGGTGCTTTGGCATGAAGAGAGCTGTGTGCCCTGTTCCCACAGGCAGCAGCATGGGAGGCGTGTTTCCCTGATTAGCAGAGTGATTAACTTGCACCTACAGGACCCCGACTGAATTCTGTGATTTGAGAAGTAGGAGAAAATCCTACAGAACTCTTAGGGCATATGCTCAATCAATTGATGTCACCCTCTGAAGATGTGAGCACAGTCAGCCATTTTATTGAAATAGTAAGTGATTTTTTAGAAGAAGTTGGAAAAATGAAATATTTTCACTCATAAATTCTGAGTGGCTGGGAAACAATTGACATTCAGTAGAAAAATGAGGAGCCTGGGTTTCCCCCTCACACCCTGTACCCAAGGTCATATTGGGAAGTAGAAGTATTTAAAAACACTTGGTAAGAAGTTCTTCAGACTTTAGGAAGGGGTGAAAGATGCCACGTAAGTTTCTACCCCACAGCACTGGACCTAGAGTCCTCCAAGCACAAGGGCTTGAACACAAAAACCCTGGCTCCTCCAATGAGCTGACGTCTCTGGGATTACATAGCTGCAGCCTTGTGGCTCACCCTACCTTTTCTAGTGATAGGTTGGGGGAAAGAATCAAGCAAGGTGACGCCTCTTAAACCTAAGGCACAGAAGATCCTTGATGATATCCCTACCCTGTTCTTCCTGCACACTGTTACTTCTGTCAGATCTCTTATCCCTCTCTTTTGCCCATAGATAACAGGCTAGCAGTCATTCAGGCCTAAATTCCATCTGTATGTGGGGGGTTTTGTTTGCTATCTCTGCAAGAGGAACATTCCCCCAGTAGAGCAAGCAGATACTTTTGAGCTACACAGCAGAAGATTGGGTAACTAGAGCAGATTTTGAGGAAAAGGTAGTGAGATTTCCAGCTATGCCTGGAGATCTTGAAATCTTTGTTGAGGTATCTGCACCCTCATGGTCACAAGAACCAAGACATGGAATCACCCTGGTATCCATCAATAGATGAGGAGATAAAGGCATCTGAAATGGAACAGGAATCAACCTAGAAATTTGCTTTATTTGTAACAAGTTGGGTAAACCTAAAGGATACCGTGTTAAGTGAAATATGGGTCTAGAAAGAAATTTGTTGGTCTATGGAATGGTAAATAATTCGGAGGAAAGAAGGGTACCCTAGTAGAGGGAATGAAGACATTGGTTAGCAAACAACTAGACAAGAGGAAAATGTGTAATGTAATGAATATAGTAATTGGTTTCACCCAACCATTCCACACATGCTATATCACTGTATATTCATATAATTATATACAAATAATTAGTCATACAATGAGAAAACAGCATGGTGCAGGAGAATTCTGTACAAGTTAGAAATCTTAAACCAGAAAAAAAATTTTTTTTGATCTTGGATAGTATTGAAAAATCACTTAATTTCACTAGAATTTCTTGAATATGACTTCATCTAATTGAAGGTGTAGTCTTTCATCCTTCACAGTTGATAAATGTTGATACAATAAACATTTTGAAGGTGACAGGGAAACAATACACTTGGTTCTAGAAATCAGCTAGACTACATGGTCTTTACCTAGAGCTTAGTACTTTGCTGTTCACCTCCATCAAGCAAACCTGTTAATTCTGCAGCTCCAGCTACTATTTTACATTGTAAGAAACAGAGGCACTGAAGTTGATCAACTTGTCCAAGTCACACAGCTAAAACAACAGCTCTGATTAGAGCCTGGATCAAGGGGGACGGGGGAAGCAGGAAAACACAAATTGCCTAAAAATGTGCTGAGGCAGGAAACAGGGTGGAGGAGATCCACACAGCTGTCAAAAGTCAAAAACTTGGGTCCTCGGGTTTCACGGGTGCTCCAACACCAGTGTGGAATGTCTGTGGACCATGCCTTCTAGCCTCCCTACCAGCCTTGATTGCCTGGTGGAAAGGGTAAGATCCTGGCACTTCGAGTGGAGGAATCCCTAGGCCTGGAGTGAACACCATATGAGACAAGATAATCCCCTAGCCAAGACAACAGGTAAACAGAACAGCAGTGGAAATTCACAGTACCCATGAGCCAGGCAGACAAGCAAGCATTGAGGAAGCACTCTTCCCCCACCCCACCATGCCAGCCTTGACTCAGCAGTCGGCCCAGTAGCAGCAGTCAAGACCTGCAAGCCTTGAAGCTTAGGAAGAAGTTCAAGTTAACTGACAACAGTAAAGGAATTTTTCCTGCCTGGGTGGAATATGATCGAAATGTCCATGTTAATGGTCTATTTCCAACAGTGTGGGAGTTCTACAGCTCTGAGAATAGTTTTCAGCTTTGGAATTCAACAGTCCAGGTTCCAGTTGAGAAGTTCTATGGGGGCCAAGGGGACCTGGCATCACCCTCCATTCTGAGGGCTGTGAGTTTGTTGAGCAAGTTAAGAAAAGTAATTTCTTGTCCGTTATGGTGTCTATAAAATCCTCTTGGAGGAAAAAGGTGCTGCCTAAGAGCAATATAGGACATAAGCCAAGAAAAGGTGCACTTCTGGGATTTGACTTGAATTTTAGTTCCTTATAAATTCCCCAGTGTCTTGGGTGTGTCTCTGTAGACTTTCTCACAATGGCTACCACGTTTTCAAAATCATCTTTGGAAATCACTCAAGCAAGTCCTCATATTTGAATATCTTCAAATGTGAGGAGGTGGAGGGCAAGACTTCCTGTTTAAAACTCACAGGTGTCCCTATTAAAAATGCTTCTCATTTTCACCTCTTTCAGCTCAGCATGAGATTATGAATATTCCAAAAGGCCAGAGGTGTTTCTTCCTTTCAAGCTAGGAGCTGACAACTATCTTTGAAATGTTAAAAGCAAGTGAAAATCTGTGAACACCAGTGGTCCCTGGAGTGTAGGGTTGCACATGGAATTAGAGCCTGTGTTATTTCAACTTGTGGAGGAAAGGTATGCTTCAGCAATTGGTTTTGTGAGCATTTAAGAAACAGAGGATGCAAAGCATGAGGCTCAGTGATGCAATCGGCCAATGGAGTACAAGCCTCGAAGTTCAATGTCCAGTACCAGACAAGAGGAAGAAAAGAGAAACTAGAATAACAAAACAGATGTGAGCTG
The DNA here is from genome assembly GCF_031878675.1 of Megascapheus bottae. Lineage (NCBI taxonomy): Eukaryota > Metazoa > Chordata > Mammalia > Rodentia > Geomyidae > Megascapheus > Megascapheus bottae. The sequence continues at coordinate 53,022,594 of NC_143523.1, forward strand.
GCTCACATCTGTAATCTTAACTACTCTGGAGACAAAGAGCTGAGTATGGAAAAATCAAAGCCAGCCAGGCAGAAAAGTTTGTGAGACTCTTCAACTCAAGCCAAAAGCCAGAAGTGGAGGTGTGACTCAAATGGCAGAACATCATCCTTGGGCAAAATAGCCAAGCAAGAGCATAAGGCCCTGAGCTTATGCCCCAGTACTGGCAAAAGAAAGAGAGAGGGGAAAAGAAAGAAGAGAAGAAAGGAAGAAAAGGAAGGAAGAGTAGGTGAAAAGGAAAAATAATCCTAGCTACTCAGGAGGCTGAGATCTGAGGATCAAGGTTCAAAGCCAGCTCCGGCACAAAAGTACCTGAGACTCTTACCTCTAACCCCTAGAAAATAAGAAGTGGGGTTTGGTTCAAAAGTAGGGTGGTAGCCTTGAGCTGAAGAGCTCAGGGACAAGGCCCAACCCAGGGGTGGAGCAATAGGCTTGAGCTGAAGTTGAGCTGAAGAGCCCTGGGACAGCTCCCAGGCTGAGTTCAATCTCCAAGATCCCCCTCCCCCTGCCAAAAAAAAAGACAAATGGAATCCTTCCAACTAAATCTGTCCCAACCATAGTCCCAGAAAAACCTGCCAGTCTAAGAGTTGTGTGTGATTGTGTGAGGGTCAATACCCCTGGCTATCCTATTCCTTCTCTTAGCTATGCAATTAATTACTCTAATCCTTCCCATCTCTGCCATGTAGGCTTTTCTTCCTCTCCCCACCCCCCATCCATGATAGTTTACCAAAAGCAACAAGGGTCTATTTCAATGCAAATACCTGTTACAACAGATAACACGTGAATGACAGGCGATTGACATGACATACAGTCAATCCTTAAACCAAGCAGCCTCAAATAATTTCTTTGTGCAGATTAAAAGTGTGTGTGTTAGCCAGGCATGGAGGCTCACACCTCTAATCAATTCTAGCTACTCAGGAGGCTGAGATTTGAGGACTGTGGTTCAAAGCCAGCCCAGGTACTAAAGACTATGAGTTTCTTATCTCCAGTTAAGCACTAGAAAACTGGAAGTGGGGCTTGGCTCAAAGGGTAGGGCAGTAGCCTTGAACTGAAGAGCTCAGGGACAGCACGCAGGCCCAGAGTTCAAGCCCCACAACCAACAACAACAAAAAGTGTGTGTGTGTGTGTGTGTGTGTGTGTGTGTGCGCGCGCGCGCGCACGCACACGTGCACGCGCATGTCCTTAAACTCAGGGCTTAGGCATTGTTTCTGAGCATTTTTGCTCAAGGCTGGACCCATAGCTCCACTTCTGGCCATTTGGTGGTTACTGGAAATGAGTCTCACTGGCTTTCCTGCCCAGGCTGGCTTCAAACCATGATCCTCAGATGTCAGCTTCCTGAGTAGCTAGGATTCCAGGTTTGAGTCACCAGCATCCAACAACTTTAAAGCCTTTGACATTATATAAAAGCATTTCTGTATTCAGGCATATTTCCTGGTCATTGATTTGCTCATTTAGCTGTTCTGAGCATATGGTCTAATTTTTTTTCGCTATAACAGAGGAGGAGGGCTAGGAAAAGTGTACCATGGGCCAGACCCCAACAACAAGGAGCATCTGACATGGCTGCCAGGAGCCACAGAGATCCTGGAAAGCTGGACAGATACTGGCATCCTCAAATGGTAATTCCCAGCAGCATTTCCTCGGGTAGAAAGGCATATGTACCAAAGCATAGGACAGATGGCTAACCCTATCTTCTTCACTGGCTTGTCTCCCAAAAGAAGCTCCTGGCCTACCTACAGAATAACTATATTTCTGTCTCCAGCCAGAAATAAATGCCTATCTTGTGCTCAAATTCGTGGAAGCCCCATCGTTGCCATTTCCCTTCTACTCTTGTAGCTGGAAGAGTATTTGTATCTTTCTGTTTGCATCCACTGGACACCAGTTTGAGTATATGGTACTGATTATTCTTCTGTGGGGTAGTCTCTTCTTGTTGAGCATTCTCTCCCATCTCTATGGATAACCACTTGGGCTGGGCAGGAGAGCAGGTGGCACAATGGACTTTCAGTACATAGGAGGAATGGCAGTACCCACACACTGCTCACAAATAACCAGAGAAATGGACCCCACTATGTATAAAGAAGGTACATTGGGTCTATAGCACTTGCTCCAACTCTCAAGAATTCAACCTTTTATTTGTCCCCTGGGCTCAAGCCCAGTGTCTCTGAGATCTATCATGATAGAAACATCACAGCTCTTGCCAGCACTGTCTGCATGCAGGCCCAGGAATGCTTTGGAGGCAGGGATACCAAGCTTGATCTAGAAAGTTGGCTCAGAACGTGGGGTCTGAGCTCATTCTAGGCAGCTGAGCAGCAGAATGAATATAAACACCTGTCCTTTCATGGTCCCTAAGGCCAGGGCCTCCATGAATCTGGATGCCATTATTAAGAGACCATTCAAAAGACCATCCCTGGATGAAAAAGAAACCTCGAATATTTATATCATCATGCTCTGCCCAACCAAAGTCTTCCATGCCTCCATTTTTTTTTCTTGTACAAAGGGGTTACAATTCCATAAGTCAGAAGTACCAGTGCTTCTTGGCCAATGGCACCCCTTCATTCATTCTTCATTTTTTTCCCTCATGTCCCTAATCTCAAGTTACATAGTTTAGTTTTTACACAGTGTACATTGAATATAATGACTACATTTGCTCATTCCTCTTCCATTCCTATGCTTCTCATTTGCTCTCCCTCCCCAAATATGTTTCCACTTCCTGATATTCATTTTGATAAAAAGGACATTAAATATCCAGAGGAGTTATGCCTTTGGAGTCCTAAGTATACCCTCATTTAGTCAGTTTGTTTGTGTGTAAATACTATAAGCCCCATATATGGCATCATGCACAATAGTTGTATTTTAGATCCAATATTCTACATGTGAGAGAAGACATGTACCCTTTGTCCCTCTGGGCCTGGCTTACTTTATTTAACATGATTTGTGCTAGGTCTATCAATGTCCTTACATTTGACACCATATTATTCTTTCTAGTGGATGAATACATTGTATATATGTACCACTTAATCCACTCATCCATCCACTCTCTTCCACCTCTGTACAGCCTTCCTCTCATTCCCCACCCCGACAGCATAATGACTTTCTTTTCTTTTATATGGCCAACACAACAACCATGTGGCAGACACCTGTCCACACTGCTGCGGCCACCAACAGAAGCTCCCCACACACTCCCCCTCCACACCATCACCCCTCCAGGCCAGGAACAGCATCTTCTGTATCCCTGAGGCCTAAAGCATGGCCCATCTTGGGACATGTGTCCAATGAATGGATGACAACAGAATCTCCTGCACTCAGAGTCAGTTTTCATAACTCATGCCCTGGTGAGATGGCCCCTCATCTTCTCCATGTCTTGTTCTGGGTGACTCTGTACCTAAAGTACCTTTCCATTTCATACCCATCTCCTACCAAGGGCCAGCTGCAGCCTAAAATAACTAAAAAAAATGGATAAGTTCCCAGCTTGGTGCAGATAGCTTTCTTGTAGACATTTTCATGTAGTCCATGAGGAAAGTAATCCTGTGCCATTTCACAGGTGGGCAGCAGACTTAGAGACAAATTCAAGGTCACACTTCTGGCAGGTGTCAGAGTAAGCCTTCCAGCCCGGGGCCATTTCACTCTCTCTGATGCTTCACAGATGATTTTATGGTCCTTCTCCCAGCCACATCTAAGGGATGAATATGAAAGTCTGAATTTAATGGGACTATTACTGACATTAAAAGTTAACCTTCAACTGTGCAGCAGGCATTTCCTAACCACTGAGGCCAGTTAGAAAGCTAACTCTCAGGGCTAGGCATTTATAGTTCTCTGTGCTTCAAATCACTTAATGTTCTTGACTTCTTGAATATCTGAGTGCTTTTTCTTGTTTTATTTATTCCTCTTAGGAGGGACAGACTCTACTTTTTATGAGACTTCCTCCAAGGGTGTGGTGCCCTGCCAATCAGGAAATACCTCTCTGTGTCTTCTATAAATGCCTGCCAGAATTCGAGAGAGGCCCTTCTGTGAGACATTTCCTTCCCCAGCACCTGAGACTCCCTGCACCTCACTATGAGACTTCTAGTCCTTTCCAGCTTGCTTTTCATCCTGCTGCTCTGTTTCTCCGTCTTCTCCTTGGAAGGTAGGGCTGCCCCACGCCCCCCTACCCCCTGCCCTCTGCGTTCCCCCTGAGAAGTCAGGGACAGCTGTTAGTGTGTCTGAGAAGACCATTCTGAGCTCTGGAACGACATGAGCCATAGCTTCTGAACCTATGCAGCTCCTTTACCCACTATAGCACCCCAACTGGTTGCTTGGAACAGCTTTAGAGCCAGAACCTCCACCCACCTCTCCACCAGCTTCCTTACAATTCATGGCTGCTCTACTAGACAGTGGGAAACAAGTCCTTCTTGTCTGGAATTTCAGAGCCATCCATTTGTAGGGCGCGTAGATCAAATTACCTGGTTAACTGTCTAAATTTGAGCATTCCAACACCTCCTGCATAGAAAACATGCATAGGTGAATGGGTGCAATGAGATGTATGTGTTGGGACGTGGGAGAGGAGGAGGGAGGAATGATCTTCTCAGCCCTATGGATGCCAATATTTGGCTCTCCTGCCATTCTTGATTCAAAGAGGTAAGTATTAGAGCTTTCTGTCTTTCCCCATAGTTTTCTATCCCTTTAAGATGATCTGTTAGATTACAGAAGTGGTATTATTCAATTAGCACTTGTACTTGTAACTTACCAGCCTGACAGAAGCTTGCTATTGTGAATTCATATGCTTGTGCATGGCAGTGGCTTATAATGTCATCTATAGTCATATGTGGAACAAAGCTGTGTGTACATAAAACATTTCTTCTATTTAGAATTTGACTAGATTGCCAGGAGAATTGTTGTGTGGAAGAACATCCATGCCAAAGGGGTTTTTCAGACTGGGGCAGAATGAAAAAGATCTATTCTCCTAGCATTGTTACTGACCAAAGCTGACTTTGCTGTTTTTGAAAAGTAATAACAAAGCCTACTTCTTATTCTTGTTCAAAGCCAACCAGGGAAGAAAACTCCCTAAGAGTTGAAGTTTCAGTTGACCACAAAAAGCCTAGAAGTGCAGATCTTGCTTAAGTAGTAGAGCTCCAGTCTTGAGCAAAAATGCCAAATAAGAGGCATGCACAAAGATCTGGATTCAATTCCTCGGTACCACATGCATAAAAAAGAGCCAGAAGTGGTGCTGTTGCTCAAGTAGTAGAGCCCTAGCCTCGAGAAAACCCAAGGACAGTGTTCAGTCCCCAGGACTGACAAAAATAAAGCCAAATAAGAGCACTACCAACTCACACATGCACACACCAACACAAATGACCACCTCTTCCCTCATGAAGCCTGGCTCATCCTAGTTCCCCTGAATAAATAGTTCTGTACACTGAACCTTGGAAGTAGAAACTCACTACAGCTATCTCTGCCAAGGTGCATCCCTGGATATACCAAACCCACTGAAGTGCCTGTGTTTCTTTGTGCCCTCAGGGAGAAGGAATTTTGCCAAGCCTGGGAAACTCAGGTTCTGTTGTCGCCTAGTTTCTAGCCGCAACCAGACAACCCAGAAAGGTAAGTATCTATGCCCTGCTGGGACACAGGGACATAGGGCAAGCCAGACTTTCACTCATCCCCCTCCTATACCTGGCCTCTTGCAATAGTACAGAGGGGCCCACAAACACGTGTGATCACAGCATCGTGGAGCTTCTATCACCCAAGGAGGCAACAAAATCAACTATTGTTTATAATCAACTATTTAAAACTGGACACATTCTGTCAAGGGAAAGCAATAAGAGATGGTGTGAAGGCCGGGCCTGACACATGCCTGTAGTCCCAGCACCCAGGATACTGAGGTGGGAGAATAATGAGTTCTAGGCAAGGAAAAAAAGAAAAACAACTAAGGATATGGCTCACTGGTTCACTGGTAGAAGAGCACTTGCTTAAAATGCACAAGACCCTAGGCTGGATCCCAACACGGAAAAAAAAAGGAAGAAAGGAAAAGAGAGGTAGAAGAAGGGAGAGAGGAGGGAAGGGAGGGAGTAAAGAAATTTAGGAAGGAAGGAGGGAATTAAAGGGAGGGAGAGAAGGAAGGAGGGAGGGAGGGAGGGAGAGAGGGAGGGAGAGAGGGAGAGAGGGAGGGAAGGAAGGGAGGAAGATCAGACAGGAGGTGTGTGTTGAGAGAATATCTCATCTTGGATGGGAGGAGTCAGAAGGAGCTGTCTTAACATTTATGAAATATAAGGAAAGGCCAGCAGAGGAAATAGCCAGGATGGAGGCTTGCATGATGCTGGAAATAACGATGGAGGTAGGAAGTTAAATGGGAGGAGAGGGAGGAATGAGGAAGCAAGGAGCCTGGAAGAGGTGGGTAGGAGGCCCAGAGGAAGAGAGGGGGCTACTCACAGACTCTGTAACCCAAGCCTGCCTGCCTGTAGGCCTGAAGTACTGATCACAGTACAACTCACTGGCAGGTGTGTGGAGATGGGGAACGGGGAATCTGAGTGTGAGAAGCCCCAGTTTGGTGGAAGACAAGATGGCTCCCAAAAGATTTAGGCAGCCTAACCTCAGTCCTAATCACCAGGCTGGAGGCTCAACACTAGACTCCATGCTCAGGATGAGTCAGAGAAGACCAAAGACTGGCCATTCTCAGGCTTGGAGAAGAGATCCAATGAGCATTATAGGGTACAGACCCTGGCCTAAGAGAGCTATGGGTTCCTAGCACTGAGGTTCCAGGTGACATGCAGCCCCTCACTTTTGGGATTTCTGTCCTGAGGTATGTGTGCTGTGCTGCTGGACCTTGAGACTTTTGGTCAGAGGGCCATAGATCAACAAAATGGTATGAGCGCTGAAGGAAGGCTGCACATCAATATCTTGCTAGCACTTCAGCTTTGCAGCCCTGCTGGTTCCTCAGGGCTGCAGGCAAAGGAGCCTGATTGTAGAATCAGTGGCAGAGCCTTGGGTCCTTATGTCTAACTGAGAGGAAGCCTGGGTGGGAAAGATGGTGGTAGAAGCAGAGAGTGGGGAGCTGATGGCTCCTCCGGTCTCAGACCACCCCAGCAGCCCTTCCTCCCAACTGGCATCACACCCAGAGTGGGGCTGAGTAAAAATAACCAGTTGTCACACATACACCTCAAGAGCTGAGAACTGAGTGTGAGGCACCCGCCCAGGCGAGGTGGAGGGTGAGCATGGTTGACTACAGCTCAGTTCCCCCAGGCTTGGAGGAGGAGGAACGGAGGAGGAGCTGCAGCATTTCTGTGAAATGAGGTGCAAACTTAGGAAGAGCCAGGCAGAGGCTTCCCACTGAAAGTGGCTTGTTCCAGCCTGCCCATCCTCTTTAACCCTCTCTGGGAGGGTGCACACAGGCAGGAAGAGAAACTGGGGGAAGGGTACATCCACAAATACATACCCCATACATACAAGTGCATGTGAACACACAGACACAGCACACAAGGACATACACAGTGACATGCAGGGAGATCTATACGTACTACACACAGGCCAAGCAGACAGACACAAATACATATACCACACACCACACAGAGAGAGATACACGCAGATACACATGCGCACACAGATATGTATACAAATACATACATACACATATATGTCACACAGCTATGCACAGGTATGCACAGCACACACACAAACATTTACCCACCTACCTATGTCAGCAAAACACTACACACAATGACATGAATAAACCATGGACTAAACACACAGGCATGTACACATACCATGCATGAACACCTATATTCACAGGTACATACATACCCACACAAAAGCATAGATGACATGTGCCTCGCAAGTACATTTAGAAAGCCAGAGATAGAGACATAGCCACACACCACACACACACACACACACACACACACACACACACACACACAGTTCATAAGAAACAGTCGCATTGCTCCTTGTGCACAGCCCAAGATCAACCTTCCTGACAGTCATATGACAATGTGGAGGAACTATTTAGATCCATGGTTCTTACCTGGAGACTGGATTTCTTATTTTTTAAATCCTGTTGTTGAAATAGATAAATTTAGAACAAGAAGAGTGAAACAAATATATTGGCTGGGTCCTACATAAGATCTCTTTAGAATCCTTGGGTCCCTCCCTCCTTGTGAGATCTTGTGTCTAATACATAGATTGAGAAACTGAGACTCAGAAAGAAACTGAGGCAGAAACAGAAGCCAGGGTCTATGGACCTCTTTCCTCCGTGATAATCTGCCTTTCTCGGGAGGGAAAGTTTCTTCTCCAGAGGACAGTCATCATAAGTGAGGTGGATGCAGGAGTCTGTTAGCTGTGTGCCTTTGAACAGATCCCCAGCTTGGCTGAGCCTTAAGCTGTGGTGAGGAGTCAGCGGGGACCCCGTGTCCATAAAGCACTTGGCATCCAGCCTGCCACATGGCACATGGCCTGTTACCTAAGATGAAGGCCAGGCCCTCCGCAGGCCTCAGGAAGTATGCCAACATGGAACAGCAATGCCTGCTCATTCTTGTCCAGGCTGTCATAAGAGCCAACCTGGAAATCAGAGAGAAGGAAGGCGATGAATCAGGTGTTAGGTGACACACAGCAGGATTTTGGAATTTGCCAATCTCCTGAAATCCAGTCTTATGTCCCAGTTCAGAGAGAACTCACATCTCCATTTGCAGAAGTGATTGTTCTCAGTCTAAAGCCTTCCTAAGCATTGCTCTGGATGTGAGAGCTCTGCTGCATGCAAGATATAGACAACATACTGTAGACAGCCAGGATTCTGCATTAAAGGAGCTAAACCACTTTCCAAACTTCCAAACTTATGGTGATAAATGGCTGGTGTGCTGTGTTGACCACATTTACCACTTCACTTTACAAAACAGTTTCTCAAGTATTTAGAAAGTGCATAACTTTCCACATAGCAGCCTGGTACTAGAGTTTAAACTCGCAGCCTCACACTTGCTTGTGTTGTTTCCTAGAGCTTATATGTGACAACTTTTGTCACGCCTCCAGTCCACCTTGTTCCTGGTTATTGCGGACATGGAGTCTCTCACTCCATCAGTGGAAATATCTATGAATCTGAAGCCCCTGTCAACCATTTTCTTGAAATCTGTACTGAGGCTGCCATAGAAAAAATGCATGGGAGGCCTTGGCACCCGAGAGACTGCCCAGGTTCAGAGAGCCAGTCACCTGTCTGTGTCAAAACTCAGCAAAGGAGCTCTGTCCTGGGGGCAGACCCACAGTGGAAGGCATAAACCACCACGTGACCATCCTGTTCTCAAAAAGACCTCAGGCTTCAGGGATGAAAGATACCTATTACAGACAGTGTGGAGGCTTGACATTTCTTATTCCAGAGAAGACCTGAAGACACAGAACAATGGGTCTTGAAAGAAGGGGATAGAGAAAGCGCAGATCCATAGTCTTGATGCTTGTCATGATACCCATAGCTGCCATTCCCAGCTTTGTGTGTATGATTTTTCACGAATCTTCATGTCGCTAGGTATGTTTTCTAGGCTTAGCTGATTCCATCCCCTTCCTGCTTTCCCTCCTTCATTTCTCCCACCTTCCTTCCCTTCCTCTCCCCCTCCCTCCTTCCCTTCCTGTCTCCATCCCTTCTCTCTCCCTTGTTTTCTTTCTTTCTCTCCTTTCTTTCTTTATCTCTTTCTTCCTTCCTTTCCCTCTTTTATTTCTGAATTTCTTTCCATTTTCATTTTCCTTCCTTCCTTCCTTTTTTCTTTTTCTTCTTTCCTCCTTCCTTTTCTATCTGAGACAAAGTCTCACTATGTAGCTGGTGCTGAACTCAAACTCATAATCCTCCTGCCTTAGCTTCTCAGTGACCACACCACAAGCCTCATCCATTCTTCTTTGAGTTTGGAAAAGTGGCTTTGTGGATCTTGGCTGGGATCTCCCATCCATCTGGAGTTGGAGGTTGGACCCAGTTGGAGCATTTAGTACAAGGTCTTTCATTCCCCACGAATGTTATTCCAGACTGCTCCCCCAGTGGTTTCTGGGCTCCACATACACAGATGAGGAATATATTAAGGCTTCTTTAAGCAGGCATCCAGTCCAAAATTGGTCCACTTTCATCCCACCCAATGCTATTGGCCAACAAAAGTCATAAAGCCTATTCAGAGACCAGAAGTAGGGAAACTGATTCCAAATCTTGGTGAAAGTAAGCACCAAAGAGAAGGCAGAGGATTTTCCTCAATCAGTTAACCACCATGTTTATCATAAAAACTAGAAAAGGCTGTCTGAGATTTAGTGGTAGAAATGGAGGCAGAGGAAGTGGGCAGGAAACCATGGGACCTCCATCAGGAACAATGGTAGAAAATTTTTATACTACTGTGTCAATAGAAGAGTATACTTTATATTGTTGTGATTATCGCTATGAAAAAATAAAAGTGCTTTCAAGGGAAGAAGTAGGAAGAAAATCATACTAGTGTTAGCACTTATGTATAATTAATGAATGAAGCTTATAGATGAATTATGATAATTAAATCTATTTTTAATTTAGCATGTGCTTATATCACCATAAGGAGGAGGAGGAGAAGGAAGAGGAGGAGAAGGAAGAGGAGGAGGAGTAAGAGGAGGAGGAGAAGGATTTATATCTGCTAACACACTTAATCTCAAAGTAATCCTAAAAGTTAGATACTATGACTGTCCTCATTTTCACACAGGAGAGATCAAAGCACAGAAAAGTTATGATTTGTTGGGCTGGGTGCCAGTGGCTTATATCTATAATTCTGGCTACTCAGGAGGCTAAGATCTAAAGATCAAAGTTTGAAGTCAGCAAGTCCACAAGATTTTTCATTTTATTTTCATTTTTGTTGGTGTTGGAACTTGAACTCAGATCCTAGGCACTGTCTCTGAGCCTCTTTGTGCTCAAGGCTAGAGCTTTACCACTTGAGCCACAGTGTCACTTCTGGCTTTTTTCTGAGTGGTTTATTGGAGTCTCACAGACTTTTCTGCCAGGGCTGGCTTCAAACTGCAATCCTCAGTTCTCAGTCTCTTGAATAGCTAGGATTACAGGCATGAGCCACTGGAACCCAGCTATGAGATTCTTATCACCAATTAACCAGAAAAAAAAAGTCAGAAGTGAAGGGTATGGCTCAAGTGGTAGAATATCAGCATTGGACAGAAATATATCTCTTTGAGTTCAAGCTTCATGACCAGCACATGAAAGAGGAGGAAGAGGAGGAGGAGAAGGAGAAGATGGAGGAAGGGGAAGAGGAGGAGGAGAAGGAAGGAAGGAAGGAAGGAAGGAAGGAAGGAAGGAAGGAAGGAAGGAAGGAAGGAAGGAAGGAAACTTGTCACCCAGCTAATGACTAGCACAAGGGTTTTTTTAGTCCAAATAATTAGACTCCAGACTCTATGCTTTTAACGTCCACATTACAGAGTATATAGTAATGTTTTGAACAAAAGAGAGGAATAATTTTTATTACCACAACTTAACCCTCCTCATTCATTTGTATCTCCTTTTAGTTCAGAAACAGTTACTGAGTTTTATTTATTATTTGTCTTAAAAGGCCTCTTCTTGGCTTCAGGGAGGACAGTAAAATCTAGTTTTTGTTTTGAGTTTTGTTTGTTTGTTTTATTGTGTCCCTTGGGGGCCAGGAGTGTGGCCTAGTGGTAGAGTGCTTAACTAGCATGTACAAAACCCTGAGTTCGATTCCCTGGTACCACATACACAGAAAAAGCCAGAAGTGGTGCTGTGGCTCAAGTGGTAGAGTTGTAGCCTTGAATATCCAGGCCTTGAATTCAAGTCCCAGGATGGGCTGGCAAAAAAAAAAAGAAATTGTGTTTAGCAGGACAGTGGCAACTCATACAGATGTCAGCTACTCAAGAGGCTGACATCTGAGGATCGTGGTTCAAAGACTGCAGGGGCAGGAATGTTTGGGAGACTTCTAAATCCATTTAAGCACCAAAACAAGCTGAAAGTGGAGCTGTGGCTCAAGTGGCACAGCAGTAGACTTAAGAAAAACTGCTCAGGGGCAGCACCTAGGTCCTGAGTTTGAGCTCCAGAACCAGCACAAAAGAAAACAAAAACAAACAAGCAAAAAAAATTCATTGTCTCTCTCTCCTTCTCTCCCTCCACCATTTTCTGTCCCCTCCTTCTTGTCTGCCTGTTGCTCCCTCCCAGGAAATCGCACGCGGGTCTGCAGAGTTTGCAAGGTGAAGGCCCAGCCTTGGGTGGTGCCTGGAGCACTCCCACAGGTGTGACTTTCCCAGAGCCCGGCTCTACCAACTGAAACCCTCATGTCCAGAGCCAGAGACATCCAGAAGCTCCACGATGGCCCCTTGTGACTTTCACAGCACTACACTGGGATAAGGAGGGCTTCATCTCAAGCAGCAAGAGCCCTGAGAAAGTTCTAGAACTCCAGGGCCTGGACCCACAGGGCTTTGGCCCCTCAGAACCCATCCATTGCTGAAAATTGAGCCCTACCCCACAACTCCTGCCCTCATGACCTGTGGCAACTCAGATCAGAAACTCCTAAACCTGCTAGAGTGCAAGGTAGCAAGACTCTATGATGAGTCAGGACTGCAGAGTGTCAGCAAGTCCTGGAATCTAAACACTTTTCTTAACCTCCTGCCCTGAAGGAGAAACTAAACAAATACATCTAAATAAATAAACAGTAAAATACCACAGAACATCCTTGTTTGAGAAAGTTCATAATGGGGCCTGAACGTCCATGTTCTTGTAAAAGAAAACCATCTCAACCTGCAGGCTATCTCACCATCATAGGTCATGAGAAGAAGAGGGACAATATTGTCCAGTACATCAGGGCACAAAGCCCAGCGTGACCTAGGTACAATAGCTCCCTCTGTGCAGAATGGATATCTCAGTGCTCCTGGGAGGACTCATGAGAAGATATAAGGTGCTCACAAAGGGGCATGGCTTGGGGTATGCCTTCCCTTCCCTAACTTTCTTCGTGTGTGTGTGGGGGGGAGGGTACAGGTGTTGATGTTTACAGTGCACACAGAACTGAGGTCCAGAAGGGACAGATGGTTCAGAGCTAAGAGGCTTATCTATTCCCAGCAAAATTCCCTTTGATCCGATTCTCCCAGCAAGGTGAGAAATCCCATTCCTACAGCCACAGGCTGTAGGGGTGAGAGCACCTGGCTCTGTAGGAGTGAGGCTAAGGCAGGGTCTGAGGACAACAGTCATTAACTTTCCATGGGTCAGATTTCTCAGTCCATCTCACAATCATCACTTATAGTGTTTGTAAAGAATGTAGGGGCAATATGTCCTATATGCAAAAATTGTGGGGTTTGTGCATGTGTGTGTGTGTGTGTGTGTGTGTGTGTGTGTGTGTGTGTGTGTGTGTGTGTGTGTGTGTTGGGCTAAAGTAGGGGCACAGCTGAGACTCAGCAAAGACTTTTAAGTGTTGAACCAGAATTCAGCACCTGGACAGCAACCTCAAGGTCAAAGGACCTAGGACCTCATCAAGTCTTTAAGATTTATCTGAGAAGCACTGTATGTTAGGAAAGAGAACACAAGAGGAGGCAGAATGAACTAGAATGGGTACAGGCACTGGGACGTATACACAAGAACTGGGTGGATAGGTAGGGATAGGTCAAACCCTCATCAGGAACTTCATTACTAACTCAGAAGGTGGCCAGAAATGGCAGAACTGTAGTTCCCATGTCCTGGCCTTCCCCATTCTCCCCTTTTCCCCAGAGACAAAGAAACACATACAACTTTGCATGTGAGCTTGCGTATACTACGAGGGATAATTCCACCACTGTGCACCCTGATTCTGAACTGAGCCCCTTTTGAATATGGACAGAACATAGGGAGATAGGAAGCCTACACTGTAACTCTGAGGGATTGACTATGCCTTCCTGAGGGGCATAGTGGGAGGTTTTCAGTGATCTAGCTAGCACACCTTCTCAGGGTGGGGGGGCAGGATTGCAGGGCCATGGCTGAAACCACAGTGGCCTTCCAGGGACACCAGTCTCAGAGCAGTTCAAGCCCTAAAGAAAGATGAGGATTCTGCCAGTGCCCAACTCCACCTGTGGCCTCTGTGACATTGATCAGATGTGTTGTATACATAAAATGACGTGTTGAATAGAACTCCTTCATACAACTACTTAAAGATCATCTATTTTTTTTTTAATCATTCACTCTTCCTTGGCCAGCTGGAAGACAGGATCTACTGCCGACACCCCCTCCTTCATTGTACAGACTAGGTACAGGGATAGGGAGGAGATGGCAAGTGTTGGGTCCACCAAAGGGCCTCCTTGCATACACATAATGAACACCTCTGGGAGAGCTGGCCTTCTGGGGAGACAGAAGGCCTTTCTCTTTGCCTTTTTTTCTTGCCCTCAAATCCTAATGTCTGGGTGGTTTCCTGGCCCATTCACTATTTTTATCTTCCCGAATGCTTAGCTCAGAGAAGTCATGAAACTCCTTGAAAGTCACAAAGGAAGTTTATGACAAAGGACATCTCCAGCTGGGCCGCTGGGATTTACAGCTGTAATCCTAGCCACTCAGGAGGATGAGATCTGAGAGTCTCCAATTAACTAGCAAAAGGCTGTAACAGGCTAGCACACCAGACTTCAGGAGAAAAGATGCAGGGCAGTGCCCAAGCCCTGAGTTTAAGCTGCAGTACTGAAACCCTCCCTCTGCGACTCCCACCACCCCTTAACATGAAAACCGCCAGTGGATCCCAAGTCCCACCAGCACTAGGGGGGCTTAGGGGACCCTTAGTAGCTGCCCTGGGCCACCTGCAGAAAGACTTTCCCTGACTCATCCCTGAGACCCAGGGTCCCTTCTCTCCTGGGAGCCTGGCAGAGGCAAAGTGAGGGAGGCGGGTAAGAGGGAGGGCATTGTCTCACCCCACTGCAGCGGCTGGTTTGCCCACTAATTGGCCTCATTAGGCAGCAGGCAGGAGCCCTCCAGCTGCTGAGATCCCAGGGGTGTCATCCGCTTAGCACTCACGCACCACCGGCGCTCCTGCCCTCGCCCCTCCTCCTTCCTTCCCTCCCTCCCTCCTTCTCTCCCTCCACTGCTGCTGCAGCTGCCGCTGCTGCGGGTGCCCGCGCCGGTGTGCTCCCTGCCCGCGCGTCCCGGGCATGCCCCGCACTCCTGCGCCCGGTCCCGGTGGCATCGGCCCGCGGAGACATGGGTTGCGGGCCGCGGGACGCTCTGGCATTGGGGCTGCTGTGCTTCTGCCTGGGTGAGTGGAAAAGAGTGGGGATAGTCGGAGGGGACGAGTGGGGGGGCATTTCTTCGCGCTGGGGGCTCCTGGAGCACAGTCCTGGATCCTAGACTCCAGCAGAGGGGCGCAGGCGGGCAGACGCGGGGAGTCTTCCAGCTACCAAGTACTGTCCGAGTAGTGGGGCGCGTCCAGAGTGCTCCCGCAGAGCTGATCGCGCTGTCCTCTCTGTGGGAGGATCTGGGCTGCTCTGCACCTCTGGGAGGAGGTCCTGCCTCCCTGCCTCGCCATGTCACTCCAGCTAGGTCACTGTGCCTCTCTGGGCAAGGCTTCCCTGCTGGTCCTTTAATGGGTTGTGCTCTCTGATGGTTTTTAAGTGCTCTCACATAGTGTGTGACCCAACAAGCTTGAGCCCAGCTGAAGCCCACAGGAAGTGAGGAGAATTGGGGTGGGGGACTCTTCAGACCCTCAGAGCATTACAGACAGTGGGCTCCTGTTCTGAAGAGTGAACACGCTGGTACCCCCTCCTCTCTATCTTCCTGTCTCTGGGTGTCTGAGTGTGTCTGTCTTCTCTTCCTTAGCCCAGGCCAACTTTGCTCCCCACTTCTTTGACAATGGATTGGGCAGCACGAGTGGAAACATGGCCCTGTTCAGCCTCCCGGAGGACACCCCTGTAGGTAAGGAGCCTTGACTGACAGCATCACCTGCCCTACGTCATCCCCATTCCTCTGGACTCAGGGACCAAATGAATGCCGGCTGGTACCAGGTGGTATGCTCCCCAGGGAGCCCCTGTTTGTGCTCTGAATTCCCCAGAGTGATGAGAGGAAATAGAAGCCATCGCTGCTATAGTGACCCAAGAAGGGGAGGCCACTTCCGGAGGCCAGGGCAAGCATGTAGCAGGCTGCTGGCTTCCAACCAGCTCCATGGCGCTGCTTTAAAAGATGGTGCAGTCTTGAGGACAGCCTCAGATCTCTAGGCTGAAAAACATCAACACAAGCTGGCTACTATAGGCTCAAACCTATAGTCCTAGCTACTCAGGAGGTGGAGAGCTGGGGATGGAAGTTCAAAGCCAGCCCAGGCAGGAAAATCCATGAGACTCGGCCCAACAGCCAGAAATGGAGCTGGAGCTGTCCATTTGAGAAAAAAAAATGCCAAGGGACAGTGCCATGGCCTGAGTTCAAGTCCCAGAACTAGCGAACATGTACACACACACACATACACACACACACTCACACTCACAAGTCGAAATGGCTATAGCAATGGGGGAAGGAAGAGAGGGGATTCGTCTGCATTCAGAAAACTTTTAAGAGCCAGTCCAGGCATGGGGGAGGGGGCAGATATAACACTACACATGCGCAGTCACTGCTTTTTTCCCCCCCTCGCTCCTCTTCCATCCCAAGGACCCCCCCTTGACTTGCCTTCTAGAAGAGGAATTGATCCAAGCAGGGGGAAATAA